>NC_090329.1:53127614-53443010 GCF_035084215.1 Heptranchias perlo
CGCTGAGGCAACGTTGAAATCGCTTGCCAGCATAATTAATTACATTCATGCACATTTCAAATACATTAAGTACTTGAATTGTTGGTTTAAATGTTGCCCTGTCGCGTGCACCCAGATGACTCTGGGTCATGTGCATTCTTCAGCGTGTTGGAGCCGGGATTTCTGCCTGTTCCACAAAAACACGATTTTCTTTGGCCCCCCCCCCCCAAACCCGCAACGCACCCAGACTTTCATTTAAAATTGAGCCCATTGTGTTACGAATTGGTAACGGCGGCTTGTTCCCTGACAGATGCCCTAGAGGTGAGTTCTTTCACTTAGAAGGGTGGTCAGGGTGAAGTTAATGATTGACAACAAGGGAGAGGAAACCAAAGAGTTCATTGGCCCTTGGGACTCTCACAAACTTCCCATTGAAGACTGAAGCCAGGGAAAAGGTCATTGCTTATCATTGAAGGACACTGACACGTGGATAAGGCAACCAAATAATAGGAAACATATTGTACAAAATGGCAGGGAGTTTTAAGAAAAAGAATCAGATACTTTAAATCACTCATGTCAATTAATGTGAAAGACGTGTTAAATTCCACACAAAGGGAAGGGGGAGCTGGATGACACAGTAGGTTATTACAGTGCTTTTTTTAATCTTCTGGGACTAAGATTAAAATGCAACCTAGAATGATGGAGATGAAAGCTTTTATTGTCTGCTGGCTGTAAATGTACTGTATCAAATGATTTAGAGTAGTCTCAACTCAGTTTGCAATGGATAATCTACCACAGATTGGCACTAAATTGGCAGTCTCATCCAGAGAATACCTACTGTAAGAAGTGGAAAATCTACACCGGTGCAGTAAAAGAAAATACTTGTACCTATTTAGTGCTTCCCTCAGACCATCACAAAGCCAATAACGTACTTTAGCAGTGTAGGCAACTGCAGCAGTCAGTTTGCACACACCAAGGTCTCACAAACAGCAATGAGAAAAATTACCATATACTCTGTTTTAGAGGTGATGGTTGAGGGATAAATGTTGGCCAAAATCAGCTCACTGCTTTTCTTCAAATAGTGCCATGGGATCTTTTATATCCACCTGAGAGGGCAGAAGGGACCTCGGTTTAAGATTTTATCCAAAAGACTGCACCTCTGACAGTGTAGCACTCCCTGTATTGAAGTGTCAGCCTGGATTATGGGGTCAAGTCCTTAGAGTGGGACTTGAAGCCACAACCTTCTGATTCAGATATGAGTGTGCTATCACTGAGCTAAGGGTGGCACAGTAGGGGATGTTTCACTGACATTGGGGTTGAGGCACACTATTAGGTTTGGATAAGGAAACATTGCTGTGCCTCTGGCCTATGTAATGCCTGATCTGGTAGTGTTGATATTAGTATTAACTAAACATTGGGATATTAACTAAACATTGGAAAAGTGTTCATGCCCTTGGTGAGCACAATCCAAAAACAAAGGCTTGCAGCATACCAGACTTTGGCAAGGCTTGATTTTATATTTAAAACAAACATAACAACTTAAAAAAAATAACAATAAAATCAAGTTAGTATTCTATAGCATACAAAAGTCGAAACCACCTTAAGAAATATTTTAAATTCACGAAAGATTGTTGAGTGCTCCTATTCATATATATTGTGTTTCATACAAAGGTTTGCAGATGTTCAAAGCTTGCTGGGACTTGTACCTTACAATTAAAGGTCCTCTCAATTATTTTAAATTATTTTCTGTAAGAACATAATTATTACTGTACAGAAATTTAAGTTGAGACTGCATGTCATTTGCTGTAATCTTACTTCAGTTTAGGGACATTCAGGTCATGTGATGTGATTCAGCCAATAAGACCAGAAGCTGGAGTCTGAGTCTGTGCAAGTTGCTGTGTTGCCAGTTGTCCAGACCGGTCGAGTTAATGTTAACTGCAATTAGATTTTCTGTATTTCACCAAACTTCATTTCTATGGATAGTCACTGTCCTACTAAGCTGAGTAAACATTCCAGAAATCTTGTTTGGCGGTAAGTGAGAGTGGAAAACCTTCAAACACTGCCTGCTGCAAGCAAATATGGCTGATTACCAACCTTAAAAATATCAACACCCCTTCTCATGCCCATAACTCCACCAATGTGAGAGAATGCCCAAATCACCATGGGGATAAAGGTCCATGCATCAGAACAATGCACATTAAATCTGTTCTTCCTTATCAACAGCTAACATTGTTGTAAATTGTAAACAGATTTTTATTCTCCTTTCCAGATTATTGGAATTTCTAGTGGCATTTGACTTTCCAAACTATGCATCTAAATATTTTC
Source organism: Heptranchias perlo (assembly GCF_035084215.1). Taxonomy (NCBI): domain Eukaryota; kingdom Metazoa; phylum Chordata; class Chondrichthyes; order Hexanchiformes; family Hexanchidae; genus Heptranchias; species Heptranchias perlo. The sequence continues at coordinate 53,129,916 of NC_090329.1, forward strand.
CCACTAAATAAATAACAGAAGCAAAAAGTATTTTGTCAATGTTCTCTTAAGTTATGAGCATACTTTAAAATCTCTATTTCACTGTTATTAAAATAAAAATAAGGACAAAAAGAAAAAAGTACAATAATACATGGAACTCCTGAAAGTAAGATTACTGAACCATCCATCCTAATTCCAGTGCTCTGGTACCCAGATTTACTGGCAGCTGTACAGCTCGTTGGTGAAAATTTCAAACAAGTTTCCCTCCAGTCTAAACACATCCATGTGTTATTAATGTCGTTACAGTTGATACATTGTCTTGCTGTCAATCCCTAGAATACAAAGAAAAAGTCTTTAAGATATATAGCCTGGTTTCACACACAAAGATTATTACATTTTCTACTGCGTATATATTTATTATAACTTTGGATCGAAATGCTAAACAGGGTTGGTCATCGAGCCATGTGTGAGACAACAGTTTGCACTGATTCAAGCTAGAAAATAAGCTACAGTTACATCAGCAGATGGTACTACATGGACTATTACCCTCTGACGCCACACATCCAGATGATAGCTTGCACAGAAAAATGTGAAAATAGTTTCTGCTTTCAAAATATATTTAACTCCAAGGATATAATCAAAATGACCATAGCTTTCATGCCTTTAAGCAAACTAACATTAAGCAAAGCCCTTGTTTATTGAAGTAACATGTTAGGATAGGAATTCCCCGGTCACTTTGTGTAGTGCCATCGTAAATGGGTTTGTGAAGTGTTCCTACAATCCCTGTTTCTAGAGAAATCATTAACATATTCTAAACTAATATTTCTGATTTAACTAAAAATACCAAAGAGGAAGTCTTCATATACACACTTATATGTCACCACAGATAACAATCAGAGAAACTGTTACCTCACAGAGTGCACAACAATACCAGCAGCTAACAACATCAGGGGTCATAACACGTTCTCAGTCACTTCATCCTTTAGGACAATAGTGTATTTAGCTCTATATATAGTGGGGTAGAAATTCGTCACGGGCAGAAGCACAAAGTGGGCGGTTTCGCATCGACCGCCCAATGTATGCCCTGCCCGATGCTCAGTCTCGAAACGGCCACCCGTTCCCCCCCTCCCCCGTCCGCCCGATGCTCAGTCTCGAAACGGCCACCCGTTCCCCCCCCCCCCCCGCCCGATTCTCAGTCTCGAATCGGCCGCCTGTTATACACCCCACTCGACACTCAGTCTCGAATCGGCCGCCTGTTATAAGCCCCACCCGATTCTCAGTCTCGAATCGGCCGCCTGTTATAAGCCCCACCTGATACTCAGTCTTGAATCAGCCGCCTGTTATAAGCCCCACCCGATTCTCAGTCTCGAATCGGCCGCCTGTTATACACCCCACCCGATTCTCAGTCTCGAATCGGCCGCCTGTTATAAGCCCCACCCGATTCTCAGTCTCGAATCGGCCGCCTGTTATAAGCCCCATCTGATTCTAAGTCTCGAATCGGCCGCCTGTTATACACCCCATCTGATTCTCAGTCTCGAATCGGCCGCCTGTTATAAGCCCCACCCGATTCTCAGTCTCGAATCGGCCGCCTGTTATAAGCCCCACCCGATTCTCAGTCTCGAATCGGCCGCCTGTTATAAGCCCCACCTGATACTCAGTCTCGAATCGGCCACTCGTTTTACCCCCTGTCTGATACTCAGTATCAAATTGGCCACCTGTTATACGCTCCGCCCAATACTCAGCCTCGAATCGTCCGCCCGTTTATCCCCCCGCCTGATACTCAGTATCAAATCGGCCGCCTGTTATACGCCCCATCCGATACTCAGTCCCACTGACTCCAATAGAACTGTAACAAGCGTTCCGTGTAATACCTCCCGCTTTGCACTACCACCTAGGAAAAAATTTCTTCCCCAATAAGTTGACAGTTATATTTTTCACTTTTGAGGGCCAATTTTTACTCGGGGCGGGTATTTTGCGTCTGGTGGAAAGCAGGCAGTGAACCGTTCAGCCCCGTGGAGCCTGAGGCCTGGGAGATATGAACTCCCGGGCCTCACTAACATATTCCGACAGTGACTCATACCTGAAGCTGGTGGGTGTCACGGATATGGCCCCGGGCAAGGTAAGTATTTGGGGGAGGAGATCAGGGAACACAGTGGGAGAGGGATGGGAGAACCCCAGCATCGGGGAGACCCAAGGAATACTTGTGGAGTCAGGTTCCTAGGCCTCCTGTGGAACAGAATCCTTGCTGTCACCAGCTTTAGCTGGTGGACCCGAGACTGCGGTCCTTAGTCAACTCATGGTTAAATGACTTACACATCCAGATTATGTCATCAGGATCCAACTTTGTCATTTAAATTAGGCCCCCCTCTCCTTCCTGCACATGCAATCAAACAAGTTAGAATGGTGAGGGGCGGGAAGGTGGCGACAACTCCCCTCCCCCCCCCAACTACCAGCATCTTAATCCCCTGCCCACACTGTTTTCACCGGGTGGGGGAGTTAAAGTCGGCCTTTTAGCTTTTAAAGAAATAGTAATCCTTTTTGCAGGGTAATTAATATTAAAATGCTTTCATGACTGACTAGTCAACTGAGTAGATTTTCCAATTGTGGGAATGTCACAACTGAACCCAAACTTTCCTCACCTGACATGAGCTGATTTTGTGATGGTCCTTTAATTCGTATTCCAGAAATCTGGCATCTGTAAGCCACCTCCCAGCATTTCTGCTGTTAAATCCACCTTCCGTAGCCCAGTGGCAGCCTCACAGATTCAGGTTAACCGAGCCTGTTGTTGGTCCACAGGAAGCAGGACTAACAGCAGGAATCAGCACTTAGACTGTGAGATCCTGAATCCAAATTAGAAAATGACCGACATAAAAGCAACTGCAATGTATTTTCCAACATGGGTGACAGGATAATGACTGGGGTGCAGACCCTGCCTGAGTTTTGACACTTATTCCCACACTGAGAACTCCTTCTCTCAAATCGCTTTTGGATGCATCAAGAAGGAACTTTCAATGTGTTTTCTCTGATGCCAGGGAGCAGTTGTTCTCTCAGTGCCTTTGTTGATCTGCTCAATCCACTCACCTGAAAAGTGACAGAAAGCTCCTCTGCATTAACGGTCCTTGGTACCCACCTCACTACTCCCTTCATTCTGTATTGAAGAACGGCCAAACCATTCAGTCAACCTCGAAATCAGCAACATTCTGATAATGCAGATTAACTAGCTGCAGTGAAAAGAGACCATGTAGCAAACACCCAAATGTGAAGAAGGTGACGAATTTATTTTCAAATGAAAGATTGAACTAAAATCTCTTGACACCCAAGTGTTTAACCCATGGTGTTTATCTTAACAGAAGGTTTCCTCGCTCTACTACCCTTACGAGGTGCTTCCCCCAGTGGCTTCAGTAGAGTTGGTGGAAGGCTGCTGCTGCTCATGTGGGGGCCCTTGAGATGATTGTAGCCGGTGACTCCTGGGTGCTCGAGCCTGAAAGGGCCCAGCTGCAGACTGCTGCACTTCAGCTTCTGCCAGGGCAGTTTGGCCCAGCTGGCTTTCTGGCACTGTACTGGGTATTGGTCACGGGGGTTGGCAGAGAAGCAAACGTGCTGACGACCTGAGAGTGGTCCATACATGCCACTGCCACCCCCATGGATGTGGGGCTCATCACTTCCACTGATCTGCAGGAGGGCAGATTGCAGAAGATGAGTGGTGCCTTGAAAGCCCTTATCCATTGCTCCACCAATGTGTCCGAAGCAGACAACTGTCTATCTGAGGCAAAGAACAGGTTTGAGCCCAGACTCTTGTGTGGCAGCTATTTGAATCTCCACCAAAGCTGCGAAGTGTACGAACATGGACTCCTGTTGAGGGCTCGGCTGCACCGTCCCTGAAGATGGCCACACGCTTCAAAGGCAGACTGCAGAGTGCTGATGCCAATGCAAGATGTCACAAGTCAGGTTGGAAGCAGACTCCTCCATACTTTCCTTGGCAGGCCTTACAATACCTTGTACATCTGTTTGTGTGAGACAAGCAGTTTTCTTCACATTGCTGGGGTCCTGAAGTTCTAACCTCTGTCCTCCTCAGCAGAGCAGGAAGAGGACCTCGTCCACTTTTGAGCTGTCAGCTGGGCTATCCCTGCCACCAGTATCTGCTCCTGTGCATTGGTGCTAGATGCATCACCGCATGCAGACCCTCTACCTGACTCTTTAACCCAGCCAGGGTGCCAATCTCTGTACTTTTGCTTGGGTTGATGGAGTGCTTGACAGTGCCTCCTCAAAAGGATTCTCCTCCTCTGAGGTATCTTTTTTGGGGGGCTCTAATTGTTGATAAGGACCTAGGGGAAGGATAAAAGGAAGAAGGTTTAGGATTGGGAGGCAGCACAGTTGTAGAAGACATGTATCACAATGTAATTTAATGTGGTCAAGCTGACTGAATGTGTGTTTTTCCAATGTTTAATGAAGGGGTACAAATGATTGTCAGAATCCTTGTTCAATGAAGCCCCCAGCCTCAAAATCATAGAATCATAGAAAGTTACAGCACAGAAGGAGGCCATTCGGCCCATCGTACCCATGCTAGTCAAAAAAGAGCTATCCAGCTTAATCCCACTTTCCAGCACTTGGTCCGTAGCCCTGTAGGTTACGACACTTCAAGTGCACATTCAAGTACTTTTTAAATGAGTTGACAGTTTCGGCCTCTACCACCCTTTCAGGCAGTGAGTTCCAGACCCCCACCACCCTCTGGGTGAAAAAAATTCTCCTCAGCTCCCCTCCAATCCTTCTACCAATTACTTTAGATCTCTGCTAAGGGAAATAGGTCCTCCTTATCCACTCTATCTAGTCTTGTCATAATTTTATACACCTCAATTAAATATCCCCTCAGCCTCCTTTGTTCCAAAGAAAACAACCCCAGCCTATCCAATCTTTTCTCATAGCTAAAATTCTCCAGCCCTGGCAACATCCTCGTAAATCTCTCCTGTACTCTCTCCAGCACAATCACATCTTTCCTGTAATGTGGTGACCAGAACTGTACGCAGTACTCAAGCCCTGGCCTAACCAATATTTTATACAGTTCTAGCATAACCTCCCTGCTCTGATATTCTATGCCTTGGCTTATAAAGGAAAGTATCCCGTATACCTTTTTAACCACCTTATCTACCTGTTCTGCTACCTTCAGGGATCTGTGGACATGCACTCCAAGGTCCCTTTGTTCCTCTACACCTCTCAGTATCCTCCCATTTATTGTGTACTCCCTTGCCTTGTTTGCCCTCCCCAAATGCATTACCTCACACTTCTCTGGATTGAATTCCATTTGCCACTTTTCTGCCCACCTGACCAGTCCATTGATATCTTCCTGCAGTCTACAGCCTTCCTCCTCACTATCAACCACATGGCCAATTTTTGTATCATCTGCAAACTTCTTGATCAAGCCCCCCACATTCAAGTCAAAATCATTAATATATACCACAAGAAGCAAAGGACCTAGTACTGAGCCTTGTGGGGCCCCACTGGAAACAACCTTTCATTCGCAAAAACACCCGTCAACCATTACCCCTTTGCTTCCAGCCACTCAGCTAATTTTGGATCCAACTAGCCACTTTCCCTTGGATCCCATGGGCTTTTAATTTTTTGATCAGTCTGCCATTTGGGACCTTGACAAAAGCCTTACTAAAATCCATGCACACTACATCAAACGCATTATCCCCGTCGACCCTCCTTGTTACCTGCTCAAAAAATTCAATCAAGTTAGTCAGACACGACCTTCCCTTAACAAGTCCATGCTGACTATCTTTGATTAACCTGTGCCTTTCTAAATGACGATTTATGCTGTCCCTCAGAATCGATTCCAATAATTTGCCCACCACCGAGGTTAGGCTGACTGGCCTTTAATTACTCAGTCTATCGCTTTCTCCCTTTTTAAACAATGGTACAACGTTAGCAGTCCTCCAATCCTCCAGCACCACACCTGTAGCAAGGGAAGATTGGAAAATGAAGATCAGAGCCTCCTCCATTTCCTCCATTGCTTCTCTTAACAGCCTGGGATACATTTCATCCGGGCCTGGCGATTTATCTACTTTCAAAAATGCTAATCCCCTTAATACTTCCTCTCTCTCTATGTTTATCCCATCCAATATTTCACACTCTTCCTCCTTAACTACAATCTCAGCACTGTCCCCCTCTTTTGTGAAGACAGACGCAAAGTATTCAGTAAGAAACATACCAACATCTTCCGCCTCCACATAAGTTACACAATTTTTTTTTTATATTCGTTCATGGGATGTGGGCGTCGCTGGCGAGGCCGGCATTTATTGCCCATCCCTAATTGCCCTTGAGAAGGTGGTGGTGAGCCGCCGCCTTGAACCGCTGCAGTCCGTGTGGTGACGGTTCTCCCACAGTGCTGTTAGGAAGGGAGTTCCAGGATTTTGACCCAGCGACGATGAAGGAACGGCGATATATTTCCAAGTCGGGATAGTGTGTGACTTGGCGGGGAACGTGCAGGTGGTGTTGTTCCCATGTGCCTGCTGCTCTTGACTTCTAGGTGGTAGAGGTCGCGGGTTTGGGAGGTGCTGTCGAAGAAGCTTTGGCGAGTTGCTGCAGAGCATCCTGTGGATGGTACACACTGCAGCCACTGTGCGCCGATGGTGAAGGGAGTAAATGTTTACAGTGGTGGATGGGGTGCCAATCAAGCGGGCTGCTTTATCTTGGATGGTGTCGAGCTTCTTGAGTGTTGTTGGAGCTGCACTCATCCAGGCAAGTGGAGAGTATTCCATCGCACTCCTGACTTGTGCCTTGTAGATGGTGCAAAGGCTTTGGGGAGTCAGGAGGGGAGTCACTCACCGCAGAATACCCAGCCTCTGACCTGCTCTCGTAGCCACAGTATTTATATGGCTGGTCCAGTTATGTTTCTGGTCAATGGTGACCCCCAGGATGTTGATGGTGGGGGATTTGGCAATGGTAATGCCGTTGAATGTCAAGGGGAGGTGGTTAGACTCTCTCTTGTTGGAGATGGTCATTGCCTGGCACTTATCTGGCGCGAATGTTACTTGCCAATTATCAGCCCAAGTCTGGATGTTGTCCAGGTCTTGCTGCATGCGGGCTCGGACTGCTTCATTATTTGAGGGGTTGCGAATGGAACTAAACACTGTGCAATCATCAGCGAACATCCCCATTTCTGACGTTATGATGGAGGGAAGGTCATTGATGAAGCAGCTGAAGATGGTTGAGCCCAGGACCACTGCCCTGAGGAACTCCTGTAGCAATGTCCTGGGGCTGAGATGATTAGCCTCCAACAACGACTACCATCTTCCTTTGTGCTAGGTATGACTCCAGCCACTGGAGAGTTTTCCCCCTGATTCCCATTGACTTCAACTTTACTCGGGCTCCTTGGTGCCACACTCGGTCAAATGCTGCCTTGATGTCAAAGGCAGTTCCTCTCACCTCACCTCTGGAATTCAGCTCTTTTGTCCATGTTTGGACCAAGGCTGTAATGAGGTCTGGAGCCGAATGGTCCTGACGGAACCCAAACTGAGCATCGGTGAGCAGGTTATTGGTGAGTAAGTGCCGCTTGATAGAACTGTCGATGACACCTTCCATCACTTTGCTGATGATTGAGAGTAGACTGATGGGGCGGTAATTGGCTGGATTGGATTTGTCCTGCTTTTTGTGGACAGGACATACCTGGGCAATTTTCCACATTGTCAGGTAGATGCCAGTGTTGTAGCTGTCCTGGAACAGCTTGGCTAGAGGCGCAGCTAGTTCTGGAGCACAAGTCTTCAGCACTACTGTTGGGATGTTGTCCGTGCCCATAGCCTTTGCTGTATCCAGTGCACTCAGCCGTTTCTTGATATCACGTGGAGTGAATCGAATTGGCTGAAGACTGGCTTCTGTGATGGTGGGGATATGGGGAGGAGGCCGAGATGGATCATCCACTCGGCGCTTCTGGCTGAAGATGGTTGCAAACGCTTCAGCCTTGTCTTTTGCACTCACGTGCTGGACTCAGCCATCATTGAGGATGGGGATGTTTGCAGAGCCTCCTCCTCCTGTTAGTTGTTTAATTGTCCACCACCATTCACGACTGGATGTGGCAGGACTGCAGAGCTTTGATCTGATCCGTTGGTTGTGGAATTGCTTAGCTCTGTCTATAGCATGTTGCTTCCGCTGTTTAGCATGTATGTAGTCCTGAGTTGTAGCTTCACCAGGTTGGCACCTCATTTTTAGGTACGCCTGGTGCTGCTCCTGGCATGCTCTTCTACACTCGCCATTGAACCAGGGTTGATCCCCTGGCTTGTTGGTAATGGTAGAGTGAGGAATATGCTGGGCCATGAGGTTACAGATTGTGGTGGAATACAATTCTGCTGCTGCTGATGGCCCACAGCGCCTCATGAATGCCCAGTTTTGAGCTGCTAGATCTGTTCTGAATCTATTCCATTTAGCACGGTGGTAGTGCCACACAACACGTTGGATGGTATCCTCAGTGTGAAGACGGGACTTCGTCTCCACGAGGACTGTGCGGTGGTCACTCCTACCAACAGATGCATTTGCGACAGGTAGATTGGTGAGGACGAGATCAAGTAAGTTTTTCCCTCGTGTTGGTTCGCTCACCACCTGCCGCATGCCCAGTCTAGCATCTATGTCCTTCAGGACTCGGCCAGCTTGGTCAGTAGTGGTGCTACCGAGCCACTCTTGGTGATGGACATTGAAGTCCCCCACCCAGAGTACGCTTTGTGCCCTCGCTACCCTCAGTGCCGGCCGATATGCACAGCTCTAGCAGGCCCAACGGTTCCAATGGCTTGCTGCTCCAGCTCGCTGAGGATCATAAAGTTAGGTGGTCCTTCTCCCTAACCCTGGTCTTTCTCCACTCATGATTATTGTGTGCCACTTCGAGTTAGTGAGTGACTACTGAAAGGAGAGAGTAAATCTGTAGGGCTTATGCTGATAGAGCATATGCTGTGAGAGAAGAAGTAAGATGTAGTCAGGGTAGGGAGGTGTTGAATGGGAAGCAAGTGTGTGGAATATGAAGTGAGGAAGAAGTCCTGAGAGAAGTTGGTGAATATGCAAAGGCCAGCAAGTGAGAGGAGAATGGTAACATTGACTGATGTGAAGGGAGCAAGGAATTTGTAATGAGAATGAGAGTTGGTGCAGTGTGACACTGTGCTGGGTAATGAAGGAAGTGATGGAAGGAAGGGAATTGTTGAGAGTGGTGGAGAGGAGGTGAAGGGCTGCAGCCATGTGTTGTAGAGAGAGAGAGGGGTAAATGAAAAGCAATATTCACCCTCGCTCTCTAGTGAGGTCGCTGAAGTGCTTCCTGCATTGTACCCAGGTCCAGGGAGGTGACACTCCCGGAGCTGATAACCTCTGAAATCTCTCTCCATGCCTGGTGGACAGAGTGTTTGGCAACCCTCCCGGCACTGCTGAGGAACAGGAGTTCTCTCCTTGCCCTCACCTCTATGACAAGTGCCTCCAGGGAGGCTTCTGACTCAGATTTCTTTTTTCTGGATTGCAAACGCATAGAATTTTTTGGTGGAATGTGATCAGGGAAGAAAGGTTTCACGCAATATGATTAGTTAAAATGAAAAGTAGAAAAAAAAAATTAAAATAATTGCAAAGGAGAAAGCACGGGGATTTAACCAATGAGAAAGAAGAAAGTTGGCAGACAGACTTGACAGCCAGAAGATAGATAACAGACCATCACGTAGTTATTTTTCTTAGGAGAAAAATTGTTTAATTTTTATAAAAACACTCTTAATGGATGATGCTGGGAATGCCTGTGTCAGTGAGTAGTTTGGGTTGGTGTCCAGCGGAATTGCACATTAATAAGTTCCTGCTTTGAACTAGACTGTGAGCAGAAAGTGACAAAATAGAAGTGTGCAGATAAGGCACCTACACAAAGGAAGATAAAGAAACAGTTGCTATGTAGTTTCTCACTTTCACCACCACATGCACCCAACACTCCTGATGAAAGATTCTGCCCAAAGCATTCGCCTATTTTTCTCTTTTAAATACTAACCTACTGAGTGTTTCTAGAATTTTCTGTTTTTATTTAAAATTGAAAATCAAATTCTTTATAAAGGTACAACCAACACATCTGTTGAGGAAGCTGACTTTTTCATGGATGAACTGCTGAACTCGTCAAGTTGAAGGATATTGGTGCAAGAGAATAGAATGCTTTTCCAACTTTGTGAGCCTGGTGTTAGCATTAACAAACTCCTCTCCCCCATAAAGTAACCAATACAATTACCAAATATTAAATCCAAACAAGTGAATGACACCATCTCCATTTAAAAATGAGTGGCCCCCTGCAGGCAACACGCATAAAGTGTAGCATCGGGCAGGGAGGCCGAGCACTGGCAGTATGACACTTCCAGTTCAGCAGTACTGCAAGTTTTATTTTCTTTCAGGCCTCATTACTAGCTTCATGGTGATTATGGCCCCCAAAATTTATGTAAATTGATAGTACTAGGTCCAATGACTAATTCACCTCCTTTACTGTCCTCTGAACTCTGTATGCCCTGCTCACTCATTTCCACTGGGTGCTTAACAGTATCCATGGTATTCGCTTGGGAGTCTCCATTCTTAAAACTGGGAGTTTTTTTTTTGGGAAGTCACTTCTTGCTGCCTTTTTCAGTTACCATACTGCCGTTTCCCCATTCCTGCTTTTACAATTGTTTTTTTTCTCTGCTATTTCCTCCTGAATTTTTGTACAGCAGGTCTCCTTTTGCATGGTTCTCAAGCCACAACATGGTTGCTGCCTCCAACTGTCAACCTCAGCTCGAACTACACTGCTCAGCTCAGGCATTCGATTGGCCATTACGGGTTTGGAGGAGGAAGAGAAGTTTGGACAGAGGAAAGAAAGGCAATTTCACTTGTACCTCAGGTATCCAGTACCCACATGGAAGTGGCCCAAATTTTAAGATCCAGGCACATCCACTTTTGTGAGGACAGCTTCCTTTACTGTCCCCACTTAACAAGGGAGGCTGTGACAGAGTGATACCTCAGACAAGATCTACCACAGGGACAGCCATTACTGTGAAGATCACCACAGCATTGAACTCTTATGCAACTAGGTCCTTTCAAATCACCATTGGTTATATTTGCTGCATTAGTCCAACTTCAGTCCACTGATGCATCAAGCACGTCACAGATCCTTGTTTGTCGAGGTAAATACTTTTCTAACTTTCCCCATAGAAGGGATGTGAAAGCATGAGGGTGCACAGCACTTTTACCAGGTGGCAGGATTCCCTAAATTGTAGGACATACATGTAGCCATCAGGGTCCCCAGCTCTGTGGTATTTATGAATTGGAAAAGCTTCAATTCCATCAATGTATGGGTGGTGTTAGACAGAACAGAATAATGCAGGTGAACCCTCAATACCCCAGCAGCAGCCAAGCAGCCAAGCTCTCCTTCAAGCATTCCCTCTGTGGCTTTCTCCTCAATAATATGGAGGGTGAGCTCCTCATGGCAGATGAGGCAATGCAGGCTGGCAGGTCTGCCAGCAGTGGGAGTTCTCTCTGGATGGTTGTCTGAAGCCTTCTTTGAATGCAGACACTTTCAGCACAAGGTGCACACCAGTGACCAGCCTACATCCCACCTGGTGTGAAAGAGTGAGCACCGAATGTGAACCATTCAACAGTTATGTGAGACAAAGGAAGCCTTGCTCTTTGGCAGCCACCAAGTTGGCATTTCAGAGATGGTAGTTAGGGAGAGGAGGATATGAGGGGTGAGGATGATGCTTTCCAGATGATAACATTGATCTAGCACCATGTTGTAGGCCCGGTGCTTGATACATGCAGTGTACAAAGATTTATTTCCTTTGATTGAACACACGTTAGTCAACGTTACCTTGGCACTTTTTCTCAGTCCAGAGAACTTTTTTCTCATTTCCCCCCACGATCTATGGGTGTAGGCAACTGCATGTACTTAGATGGTGACCTCCTGTCGTGCTTGCTGCACATTGGCTCAGGTGAGAGGATTCCTCAGATGCAAAGATTGCCACTTTCCTCTGCTGCACCTCCTCCAGGAGCACGGCCAGATTTTACTATTTAAATGGGGCACTTCTACCATTTGCTCCAAACATCTTCTCCACAACAGTATGACAGAACAGTCAACCAGCATTAAAAATACGAGCAACCCTTTAACAGCAGTAGTCATTTAAGAGCTGCTGTGCTGCTCATCCTCCCACCACGGGGTAATTTTACCCTTGGGCAACATTGTAAAAAGGGCGATATCGAATTAGCCCCCTACTATACACCACGGCTGATTTTCGTTTCCATTGAAGTCTGTTTTACACCATCGACCACAATTAAAATTACCATCCCACTTGTTGTCCTGGTGCTTCCTGTTCACTTGGAAAATGCACAGGGATCATCCATACATGATTTAAATTAAGTGACGTCAATGAATCCAGCAAGGTCTGTAGACCACTCTGTCAGCACGGGAGTGCACGAGTGTGACAGCCATGGCCACATTTTCTCCTTGATCAGGAATCGGCCCTTTAGACTGTACTAAAACACCATTTATGTGTTTGTTTATCTGGGTCTCTAGGGTTATGAAGAACATATTAACAATATAAATTGCAGATCATAAAATTTCTTTCACATGGCCTTTGAATAACACGCCACTTCTTCTAAGTTTACGTTTCTTGATATCAGTTTGCTTTCACATGAGTCCAAAACCACTTATGATTAAAAGAAAATGATGAAAGTTAGCTTTATCAAGGATATGTACAGTGGCAAAATCAGGACAGCCGCACATACTCAGACTCCCTCCAATTGCCTGCAGCTGCCTCCAATACTCAAGAACACATTTGTTATCATGAACTGTGTCTGCTTTAGTAATCCTGAAAATGTTATGTCTTTTTATTGACATGTTCTGTCTGTGTGCACTGTGTCAGGTCGGAGGATGGTGCTTTGAACAGTTAAAGTTTACAATATTACAGTAGCTAATCACTTAAACAGGAATGGTAGATTCTAAGCAGAGGACACTTTAAAGGCATTTGTGTGAATAATGCATAGCTTTCACAGCCAATCTCTCAGTTTGTGGGAAAACGCAGCTGAAAGTCTGGTGAATCAAAGTTTTCACTTCTCAATAAATAAATCCAGAACAAAAAACATAGACAACATGAATAAAGCTGAATCAACTTCAGCTCATTGCAATCCAATCCAAGCTTAAATGTGATCTGAGCGTATTCCAATGTAACAAACATACTTTCATTCACTCACCTAGAACTCATCATCCAAGTGCAAAGTTTAGATGTAAATTACTGATCTGTGCCAGTCCTTTGCTAGCGCACAGCACACTTTCAAACCAGGGTCCTGAGGTAGGAATCAGAAGCAGGAACCTTGTCCAACTTATCCCCTCCCTAGCCCAGGGCCATTGAGCCCAACTGTACTGCTTGCATCGCTGTTCTGGCTCAGTCCAACAATTTCAGTGTGACAAGTGAATCTTTGGATTTAAAATTTTGCATGATTTGTTTATTTTGTTACATGTTCTGAGTGTTTGAGGCATTACATATATTTGAGAGAGAACACAAACAAAGAACAGGAGGAAAGGGGTAGCTTAAAGGAGCGAAATCCTGGAAGGACTGTACTAACATTCGAATAAGAAAATTCTGAATGTAGGTGTTATATAAGTAGAGTCTCTTTGATAACATCAACACTGTTGCTGAAATATTTGATGAAGGAGTAAAGATGAAAGTTAGTTCTTTTTAATTAAGTTTTGCATTTTTGGTCCCAACCTCTAATTATTTGGTCCATATTACTTCTTCTATCCAGAAGCACCTACCAGTCCCCCAATGCCGCATCCAATTGTTTCTTAAATTCATCCAGTTTGTTTACCGCCATTCCAAGTGTTGATCACCCTCTTTGTGAAAAAGGACTTCCTGATATCAATCCAAAAATTACCTTTTGCTAGTTCGAACTTACATCCCCTTGTCTTACTCCCACAATTTAAGCAGTAGCATGTTTGTTATAATTTGGCAGGAACAGACATTTCCAGGCAATAGGAAATGTGGTGCTGTAAGTTCATCATATCAGTGTCTGTACTATCCACATCCATATAACATTCATCTGAAGTCTGATCTTCCCTAAAACTGCTGCCGCTACGTCTTACATAGACGTAGGCTCATAGTGAACACAATTGGAGTGGAGTCAAGTGGAGTGCTACTAACTCACCAGCATAAACACATTTTGACATATCCTCTGCTCTAGCAGGCAAGTGCTTATGGGGTTTGATTTGAGGTTGCATTGTGAAGTCAATGACAGAGCACATACAATTAGCCGACAGTGTACCTGACCTGGAAGTGCTTAATGCCATCAACAGATGCAGAGTGAATTATCTCTCATTTTCCATTAAGAGCAACCCTTAGCCTAAGAGTGCAAAAAAAAATATTATTTTAAAAAAGACATTGGTTCACTGAGCCTTGTGTAACAAGGGTTGTTTAGTCTAACTGATAATGGGTCAAACGTCATTTCTGTCATTGATAAAAGCAACGTTTAACCTTTGCTGTCTCTAGATTCTGTTTATTTGATTTTATTTACCAAAGGTTGTTGAGAGTGGAGCAGTTGAAGAGAAAAGGTAAAACTTTGGATTATATCCTCTGTCGTATATTAAAAATTGCTGCCCATGATGTCATAAGCAGGGTTTTGATGCAAAAAAACAGACAGATACTAAGCAGGCTGTGATACAGGCACATTGGACATAGTCTGGACTTTGTGACTGCTACAGGCTGTATACAATTTATACTCTAAATATAAGAGTCTGGAGTAAATAAATCTGAAGTTTTGTTGCTTTCTTGGATGGCGCTTGTTATTGATGGGAGCAGTAGCCAAGCCTGGCTGTGTTCAGAGAAAAAGAGGGAGGGAGGATAGGCTTCTGCTAGCTGTTACTGAATCTTATTTCAAGTATAATCTGTGTCAATTCTTTGGCTGAGTTTACAACTATTTCCCAGACCAATTAATCATATTATCCACAGAACTGTGTTTGCCTCTGTCTTAATTAAATTGTATTCAGGTAATCTTTGTACGAGTCGTGGAAACAGGAAGTGTGGCATATTGGTAGTGAAGCAATCATGGCAAAGTGAACATTATACCTCATGTCAGGACTGCTTTGGGCAATTAGCAAAATGGGTACTCTAATCGAAACCTTGATGTGCATCTTGCTCTTCAACTTCCTTCTCCTCTTTCTCCTAGACATGAAACCCCACAGACATCTGTGACATGACAAAATCCATTCATCATTAGTTTGCAGACAAATATGTTGTTCAGCATTTTAAAGGAGATACTTTTTTTTAAACTGTGAATTTTTTACTGACTTTCTGCTCAAGTTCACACATTCATTTTATGCACTCGGGGAGAAATTCAATATTGTTGTGCCCATTTTATGGGGCAACGATGTGATGGCCCTCGCCCAATCTGCGTGTGTTTAAGCCACTGCTAAATTTCATCAGGACCTTCTTTTAGGTGGCCCTGGTGGCTGCCTGAAACAATCATAGGCTTCTGTTCAATATTGAAATGAGGGTTCTGTGTCCAATTCAGGACCCATTTGCTAAATTAGTTAAGACTAATCCGAGCTCTGACTAGTTTTTCTGGGTCTTGGGCAGCCTTAAAGGGAACACTGGAGGCTGCCGATGAAACCATTAGGTACGTTTTTTTACACTTACCTCAACGTGGAGTGCTCCACTTGCCTTCATTAATACACACAGGCTGCTGCTGGCTCACGTTTCCCCCCTCCCACTCCCCCCCAACAGGATTTAATTGAGCACCGCCACCAACATCTGAGCGGGCTGAAATTTGCCGGGCCTCAACCGGTGAGCTGCATCGGGGCACCCCATTGTCGTCCACAGCTGAAGATAATGAGGACCAATTTAGAATGGTCCTCGAGCAATCTTAGGGCAAGCTATTGCAGTGCTCCGTGGGAGTCATGCCCAGAAATGGGCGCTAAAGAATTTAGCTTCCTCAGTGTCAATATTAAGCACTCCCACAAAAAGTAGAGTAGGGTTAAATGCGTAGTAAAACTTCCAATAACGTGCTTTTAAAACTCCTCCTCACACAGTAAAATAGTGTGAAATTTGTATTTCCCACACCAGCCATCATTGCTGCCACTCGTAGATTGCAAATAATTGTGCTTTGGGCCCAAACCGTCAAGAAACTAGCTTGAAATTCTTCAAATTCATATCGCTAAGGACCCTTACAACTAGTGGAGAGAGAAGTTTTATCTTATCAGTCTATCCTGAATTCAGATCCAGGTTGAAAATGTGAAAAATAATAATGGGGTTGATTTTACCTAATCCGCACTGGGCAGGAAATGGGCGGCAGTGGGTCGATCGCTCATTTTACACCTGGCAGCAACAGTTAAAGTTGACCCCAATGTCTGTATTGTATGGAGAACCTGGCATTGTGTGAAATATTTTTGTTTGCTCTCGATTAACGGTAGCCCCTTTTCTTTCCCTTTCTGAAGCTATTAGTTCCTAACTTTAAAATATCAACATTTGACAAATAGAATTCAGAGGTCACTTGTGAATGGAAAGACTGAAACCACAGCTTGAGAGAGTAAAATCTGAGCCAGAGGAATAATGGTCTGTGCCATAAGGAGTAGAAACGATGTACAGGAAGTCACAGTGTGCTATAAAGAGTGGAAGTGAGTACATGAAGTGGAACTGTGCCACAAATAGGGAAACAATGTACAAGCAGTAAAAACAAGCATTAGCAATCAGATATATAGGGAGTGAATATGGGCCATAAGGAACAAAAACAACCAATAAAGGAATAAACATGGGCCACAGGGAGTGGAAGCAGGTCACAGAAATATTGTCCAGGGAGTAGAAATGGGCCTAGGGAACGGAATGAAAATAGTCAATGTGATGGTAGAAATAAAGAAAGAGTCATAGGAAATGGAAAAGGAACACACACACTGAAAGTCTGGATCATATTCCCTGGAAACAAACTATAGATGTGAAAAGATGTATAAGAAATGGAAATGGGCCATATGAAGCAGAAAGTGCTATTAGGCAAGTGGAACTGCAGAAAAAACTCTGAAGCTTCAGTGCAGACATAATTATCATAGAAGGTTATCTTGACACATTTTTCCACAGATCCAATAACAGATCGGAATTCCATAAAGAAAGGTCAAGCATCTATTGTGCTTCCAACTTGGTCAAAGAGGTAGCTTTTAAAACGCATCTTAAAAAGGAGAGAGAAGTGGAGGGAAGGAGCTGTTTAGAGAGGGAATTCCAGAGCTTAGGGCCCAGGCAGCTGAAAGCACGGCCGCCAGTAATGGAGCGATTAAAATCGAGGATGCGCAAGAGGCCATAATTGGAGGAGCGCAGGGATCTTGGAGGATTGTAAGACTGGAGAAGGTTACAGAGATAGAGAGACATGAGACCATGGAGGGATTTAAACACAAGCGTGAGAATTTTAAAGTTGAGCCGATTCAGGTCCAGGAGCCAAAATAGATCAGCGAGGACAGGGGTGATGGGAAAGCTGGACTTGGTGCGGAATAGGTATGGGCAGAGTTTTGGATAAATTGAAGTTTACAGAGTGGAGGGTCAGGAGTTCAGCTCAGGGTTGAGATTGCTAACAGTCTGGTTCAGCCTGAGACACTGGCCAGGGAGGTGGGTGCAGTTGGTGGCGAGGGTCCAAAGTTTGTTACAAAGGGGTCGAAGGCGATGGCTTCAGTTTTCCCAATGTTTAGCTGGAAAATATTGTGGCTCATCCAAGACTGGACATCAAACAAGAAGCCTGACAGTACAGAGGCAGTGGAGGGGTGGAGAGAGTTGGTGAAGAAGTAGAGCTGGGTGTTGTCAATGTACATGTGGAAACTGCCAAGGGGTAATATGTAGATGCCAAGAATTAATCCTAGGGGTACTCCTGAAGTAACGGTGCAGGAACAGGAAGAGAAGTCATTACTGGAGGTGCTCTGGCTATGATTCGAAAGGTAAGAGTGGAACCAAGTGAGGTTGGTCCACCTGAGCTGGACAATAGAGGAGAGGCTTTGAAAGAGAATAATGTGGTCGATCATATCAAAGGCTGCAAAGAGGTTGAGAAGGACAAAGAGGGATAATGCACTACAGTCACAGTGACATTCACAGAGAATGTCACTCATGACTTTCATTAGGGCCATTTTAGTGCTGACTGAAGAGATTCAAATAGAGTTGCAAGAGAGAGATGGCCCAAATCTGGTAGACAACAATATGTTCAAGGAATTTGAAAAGGACATGTAGGTTGGAGATGGGGCGGTAGTATAGAAGGACAAAGGAGTTGAGGGTTGTTTTTTTGAAGTGGGGGTCATGAAAGGGAAGGGGAAAGTGCCTGAGGAGAGGAAACCATTTGCAATATCAGCTAGCATGGGGCCAAGAAGGGAAGTTGGGTGATCAGCAGTTTAATGGGAATGGGGTCGAGGGAGCAGAAGATAGGCCTCATGGACAAGATGAGCTCAGAGGGAGCATGGGGAGATGGGAGAAAATCAAGAGAGAGAGAGAAAGAGAGACAGAAGTTGAGAGTTAGGGTAGGGGGATCCTGTGGGGAGGGTTGGTTTCCTGGGAAAGGCATAGGAGGTGACGCAGCAGAGGCAGCTGAAAGGATGAACTCTATCTTGGTGATAAAAATGTTCATGACTCAGAAACTCATCAGACTCACCATGAGCAATGCCATTGCCAATCTACTAGTGCTATGATTAAAAATGACACTACCGAGTAATTTTTAGGGATTTTGATGATGATTATAACCTGCTCAATCTTCCCTCTCACTATTTACTTTAGCTGAACCCTTCAATTAAATTAGTGACTCGTGACTGTGTATCCTCTTATTATCTCTATAATATCAGTGGGAAATTCTGCTGTAAAGCGCAATGAAAGGTATCACCATGATTGAAATCACATTGTACAATAGCCCTTATGGTCAAATTACAATTCAATCAGTAGAGGCTGCTATCAGCCAAGACACCCATAGGTGGGAAGAAACAAATAAAATGAGGATGGTTTGAGAGCAAAACATGGCAACTGTCATCCCAACCATTTCCTGTCCTTTCATAACTGGCTTGTTTTTCCTCGTACTGGTTTTCCAATACCTATTTGGTCCATCGCTTTTATCTCCGGCTCAAAATGAAGTGAAATGTGCCTGTGCCGATGAGTTGCTTGTGTGGACAGTGTGCACAATATGCCGGCAAATGCACAGAAGGTTTTTCACAACTTCTTTTCCACTGTACTTTAAAGGGAAGTATGTTCTACTGAATTGCTATCAGTTATATATGTTAAAAAGGTTACATCGAGTTACATCGAAACTACGGCACAGAAAGGGGCCATTCGGCCCAATTGGTCGGCATTTATGCTCCACATGAGCCTCCTCCCTCCTTACTTCATCTAACCCTATCAGGATTCCCTTCTATTCCTTTCTCCCTCATGCGCTTATCTATCTTCCCCTTAAATTCCCCTTAAATGTTAAGAAAGCTTCTTAGTTATAGTTATTATTCAGTTGCCCTGTATTATGGTAACCAGAAGGGGGTGTCTGGTGTCACACATCCTAGCCTAGATTTTTCTCTATTGGCGTAGCTTAGACCTGAATGGGTATTGGCACGTTTTAGACAGACTTGAATAGAAATGTGCTGTTTGCACCCAGTTTCCCTAGGTCAATTCCATTAGGAGCATACTAGTGGTGGGAGAGGAAAATTGCAGGTGAGTGAAATTTAAAGGGATGGGGACAATAAAAAATAAGGGGACAAAAATTCTGAAAACCTTTGGAGAGTTGTAGGTGCCTGCCGGCAGCCATTGAGTCTGGCCCATAAAGTATAAAAATATTTAATTTTTTTTAGAAAAACTCTCAACCTATGCAATCAATTGCCCTGCATTGGCTAAAGCGCCTCCTCAATTTATAACCCCCTCTCTCAACTGCCGTAGAAAACCTGGACAGTAAGAGCACCCAGGCAATTTGATGCCCAGCATTGTTAGAGGCACAAAAGACACAAAATACATCAGAGGATTGATTCCTGTCATTTGCATACCATTTACAAATCATCTGCCCATATTTGGGAGGATATACTGTACGCCCCCAGTCGCCTTCGGCTGAAACTCCCAGAAGTGGCAGAGGGCAGTGGGTAGCTGGCGGAGCAGCTGCAGAAGATTTGCCACCGAGTTCTACTGAAAATGTGACAGACAGCCAGGAACCAGTGGAAAATCCTGCACTTGCTGCCTGGTCTCGCCCGTTAGGAATGGCCACCTGGGCAAGGTACTGGAAGGTTACCACTAATATCTGTGCAGCTGTGTCCCAGTGTGAGTTAGCACCTTCAGGAAAGCTGGGACGAGGAGGGAATTGAAACAAAAAATTAATTCCAGAAAACTGGATTTTAGAATGACAGCAGTAACAACTTGCATTTATATATTGCCAATATTTATATTGCCTTTAACATAGTAAAATGTCCCAAGACGCTTCATGGCAGCGTTGACACCGACCCACTTAAAAAGATATTAGGACAGGTGACCAAAAACTTGGTCAAAGAGGTACGTTTTAAGGAGGAGAGGTAACGAGGTGGAGAGGTTACAGGAGGGAATTCCAGAGCTTAGGGCCTCGGCAGCTGAAGACACGGCTGCCAATGGTGGAGCGAATAAAATTGTGAATGCACAAGAAGTCAGAATTGAAGGAATGCAGAGATCCCGGAGGGTTAAAGGGCTGGAGGAGGTTACAGAGATAGGGAGGGGTGAGGCCATATAAGGATTTGAAAACAAGGATGAGAATTTTAAAATCGAGGCGTTCCTGAACCAGGAACCAGTGTAGGTCAACGAACACTGGGGTGATGGGTGAATGGGACTAGATGCAAGTTAGGATACAGGCAGCAGAGTTTTGGATGAGCTCAAGTTTACAAAGGGTGGAAGATGGGAGGCCAGCCAGGAGAGCTATGGAATAGTCCAGTCCAGAGGTAACAAATGTAAGGAATCTTACAACACCAGGTTATAGTCCAACAGTTGGACTATAACCTGGTGTTAATGGATTCCTTACATTTGTCCACCCCAGTCCATCACCGGTATCTCCACATAAAGGTAACAAAGGCATGGATGAGGGTTTCAGCAGCAGATGAGTTGAGGCAGGAGCGGAGATGGGCAATGTTACGGAGGTGGAAGTAGGTGTTCTTAGTGATGGAGCGGATATGTAGTTGAAAGCTCATCTCGAGCAAATGACCCCAAACGTTAAGATAAAAATGATAATGCATTTGATTTAAAAATAAAGCAAGTACAATATTACAATATCCAGAGTGCGCAGCACTTACTGGATATTCTCTAGATTGAATTACACAAACTATGGCAGGTAACATTTGTGTAATTCAATCTAGAGAATGCGTTGTCACACCCAGCACTTAATCTTTAATGGGGAAAAAATCACAAGCTGGGGGGGTGCAAAGTTTCCCGATGTGTGCTCCCAGCATACACAAAAAGTGCTGAAGCATAAAATCTCCTCTGATATTCCCTTTTAGTCATCAGTAAATTAAATCTTATTATCAGTACTTATTACACTGTGCAATATTAGTAACAAACACATTCATGCATTTTTATGACATTTCCCTCTCTGCTATTTGATAAATTCCTGGGTTACCACTTGCATTAAAATAGCAGACAGAGGAATTCCATGCAAATGTATTAACTTTTTTTTCATTTCAAAATATACTTTATTTCATAGAATTTAAAGATACACATGGTCCAATGTAAAAATCACAATTCCAAGCAATGCAGCTCAAAACAACACAATACAGATCGTACATAATAAGATCCCATTATTACAATTCAAAACACAGTACATATCTTTTAATACATTCTGTACAATACAAAGTGGGATGGCCTTACACGGTGGCCTTTCCCCACAGAGCTTTTGCATAGGCCGCATTTCGCTTCAGTGCGTCCTGCAGCACGTGCTCCTGGACCTTGGAGTGTGCTGGTCGGCAACATTCGGTCGTGGACAGCTCCTTCAGCTGAAAGACCAACAGGTTTTGGGCAGACTAAATGACCTCCTTCACTGAGTTAACGGTCTTCCAGCCGCAGGTGATATCTGTTTCAGTGTGCATCCCGGGGAACAGCCCATAGAGCACAGCGTCCTGTGTTACCGAGCTGTTTGGGATGAAGCAGGACAGATACCAACGCATCTCTCTCCACACCTTCTGCGCAAAGGGGCAGTCCACCAGGAGATGGACGACGGTCTTGTCCCCGCTTCAGCCTCGAGGGCAGCTCGTGGTAGCGCTGAGATGTTGTGCGTGCAGGAAAGACCACACTGGATGGGCCATTCTCACCACCATCCAAGCTACATCCTGGTGCCTGTTGGTCAGTTCTGGCAACGAGACATTCTGCCAAGTGGCTTTGACCAACTGGTCGGGGAACTGCCCGATTGGATCCATCCTCTCCTTTCCCTGCGGGACCCCCAGAACGTTTCATGCTGACCACTGTCTGATGGCTTTGTGGCTGATAGGGTTCCTCTTCACCGCACAATGCAATTTCAAGGCGCTTGTCAAAGCAAATCAGTCAGTGCAGAAAGCCTCCTATTCATTGATGTCCTCCCTGATGTCATTACTGGGAAAATTAAAAAAACAACAAGAAACCACTATTTTCCTGCATATTATATATATCTGTAGGGATTTTAATTTGGAGCGGACCACTCTAGCGAGTTAATTCCCGCCCACCAGAGGCAGCAGGATGCCATGGTGATTTTAACCACCGAGCCTCATTTAAATGCCCACGGTTTATTTCCCACCCGGAACAGGCGGGAAGAGGGCGGAGAGCGGCTGCTGGTAGGGGAAGCCATTATTATCGGGAAGCCCTTGGTCAACAGTCAGCTTCCAAGTAACAGGGAGCGGGTATTAGGAGGGTCTCACGGAAGGGAAGTCCGGTGCAGGGGAAGCCGTGACTTTCCTTGTGAGGCTCGGAGGAGCGCTCTTGCTCCTACTAGCCCCACAAAGGAAATGTTTGACTTACCTGAAGTGCTTCCTCTTTCTTCCCACCAGCTGTTGACCTGAGTCATCTTGATGTGTTGTATTGGATCTCACATTAAGCAAGGAACCACTCAGCTGAGAATACCAACACTACAAACCTTTTCCGAGTTGGGTTTCAATTGCTGGATTTTGTTTCTCCTCTAAATGCATTACCTAGATGAGATGAATAGAGTAGTACTTTTGTACACTTACCTCAGAACCCATTTAAAATGCCATTGGAGTCTCATTGCTATAACAGGACCTCAATTTGCATAGATTCATGTGCCTCAACCACCTTCAAAACCCTACGGGTTAATATCGGACACGGCGGGCAAGAGTCAAATTCAAAGTGGCTAAGTAACATGCTCGTTCTAACTGCCCGTCTGCCCAGTTTCCACCGGGTGGGTAGGGTTGAAATTGACCCCATTGTGTCACCAAAGACAGTGACGTACGTTGCTGTTGAGAATGAAGATAGACTATTTATGATGTTTTAACAGTGTATCAATGCGCCCAGGCCTTGTACCATATAGCAGGCTGTGTCATACTTCAGTTAAAAATTGTTTTTAAATTGTATTAGACACTGGATGGTGGTAAGGTTGTAACACCAGGACATCGTCAGTCATGTAACAACCCTTTCACTTTGTTATTGCGTCTGTACCAAAGTGATTCAGGGACCTTCCTCTTTTCTCCAACTCTATCTTGCTGTATGCAGCAAAGGGGAACTACAGAGATTGACTTTGACAAGCTGATTCTATCCAGTCTGCCAGGGAAATGATCCTAAGAAATGAATGTACTGCCTGGGGTTCTAGTGTAAAATGCTCACATGCAGTTCTGTCCTTTATTAAGAATTTTAAAATGTTCCTCCATTTTTGTTGATGATGAGTGTTTCCAGATCTATCGCCTGGAAACTGCTGTATTCTCTCTGCAATAAGAACTGCAGGGATGTGTGGAGTAGGACTCATTGGAAATATCCCTGCAGTGAAATTTTACAGATAATTAAATCCTGCCACAATCTTAGGCTTCTGGTGAAGTTAATAGATAGAGGTACACTAGGCAGACGAACAGATCATCTTTCCAAGTATAGAGGTGAGGAGAAAGCCAACAAGGTGGCACAGCACAAGGTAATGGGGCATCCATGATTCCTCACTTAGGGAATTCCTGGTCTCAGCTGTGCTAGAATGGAAATGTGCCAAGTAAAGACAAGTGTTTCTCCAGAGACTGGGAGACAAGGAGAACTGGAAGGGAAGTCACTCCACATCAGCTTTTGTACAGCTCTTAGCTCTGTGCCGTTGGTAGGGGCCTAAGAACAGGTGTCTGCCTGCTGTCCAGCTATGCCTTGGGAAGGGCTGGTAAATTCCCAGATCTGGGTCAGAAGTCAGGTCGAAATGACTGCCTTTTTTTTTCTTTTTTTAATTCAGCATTTGAAGTGTGACATCGGAAGTGTGTTGGGCATGTACTAGACCAACACACACACGTATGTATTTATATATACTGTATATATCATGGCAAAGAGAATATATTGCACAAGAATATATTGCAACAAATCATTGTGTCTTAACCCTCTTATGTTTAAGAGTCCTACTCCGCACATCCCTACAGTTCTTATATTTCTTAATGCTAAAGGAGTCAAGGGATATGGGGAAAAAGCGGGAACAGGGTTCTGAGTTAGATGATCAGCCATGATCATTTTGAATGGCAGAGCAGGCCCGAAGGGCTGAATGGCCTACTCTTGCTCCTATTTTCTATGTTTCTATGTTTCTATATAAGTCAGAGCTGGAACATACTAGCAGGGCACAGCATGGAATAGGTGACGGACCCAATAACTCACTCCATATGAGGAAAGAATAGTTGAGATTTTCAGTTAGGAGTTTCTTCCAGATGATGTTCAGTCTGCTTACAACATGAATACAACCTGAACTGTTGGTAGCTGGTTCTATGAATATTACAGTGTTACAGTGTTATGCATTAGCTGGACCAAGTAATCTCTTGCCAATAGAAGCTTCAAGCACCACTGCCATTACAGCGTAGAGGCCCATGCACCCAGACATCTGTAGGTATCATGATCACAAGAACAATTATCTAATACAGATGATATATTATTTCCAGTACAAGAAGTAAAATCAGAGAGATCTGTGTTGAGTTGTAAGTACCATAGATCACATGAATATCATGATGTTTGTGCCTGTTAACTGTTTCTTTGTCTCCATGGCCCATCACTCAAATTTTTCAATCGCACATCGCCCTATAACCCACTTGAAGAAATTTCTTACTCTGCATATAAAATACATTCACAAGAACTAATTTATATTAAAATCTGACATCAGCAAGCATTTTTTATCTACAAAACCTTACTTTCTGTTGACATATTTTTGACAACTTTTATGTTAACTTTTTCTATTGTAAATTCTTACGCCCACATTCATAATGGAAACCAGCCTATGTAATGTGTCATGCTGTACTTACACCCAACTATGGCACTGTAATGCCTAAGTTTTGCACCCACCAGCTCCTCAGCCTGTTCTGCAGAGAAATTAGTATGCTCCAACCAACTCTACATCTCTGCTTCCCAAATTGCACTGCTTTTCTATTTAACCAGATTCTATTTAACCAGGTATTAGAAAAGCTAGTTGTACTTAAAGTAGATAAGTCACCCGGTCCGGATGGGATGCATCCTAGATTGCTGAGGAAAGTAAGGGTGGAAATTGCGGAGGTACTGGCCATAATCTTCCAAACATCCGTAGAAACAGGGGTGGTGCCAGAGGACTGGAGAATTGCAAATGTTACACCCTTGTTCAAAAAAGGGTGTAAAGATAAACCCAGCAACTATAGACCAGTCAGTTTAACCTCGGCGGTGGGAAAACTTTTAGAAACAATAATCCAGGACTGAATTAACAGTCACTTGGACAAGTGTGGATTGATTAGGGAAAGCCAGCATGTATTTGTTAAAGGCAAATTGTGTTTAACTAACCTGATAGAGTTTTTTGATGAGGTATCAGAAAAGGTAGATGAGAGCAATGCAGTTGATGTGGTGTATATGGACTTTCAAAAGGCGTTTGATAAAGTGCCACATGGTAGGTTTGTCAACAAGATTGGGGCACATGGAATAAAAGAGCCAGTAGCAACACGGATACAGAATTGGCTAAGTGGCAGGAAACAGAGAGTAATGGTGAACGGTTGTTTTTCGATCTGGAGGAAGGTGTACAATGGTGTTCCCCAGGGGTCGGTGCTGGGACCACTGCTTTTCTTGGACTTGGGTGTACAGGGCACAATTTCCAAATTTGCAGATGACACAAAACTTGGAAGGGTAGTGAACAGTGAGGAGGATAGTGATAGACTTCAAGAGGATATAGACAGGCTGGTGGCATGGGCGGACACGTGGCAGATGAAATTTAACGCAGAAAAATGCAAGGTGATGCATTTCAGTAGGAAAAATGAGGAGAGGCAAATTAAACTAAAGGGTACATTTCTAAAAGTTGTAAAGGAACCGAGAGATCTGGGGGTATATGTACACAAATCGTTGAACGTGGCAAGGCAGATTGAGAAAGCGGTTAAAAAAACATATGGGATCATGGGCTTTACAAATAGAGGCATAGAGTACAAAAGTAAGGAAGTCATGATGAACCTTTATAAAACACTGGTTTGGCCACAACTGGAGTATTGTGTTCAGTTCTGGGCACCGCACTTTAGCAAAGATGTGAAAGCCTTAGAGAGGGTGCAGAAGAGATTTACTAGAATGATTCCAGACATGAGAGACTTCAGTTACGTGCATAGACTGGAAAAGCTAGGGTTGTTCTCCTTGGAACAGAGAAGGTTGCGAGGAGATTTCATAGAGGTATTCAAAATCATGAAGGGTCTAGACAGAGTAGACACAGAGAAACTGTTCCCAATAGCGGAAGTGTCAAGATCCAGATGGCATAGATTTAAGGTGATTGGCAAAAGAACCAAAGGCGACATGAGGAAATTCTTTTTAATACAGAGAGTGGTTAGGTTCTGGAATGCACTGCCTGAGGGGGTGGTAGAGGCAGATTCAATCATGGCCTTCAAAAGGGAACTGGATAAGTACTTGAAAGGAAAAAAATTGCAGGGCTACGGGAATAGTGCAGGGAAGTGGGACTAGCTGGATAGCTCTTGCATAGAGCCGGTCCGGACTCGATGGGCCAAATGGCCTCCTTCCGTGATGTAACCTTTCTATGATTCTATGATTCTATGAACCAAAAATAAAAAAATATAAAATCAAAATATTATATAATACTTCGCTCCTGGGCAACCTTGTGTCTGCCAGCTCCAAGCAAGTTCTTGTAAGCGTCAGTGTTGGAGGGCACCAGCAGGTGTAATCTCGGTGATTGCACTCAGATCGTTGCACATGGAATTTCGAGGCCAGTAAAAGAATATCTGTGGCTTTGGGATCTAAACTCAAAGATGCAGTCACAGCTGACTTCAACTCACCAGCTGGTTACATAAATGTTGCAGTTCTATGCTGACACTGGGCCATTTGTCTCACTTGTACCATTAGCCAATGGAAAAGTATATGGAATCTGTTCCTAAACATGAATATTTTATCTAGGCTATATTTTCTATCAGCAGTATTTAGCTTTTGCTCCTCTGTAATTCAGGATAATTTTAAAGATAAGAGCTAAAATATATCCAAAAGTTCCCAGCAAATCCTCAGGAATGTGAATTGCAGTTCAAGGTTTTTGGACTGGTTGCTGGTTACTGTCTATTGCACGACTTCTTTTTAATCTATGCAAATAAAATGAATGTCCAAGTTCTTTGTGGAATTGGACAGTTTAGAAGTTTTACTGCTCTGTTTGAGCATGTTATTTCTCCTTTGTTGTACAGTGTGACTATCACAGTGGAATCTGCACAGTGGTAAATTACATTTTGATGTAGCTGAGACAACAGTAATGATGTGCACAGAGATTATGTGAATTCTGCTCCAGAACACTCTATGCATTGTGGAATAACTTATAAATCACAGTGCTGTGTGGTAATAAACAAATCATTTACAATGTTCTTTTGTATTAAAGTTATATTTACTCACATTCTATTCTCAAAATCCCAAGTAAATATTTAGAAATTTGCAGTTTATCAAAATTGGCATGAAAATATATTCTTTTAAAAAAGGGGTCAAATCTAATTTGTAATAGATAAGCCTCAAAGGCAGAACTTTTTGAAATGAATTTACAAGAGCCAAGTGAAGGGGAGGGAGGAATTAAACCAATTGGCCATGGTGCTCAGATGCTCTTGTTAGAAGTACTTCACTGATATTAACGTAGTCAGCCAGCATCTCAGCCATTTTGAATGTCGCCAATCCTGCCCAATACCCTCGCTGTCAATTTTAAAACTTGTCCTTTGCATAGTTCCAGGAAGGTTAGCAGTGGGATGACATCTCATACTGGATAATCTTTTTGGACTCTTTGAAAGGAGATAAAGTAAAATAAGAAGGATTCCGTAGAAGGCATCCTTCTTTCTGTGCAGAAATGACAGTAGAAGAATGAGTTTGCCACTTTTTGCCATTAATAATTTGTTATATTTGTTTGGGCTAACTGGAATCAGGAAATAAGATTTTTCTCCAACTATTTTTCAGTATATTCAGAGATATCTCACCCCCATTTATTTTATAGCCACCAGCAATCCAAAACAGACAGCACTGTCACAATCTTGCTAAGATTTCAGGCCACAAAATCAGTCAATAAGGAGTCAAACCGGTGGCTGGTATAGCTAAGCCCTGTGTCAAAATATGCAGAGGCCAACTTGATATTTTTAAATGAAATTTGGGAAATTAATATTGATGCCTGCTGATGATTGCTGAGATTCCAGTTTGCGACGAGGCATTAGTGAAGAGTTTTACTTTGCTTGTTGTTGATAAAGAGAATTTGGAAAGTCTCCTTGATATCGGATCTCATTTTACTGCTTAGTAAATCAGAAGTCCAGCAAGGTGAGAACTTTCATGCTTAAGTTTGACACTATTTCCAGAAGCATTTGCGGAGGACACTTTACTCCCCTCTCTCCCCCTCCCCTCTCTCCCCCTCTCCCTCTTTCTCCCCCTCCCCGTGCTTTCCTCTACCCTCTCTCCCTCCCCTCTCACTCTTCCTCCTCTCTCTCTCACCCTCCTATCTCTCTCCTCCTCTCCCTTTCTCTCCCCCTCCCCTTTCTCTCTCTCCCCCTCTCCGTCTCTCTTTAATCTCCACAGGTATTGTCTGAAAAATCAGCCAGGAGAAGGAGTGCAGTGCTGCTTTCTGTGAGTGGTTGGCATACCCTTCTTTTGGCTGGCACATGCATCGGTTGCCATCCATGTTCTGAAACACTTGACAGCTTCCATGCCAATGTTTGGGAACATTTCTGGGAATCTCTGCAGGAAGAAGAGTCGATTCCCAACCCAGGAGACTCCCAGAAATTCCAGGTGACATTATATTAGCACTTTGTTTAATTTCTCTGCAACTGGAGTTCTTTCCAAATAGCAGTCAATGCCACAGTCAGAGATCACAGAGTAGGCTGGGGATATGTGGCTGTTCTCAGTTAAAATGTAGCAAAACAAAAAGAAGCCAGTTCCGCTCCCCTGATGTGCGTTGGTATAGTGACTGACAGGCTGGAATGTGAAAAGGAATGACTTTATATTCAATTCAGGAAACTGAAGAAATGAAATAGTGATTTAATTTTTAGAACTGACACTTATATTGGTGAGACACTGCTAATATATTCATCAATGATAATCATGGGAAAATTAGCTTTAAAATTAATGTTTGTGGCACTAAAATAAATATATTTTGGATGTCTCCTGCTTAGATTTGTACCTAGCCAGGATCGCGGGAAGATAATGACCTGTGTGTGCACAAACCCCTCACCAAAAACCTTAATCATGTTACTCAATGCTCTGCAGAGTCCACAGCCGCAGTATGAAAGATCACATGGTAACAAATGTTAACATTTTCTGATAGTTTCATGCAATATGAAAATCAATTATGAAAATGTGACTCTCATTACTTTCAATTTTAGAATCTTTGATGGGAAATTAAGGGACACATAAACAGAATTGAATATCTTATGAGGATGTTTTTTTTTTAAATATGGGGACTGATAATACTGGGACCGCTGCTCTTCAGATGCTGTGTGTATTTGTGTTGCACTGAACTGTTCTTGTGCTATAATGTGAAGCCAGTTCATTTAAATAAATTTTGAGTACTCTTGGCATATAATGCATCATGCATTGGGAATACACAGGGTTCAGGAGGTAGGCTAATCTGTGCAAGCAGCTCTTAAAGGGCTGCTGGTCACCATTAAAGGGTAACTGGTTGCAGATGTAAAAATGGCAGAATCAAGGTGCAGAACAGCACCATTCCAAAATGCTGCTCTGGGGGTGCATCTGCAAGGGTGCATCAATTTTAAGCTGAGGACCATCCTCCAGTCAAGAGTACAACCAGAGCAGCCAGAGTTAATGCTGCCTCATCTGTGCACTATGCCTGCGAGCAAGTGAGGAAGAAATTTTCTTCCAAGTTTGCCAAGGTAAATGTATTCAAATTTTGCATAATGTAACAGTGTTATCTTACAAGGGATCTTAATAGCGCTTTGCTATAAGCTTAATTCAGCATCACAGACTGACAGATCAATTACAGATCAATTACAGCTCTGTAGTAATTGATGATCTACTTTCCAAATGTTTTACCAGGGCACTCTGCATTGTTGCCCAATGGACCATGAAATGTGGCTAGCAGCACCTTCACACCACAGGTTAACACACATACTTACATTAGATGGCTACATGTCTGGGCATTTGGATCACACACATCTTCTCTCATAAGGGGTAATTTTCTAACTTCATGATCCCAGCTGAGAACCTCACCAGCTGGGAGCACATATGGCAAATGATTATTTGATCATTTTGGAAGATTGTGCACCATGTGCGTCTGAATTTCTGATATGCAATCATGGCAGATGAAGCTCCTTGCCAGGATCATGAAGTCAGAAAATTTCCTCCTATATTCCTTGTTCCAACATATGTTTCTGTTCAATCTGTTTGCAGGAGAAGGTCACACATAACCAACACCAGTGAATGCAGACAGGAAAGGCTTCACATAAGCTGTGATCCTTGATTTCTTATAAAGAGAGAACCCTGGAGAGTCTGGGCATGGAGGCAATAGAGAGAGTGGGAGAGGGGGAAATTGAAGGCCTCCCCCAAGCTCATGATTAGTACCATTTTTTTCTTTTCATGCTTTTTCCTGACATTCATTCATGCTGAATCCTAAAACTGTAATATTTCTTGTCTTGTAAGGCTCTGTTTCAATGGGGGTCTTACTGCTAGCATTCTAAAATATGTTCTTCTTCTGTTGCTCTGGGCCCCTAAGAAGAGACAGCGTCAAAACCCAATGACCAGCCTCAACTGAGCGCCTCACAGCATCTTGCATCACCCATTGCTACAGTGGCACAGATCATTTGGTAGCTGCAGGAAGGAGCAAGCAGTAAAGCACAAAACATGAGTGAGGAAAAGAAACAGCAGGTAGCATTGCTGGAGATACAGCCTGCTAGCTGGAAGGTCAGCTCAAGGGCTGGGATTCAGAACACATCAGGCCTGCTTACAAGTGCAGTTCAGAGCTCCGCATCAGCTGGTCATTCAGGCACTTGAGACAGTGCTAAGCAGCCTATAGAGTTTGGTTGTATCTACAGAGGAGTTCATAACCCACATCTGTACAGTACTACATGATTGCCTGATTAAGTTGCAGCTCAAACTGGAGAGCATAGCCTTAGTAGGGCTTTTTTGCTCTCGAGCCTCCTTGGCTAAGGTCCCATGTCCAGGCATAGTTTCGATCACAAATATTTATGTTGGAGCTCTCAAGATGTTGAGCTTCAATCTACAACAGTGTTGTATGTGGATTCGATATGCTGGGACATCAGATAGAGAAAGCCCTAATTGCTGTCCAGCGGCGTGTTCCCTCACATATCTGTGGGCATGCTGAGCACAAAGGAAGAGCAGGAACTAGTACGGGTGATGGAGATGTCTCTTAGGGTGATGCCACATCTGCCCAAATCAACATAGAAATATCACAAAGCACATAGGACCAGGCAGCTACCACATCAATACTCTTGGTGGCTGTCATTGCAGGGCCACCTACATCCAGGACAAAAGGATACTGGGCCATCTCCATCCCTAGATGCAGCTATTGACATGCATCAGTTCACTACCTCACACCTCCAGATTTGATTATTTCAATACTCTCCTGACCAGCCTCCGATCATCCACCCTTCATAAGCTTCATCTTATCCAAAGCTCTGCTGCCCATATCCTATCCCGCAGCAAGTCCTGCTCACCTACATTGGCTCCTAATCCCTCAACACCCCCAATTTAAAATTCTCATCCTCATGTTTAAATCCCTTTATGGCCTCACTATCTCTGTCCAGCCCTACAACCACTTTGTACTCTCCATTCCTCTGACTCTTGCCTTTTGTGCCTTCCCCCCTCCCTTCTCGCCACCATTAACATCCATGCCTTCAGCCACCAGGTCTTCATGCTGTGGAATTCTCTAATGAAACCCCTCTGCCTCGCCACCTCCCTCTACTCCTTTAAGATCCTCCTTAAATCCTATCTCTTTTGAGCAATCTTTTGGTCATGCCAGCTGATTTCTCCTGCAGTGACTCAGCATCCATTTATTTCCATTTATAAATGCTCTATGATATGTGATGGTGTTGGTGGTAATGATGGTGTTGATGATGTTGGTGGTATTGGTGGTGTTGGTGATGTTGATGTTGATGGTGTTGGTGGTGTTGGTGATGTTGATGTTGATGATGTTGGTGATGTTGATATTGATGGTGTTGGTGATGTTGATGATGTTGATGTTGATGGTGTTGGTGATGTTGATGATGTTGATGTTGATGATGTTGGTGATGTTGGTGATGTTGATGATGTTGATGTTGATGATGTTGGTGATGTTGGTGATGTTGATGTTGATGATGTTAGTGATGTTGGTGATGTTGATGATGTTGATGTTGATGATGTTGGTGATGTTGGTGACGTTGATGTTGATGATGTTGGTGATGTTGATGTTGATGATGTTAGTGATGTTGGTGATGTTGATGATGTTGATGTTGATGATGTTGGTGATGTTGGTGATGTTGATGATGTTGATGTTGATGATGTTAGTGATGTTGGTGATGTTGATGATGTTGATGTTGATGATGTTGGTGATGTTGGTGATGTTGATGTTGATGATGTTAGTGATGTTGGTGATGTTGATGTTGATGATGTTGGTGGTGTTGGTGATGTTGATGTTGATGTTGTTGGTGGTGTTGGTGATGTTGATGTTGATGATGTTAGTGATGTTGGTGATGTTGATGATGTTAGTGATGTTGGTGATGTTGATGATGTTGATGTTGATGATGTTGGTGATGTTGGTGGTGTTGGTGATGTTGATGATGTTGATGTTGGTGATGTTGGTGGTGTTGGTGATGTTGATGTTGATGGTGTTGGTGGTGTTGGTGATGTTGATGTTGATGATGTTAGTGATGTTGGTGGTGTTGGTGATGTTGATGTTGATGATGTTAGTGATGTTGGTGATGTTGATGATGTTGATGTTGATGATGTTGGTGATGTTGGTGGTGTTGGTGATGTTGATGTTGATGTTGTTGGTGGTGTTGATGGTGTTGGTGGTGTTGATGTTGATGATGTTGATGATGTTGGTGGTGTTGGTGGTGTTGGTGGTGTTGATGTTGGTGATGTTGATGGTATGGGGGTGTTGATGATGTTGGTGATGTTGGTGGTGTTGGTGATGTTGATGTTGATGTTGTTGGTGGTGTTGATGGTGTTGGTGATGTTGATGTTGATGATGTTGATGATGTTGGTGGTGTTGGTGGTGTTGGTGGTGTTGATGTTGGTGATGTTGATGGTATGGGGGTGTTGATGTTGGTGATGTTGATGACGTTGGTGGTATTGGTGGTATTGGTGGTGTTGGTGATGTTGGTGGTGTTGATGGTGTTGGTGATGTTGATGTTGGTGTTGTTGCTGGTGTTGATGGTGTTGGTGATGTTGGTGATGTTGGTGACGTTGATGGTGTTGGTGATGTTGGTGGTGTTGGTGACATTGATGGTGTTGGTGATTTTGCTGGTGTTGGTGATGTTGGTGGTGTTGATGATGTTGCTGGTGTTGGTGTTGGTGATGTTGATGGTGTTGCTGATGTTGGTGGTGTTGATGATGTTGATGATGTTAGTGTGTTAGTGATGTTGATGGTGTTAATGATGTTGGTGTTAGTGATGTTGGTGGTGTTGGTGATGATGTTGATGGAGTTAGTGATGTTGGTGTTGGTGATGTTGGTGGTGTTGGTGACATTGATGGTGTTAGTGATGTTGCTGGTGTTGCTGGTGAATCGTCT
The DNA here is from genome assembly GCF_035084215.1 of Heptranchias perlo. Lineage (NCBI taxonomy): Eukaryota > Metazoa > Chordata > Chondrichthyes > Hexanchiformes > Hexanchidae > Heptranchias > Heptranchias perlo. Next base: position 53,164,176 of record NC_090329.1, read on the forward strand.
TCTTCGGCAAAGCCATTGATGTCATTCTGCCTAGTACTATCCCTGATAATTGGCAAACACAAAGTGGTTAGGACAATTATCCTATGTAACTGACCACCTGCAAATGGCTAACCATCTAATGTAGGTAAGAGATGTATAGTTTTTAATGTCCCTTGCTTCATTATATCTTTAACAGTATGGGATTAAAATAAATTGTGTGAGTAGCACACAGAAGACACAGGCTCAAACCAATAAAAGGCAAATTTAGGATTGATATCAGGAAGTTCTTCTTCACACAAAAAATGATCAGCACTTGGAATGGACTTCACTTTGTTTGAAGGGTGGTGAGGTCAGTCATTGCCTGCGCATTCTAGGGTAGACTTTAACTCTCAGGCGTCTAGCCACACACTCCTGTCAGCGGGAGACCCAGAACATTTTAAGGGCTGGGCCTCATTACCATGCCACCGGCAAGCTGCATGCCCTCAACGAGCATCCCGCTGCAGCCTGCCAGCTCTGGGCTGGCGCAATATCAATTGATCCAGAGGCCCATCCAGCCAGCATTAACATATTGGGACGGATTAAACTGCATTGCACTCCATGAACACCTATTACCAGGGCGCTACCCAAAGGAGAACAGGGCAATGACCTGTTTCACCAATCTCTGCCCCCTTTGTGCTTGACGTGCATTTCCTAGGTCATCTCTGGACATGGGTGGGAAACTCCACAGGAATCAGGCTACAGCATTTAAGTTGAATACTACTGATGTGGGAGAGTTGTCAAAATGCCTACCAAGTCACTTTCCTAAGTCTTTGCCTGGCAGATATCCAAAAAGATCACCAAGCACTAAGACAAAGTGACCCCTTAAAATCAATCATTTCCCTATGCTGATCATTTGAAATATGGAATTAAATTTATTTTACAGCTTTTATTTTCATAGTCTCCAAGTAGCAGTTGTTTCTGAAACTTCAACAGATAATATACTGTTTCAGATCAACACCTCATACTGAAACAAGATCATTTTTTAAAAAAACATGATTAGTTTATGTTTAGTAAGTTTATGATCAATGAAAGATAACAACCAACAAAATACCTCCTTACAGAAAATAATCTTGAAACATTCTTGCACTAGCCACAGGCATTTGATGATGCTACACAAGCTTGTAACATGCAATCACTGGTATCATTCGATTCGGTGATCTTGTCTTCCTTGACACAGCACGTGATTTTGGAAGGGAACCATTTGCATGTGGAGAGGAGAATCCAACACAAAAACTGAAGAGATAGATAAGATCAGAAGTTGAAATCAACACCCAGATCAGATGCTGTAGAGGTTCAAGGAGGAAGACACTGTGCTAAGATTCTGTAGGCCAGGAACTCTCTGATCAGCCTCCAGGGAAAACTCAATTACCAACTTGGACAGAAAATAATGGAGGAGCTCTGGGACATTGGCAGGCCACCTTCATAAACCACATCCCATAGAATCAGCCCAGAGTAGAAACAGGTCTCTGTGAAAGAAGAAATGTAAGGTTAAATTGAAGATATCTCCAAAAACATGAGATACCCCAATGAACTAGGTTCTCTGCTCATTTACAGTCAACGGGCAAAAAAAAAAAATCAACTGTCTTTCAAAAAATATAGAGGTAAATTTAGAGATCCCATGCTGCCTGTGGGGAGCCTTGGTCAACAGGAGGATGGATTGAAGAATCAGTGCAACAGTATTTTTGTCGTATCTCCAATCCGCGCTCCCATTGAGCAAGGCTCCCCATGGGGAGCATTGGATTGCTAAATTTATCCTGGAAAAAGACAGTTGGAAGTACTTAGCACATAAAATATTCTCTCAGGCTTTTCAGTTTTGAATAAATTGGGACATGGTATACATTAAAAGGATAACAAGAAGTTACTTATGTTACCTTCAATAAATTTGTGAACATAATCAGTCGTTAAATGATTAAAGGCTGTTTTCTTTCACATAATATATTTATTACAAATTGGAACTCAACTCTTGTGATCCTTATATAAATGCTTTGATAAGGATGCTGTTTGTTATTTGTGTGGCTGCAGCAATTGCATTTTGGATTAGCAGTGCTTAAAGTATACATCCAAAGGTTGGGCATTTTGATCAGATAAGCAAATGACCAAGAGCTTGATTTTCTGCACTTGTTAAAGATAGTTACAGTAATGCTTCTCAACCTAGTTGTTCTAAGTTGCTGTATTACAAATGAATGTATTCTTCAACCAGTCTTCAGGAGATAAAGATCAGATGAGTGGTTGAATCATGGCTTAGAAATTCAGGTAGAGATAAACTGTGGAAATTTCTACGTTTTCCATATAGCACAGGGAATGTTCTGATCTGAATATTTGACCAAATTCACTACAAGTCCCCAAGAATATCATTCAGTCCATTGTGTAGTGATTACTTCCACATTTTCAATTGTGTCCTTGAATAGTAATATTATCACATGTTACATAATGCAACTGATAACAGTTAACCAATTAATGCCCTGGATTCCAACCAATTGTTAAGAAGTAAATAAATGAAGAAACAAATACTTTATATATACACTGCAGAGTTTGTGCTAGTCAGAATCTGGCTGGACCAACAATATTATACAGAGCATCACTACAAACTAGGTCCAACACGTGCACTCAGCTCACACTGTCACTTATTGGCCAATATCGGTTCCAAGGCACTGTGGAAACCACAGATGAGCTCAAACTAGCATTAATATTCTAGCATCCCCAATTCTTCTCTAACAACCTGAGTTGCATTTTGAAGATACCACCTTACTGATATCTTTATAACAGCCAGTGCAAGAATGTTAAATGCACACAAATTGATTAAAGATGGAATGGTGCCAGTTAGGCAGGGCCTTGTTAAATGCGTTGGTATAAATGGGGACAACCCACACAATAATTTCCTGAGGAACCATAAACGTTTACAGCACAGAAGGAAGCCCATTCTGTCTGGACCAGGTTTTTGCTAGAGCAATCCAAAACTAATCCCACTGCCCCACTCTCTTCCCCATAGCCGTGTATCATGCTCTGCTTCAAATGTTTATCCACTTTTCCATTCGAACCATTGAAATTTCCCCCCTGGAACCATAAAAGTGTAATCAAGGAATTGCTTAGTTGCTGGGTTAAGAATAACTAAGATATCCTTGATCCTCAATCTCATTAGTATTTAAATATTTTTTATTGACACTTGAAGCTACACAATCTATGGTTTGCACGATAGTTTCTATAGAGATTCTATAAGGTAATTTATATTTTCTATAATAATGTTCATCAAGGAGTACGACAGTATGTGTAGAAATCAGACATCACTAGTTTCTCTTTAACCTGGACAGCGCAGGCCATTCGCAGCTCCATGACTACCACTGATGCTGCTCTTTTGTGAATCTGCCAGAAGGTGAACATCAGTGGTGAGTTTAAGAAGCCAGCTTTTCCTCTCTTGCACTGATGATCTAACTAAGACAGACAAAACTAGAGGAAGCCTGAGTAGAAGCTTCAGTCATGATTGAGACTCCGGCCTGGGTTTTTCACTTTTATGCTTGCCAGCTGACAATTTTCTGCCCATTCACTTTAATAGGCAGAAAATCATAGCCTGGCAAGCACAGAGGTGGAAAATCCAGGCCTGAGCCTTCAAATCTTCTCATTAAATGTCCAACACATTAGACTTGCAGCTACCAGATTTACCAGACACCGCTTGTTTAGAAGTTTGGAAAGCTGAATGCCTGTAGGATGCTTTTCAACTATGTGGAGCTGCTTGCAAATCTTTTGGAAGAGGTATGATTGATGAAAAAAAATACAGCCTAAACAAATAGGAAGCAACTTCTATGATTTTTAAATTCTTAATAATGTTTAAGGATTTACCAGGCATTTTTTCAGCATTTTCTTTTTCTTTCACTTTAAAGAAAAAACTATTTTGTATTCAACCATGCATTACCACTGGGAAATGGAATACTTCCCATTTTGTATGGCCAGTAGTATATTTTCTCATCAGATGAACATCTGAATAAAAGTAGCCAATAGTACAGGTGCAATAAGCATTCACCAATCGGAAAATATACACTTCAGTCTTAGGATTAAGCACACCCTTACATTTTAACTACAATATTTTGAACCTCTACAAAGTCAAAACCAGTTTGCAGCAATGCACATTGTGCAATATAATTGTCCTATTATACATAAAATTAGATATAAAGTTAAAGCTCGTATGAGTCATTTTATTATCAAGGGTTGCTGTGTGAATTCAAAGATACAAGGAAAGATTTTCAACTTGCCAGCCAAGCATTAAACTGAAATAATGCAGGCGTTCTCTGTATTGTTTTGACCATTTTGTAAGTTGAATAATTGGAGTTTTCTACAGGGGCTATTATAAACAACTATCCAGCATCCAGTATTTGACTCGTTTAACTTTCAAAACAAGCGTAACTTAGTAATTGTAAGGTTTTAATAGTAGTAGAAGGTTTACTAGCAGTTGTAAAGATTAATGGGAGTAGTAGGGTTTATAAATTATAAATTTAATTAAGAATAATAAATTAATTAACACGTAATAAAGATGACAGGGCAGGTGATGTGTAGCGACTGCAGAATGTGGGAGCTCCTGGACCCCAGTGTGATCCAGGGCAAACAGGTCTGCAGTAAGTGTTTGTGGCTTGAGGAGCTTTGGCTCAAAGTTATTGAGCTGGAGGCCGAGCTGCAGACACTGCGACACACCAGAGAGGGAGAAAAATACCTGGACATTCGGTTCCAGGAGGCGGTCACACCCCTTAGGATAAGATCGTCTAAATTAGTCAGTGATCAGGGACAGAAGAATGTGACTGCGAGCGAGGCAGGAAATGGGATTGAGAAGGTAGAAGTGGAGGAGCCTCAGCCTTTGCAATTGTCCAACAGATTTGAGGTGCTTGCAGCCTGTATGGACGAAAGCAGGGGCTTCAGGTTAGATGAGCAAACTGACAGTGGCACCATGGTGCAGGAAGCCATTCAAGCGGGGGAGTTAGTAGGAATGTAGTGGTAGTAGGGGACAGTATAGTCAGGGGGATAGACACAGTTCTCTGCAGCCGAGAACGAGAGACCAGAAGGCTGCGTTACCTGCCCGGTGCCAGGGCTCGGGACATCTGCTCTGGGCTGCAGAGGAACTTGGAGTGGGAGGCGGAGGATCCAGTTGTTGTGGTCCACAAAGGTACCAACGACATAGGTAGGACGAGGGAAGAGGTTCTGCTTAGGGGGTATGAGCAGCTAGGGGCTAAATTAAAAAGCAGAATCTCAAAGGTAATAATCTCTGGATTATTACCTGAGCCACGAGCAAATTGGCATAGGATCAATAAGATTAGAGAGTTAAATTCGTGGCTCAAAGATTGGTGTGGGAGAAATGGGTTTTGATTCATGGGGCACTGGCACCAGTACTGGGGAAAGTGTGAGCTGTACCGTTGGGACGGCCTTCATCTGAACTGTGCTGGGGCCAGTGTTCTGGCGAATTGTATAACTAGGGCAGTAGAGAAGGCTTTAAAATAAATAATGGGGATGAGGGATCAAGTAAGGGAACATGTGATAAATTAAAAAAAGAAGACAAGGCAAGAGAGCAAGGTAGCAATAAGGGAAATGATAGTCAGAGAGTGGCAGGAAGGGACAGAGCATGCAAACTTAAGAGTGCGCCAGCAGACAAGACTAGAGGTTGCAAAAATAGTAAAAAGACAGCACTAAAGGCTTTGTATCTGAATGCGCGTAGCATTTGTAACAAAACGGATGAATTGACAGCTCTCATAGAAATAAATATGGACGATCGGATAGCCATTACAGAGACATGGCTGCAAGATGACAAAGGCTGGAACCTGAATATTCAAGGGTACTTGGCATTTCGGAAGGACTTGAAGCTAAGAAAAGGTGGAGGGGTAGCTCTGTTAATTAAAGATGACATGAGTATAATAGAGAGAAATGACCTTAGTTCTAAAGACCAAGATGTAGAATCAGTTTGGGTAGAGATAAGAAATAGTAAAGGCAAGAAGTCACTTGTGGGAGTAGTTTATAGGCCCCCTAACAGTAACCACACTGTAGGACAGGGTATATAGGAAGAAATAATGGGGCTTGTGAGAAAGGAACAGCAATAATCATGGGTGATTTTAATCTACATATAGATTGGAAGAATCTGATTGGCAAAGGCAGCCTGGAAGATGAGTTCATAGAGTGCTTTCGGGACAGTTTCTTAGAGCAGCACATTCTAAGGCCAACCAGAGAGCAGGCTATTCTAGATCTGGTAATGTGTAATGAGACAGGATTAATTCATGACCTCATTGTAAAGGAGCCTGTAGGTAGCAGTCATCACAATATGATTGAATTTCACATTCAGTTTGAGGGAGAGAAGAGTAAGTCTAAGACTAGTGTTTTAAACTTAAATAAGGGCAATTATGAGGACATGAAGACAGAACTAGCTAAAGTGAACTGGGAACTTAGGTTAAGGGATAGGTCAGTAGAGACAGCAATTGATACTAGCTCAATTGCTAAATTTAAATCTGAGATAGATAGCTTTTTGGCAATCAAAGCTATTAAGGGATATGGGCCAAAGGCGGGTATATGGAGTTAGATCACAGATCAGCCATGATCTTATCAAATGGCAGAGCAGGCACGAGGGGCTGAATGGCCTACTCCTGTTCCTGTGTTCCTATGTTGCTAGATGCAGTGGCAGATATTTAATGAGATATTTCATAACACTCAGCAAAGATACATTCCAGTGAGAAAGAAAGACTCTAGGAAAAGGACATACCATTCGTGGCTAACTAAGGAAGTTAAAGATAGTATCAAATTGAAAGAGAAAGAATACAGTTCCGTGAAGATTAGTGGCAGGTTAGAAAATTGGACAGAATATAAAAAACAGAAAAGAATGACTAAAAGAATAATAAGGAGGGAGATTAGAGTACAAGAGAAAACTAGCTAGAAATATAAAAATAGAGTTTCTACAGGTACTTAAAAAGGAAAAGAGTAAGTAAGGTGAGTATTGGTCCTCTAGAGAGTGAGTCAGGGGAATTAATAATGGAGAATAAGGAAATGGCGGATGAATTGAACAGATATTTTGCATCCATCTTCACTGTAAAGGATACAAATAACATGCCAGAAATAATTGTAAATCAAGAGGTGAAAGGGAGGGAGGAACTTAAAACATTTACAATCACCAGGGAAAGGGTTCTGAAAAAATATTACAACTAAAAGCTGACACGTCTCCAGGTCCTGATGGATTTCATCCTAGGATCTTAAAAGTATAGTTGTAGAGATAGTAGATGCATTGGTATTAATTTTCCAAAATTCCCTAGATTCTGGAAGGGTCCCATCAGATTGGAAAATAGCGAATGTAACTTCTCTATTCAAGAAAGGAGGGAGACAGAAAGCAGGAAACTACATGCCAGTTAGCTTCACATCTGTCTTGGGAAAATGCTAGAATCTATTATTAAGCAGGTTATAGCAGGGCACTTAGAAAATTTCAATGCAATCTGGTAGAGTCAACATGGCTTTGTGAAAGGGAAATCGTGTTTGACTAATTTATTGGAGTTCTTTGAGGAAGCAACAAGCAATGTGGATAAAGGGGATCCTGTGGATGTGGTGTCCTTGGATTTCCAGAAGACTTTTGACAAGGTGCCACATCAAAGGCTACAACACAAAATAAGAGCTCATGACGTAGGGGGTAACATATTAGCATGGATAAAGGATTGGTTAGCTAACAGGAAACAGAAAGTAGGCATAAATGGGTCATTTTCAGGTTGGCAAGATATATCGAGTGGAGTGCCACAGGGATCAGTGCTTGGGCCTCAACTATTTACAATCTGTATCAATGACTTGGATGAAGGGACTGAATGTATGGTTGCTAAATTTGCTGATGACACAAAGATAGGTAGGAAAGTAAGTTTTGAAGAGGACATAAGGAATCCATAAAAGGATATAGATAGGTTAAGTGAGTGGACAAAAATTTGGCAGATGGAGTATAATGTGGTAAAATGTGAACTTGTCCACTTTGGCAGGAGGAATAGAAAAGCAGTATATTATTTAAATGGAGAGAGATTGCAGAACTCTGAGGTACAGAAGGATCTGGGTGTCCTAGTACATGAATCACAAAAAGTTAGTATGCAGGTACAGCAAGTGATTAGGAAGGCAAATGGAATGTCGTCATTTATTGCAAGGGGAATGGAATATAAAAGTAAACATATTTTGCTACAGTTGTACAGGGCATTGGTGAGACCACATCTAGAATACCGTGTGCTGTTTTGGTCTCCTTATTTAAGAATGGACCTAATTGCTTTGGAGGCTGTTCAGAGAAGGTTCATTCGACTGATTCCTGGGATGAGAGGGTTATCTTATGAGGAAAGGTTGGACAAGTCAGGTCTGTATACACTGGAGTTTAGAAGAATGGGAGGTGATCTTATTGAAACATATAAGATCATGAGGGGACTAGAAGGGGTAGATGCTGAGAGGATGTTTCCCCTTGTGGGAGAGACTAGAACTAGGGGCCACAGTTTAAAAATAAGGGGTCTCCCATTTAAGACGGAGATGAGGAGAATTTTTTTCTCTCAGAGGGTCGTGAGTCTGTGGAACTCCTTTCCCCAGAGAACGGAGGAAGCAGGGTCATTGAATATTTTTAAGACTGAGTTAGATAGATTCCTGATTAACAAGGGAGTCAAAGGTTATAGTAGGTAGACGGGAAAGTAGGGTTGATGTCGCAATCAGATCAGCCGTGATCTTATCAAATAGCAGAGCAGGCACAAGGGGCCGAATGGCCTACTCCTGCTCTTAATTTGTTTGTTCGTATGTATGTACATCAATAGATTGTTGGTTGTGTTTATCAACAGGTGGGAAACTTGATTTTTTTTTTCTGCAAGGAAGCTTTAACATTCCAATACTGGCATTATCTACGGACGGGTCCCACCAGATATCTGTCATATTAATTTTATTTCTTCTTTTCTGAAAAACAAATATATTTCCATTGGATCCTTTCCCAGACAGTATTCTACACAAACATACTGTCCAATATCAGATATACATGCCAGCAAGAACAAGACATGGAAAGCATGGAGCTAATCACAGGATAGTGGATTTCACCTGAAATAAAATCCTCACTTCTGAATCATTTGTAGATAGAGCACAAGGCACTTCTAAAATTTGAAAAGATGTAATGTAGAGTTAGCATCCTTGATCAGTATGTTTCTCACCTAAATAAGGAAAGAAGCATTGTTTGATTTAGTTCTGGGAAATTAAATTATATAAGTAGCTGAGAGGATGGGGGAATTACTGAACTGACAAGAAGGGGGAGAGGAATGGGTGGATGGAGAGGGAGAAAGGAGAGTAGGAGGAGGGAGAGGAGAAAGAAAGGGGTGGTGGAAGGAGAGGGAAGAGGGGGAGGAGGGAGAGTGAGAGTAGAGAGAGAGGAGGCAAGGGGGAGGGACAGAGGGAGAAGGGGAAAGGGGGAAAAGAAAATGGGGAAGGGAATGGGGAGAGATAGAAAAGCAGATTGGGATAAGCTTTAAAATCTACCTGGTTTATTTTCTTATACCAACATGGCTGTGAACTGAGACAAACAGGATTACATAGAATTGCATAGAATGTACAGCACAGATACAGGCCATTCGGCCCAAGTGGTTTATGCCAGTGTTTCTGCTCCACACAAGCCTCCTCCCTCCCTACTTCATCTAACCCTATCAGCATAACCTTCTATTCCTTTCTCCCTCATCTGCTTATCTAGATTCCCTAAAATGCATCTATGCTATTCGCCTCAACTGTTCCTTCTGGTAGCGAGTTCCACATTCTAACCACTCTCTGGGTAAAGAAGTTTCTCCTGAATTCCCTATTGGATTCATTAGTAACTATTTTATATTTATGGCCTCTAGTTTTGATCTCCGCCACAAGTGGAAACATCTTCACCACACCTACCCTATCGAACCACTTCATAATTTTAAGGATCTCTGTTAGGTCACACCTTAAAGCTTTCTCTTTTCAATCTTTCCTGATAGGAATAACCTCTCAGTTCTGGTATCAACCTTGTAAATCTTTTTTGTAACTTCTCAAGTGGCTCTATATACTTTTAAGTGTAGTCTAACAAAGGTTCTCTACAAGTTTAACATAGCTTCTCTGCTTTTCAAATCTATCCCTCTAGAAATGAACCCTCGTGCTTTGTTTGGCTTTTTTATGGCCTTATTAACCTGTGCTGCTACTTTTAGTGACTTGTGTATCTGTACCCCAAGATCCCTTCACTCCTCTACTCCACTTAAATTCCAAGGAGTATATGGCCACCTTATTCGTCCTACCAAAATGCACCTCCTCACACTTTTTTTTAATTCATTCATGGGATGTGGGCATCGCTGGTGAGGCCAGCATTTATTGCCCATCCCTAATTGTCCTTGAGAAGGTGGTGGTGAGCCGCCTTCTTGAACCGCTGCAGTCCGTGTGGTGAAGGTTCTCCCACAGTACTGTTAGGTAGGCAGTTCCAGGATTTTGACCCAGTGACAATGAAGGAATGGCGATATGTTTCCAAGTCGGGATGGTGTGTGACTTGGAGGGGAACGTGCAGGTGGTGTTGTTCCCATGTGCCTGCTGGCCTTGTTCTAGGTGGTAGAGGTCGCGGGTTTGGGAGGTGCTGTCGAAGAAGCCTTGGCGAGTTGCTGCAGTGCATCCTGTGGATGATACATACTGCAGCCACAGTGCGCCGGTGGTGAAGGGAGTGAATGTTTAGGGTGGTGGATGGGGTGCCAATCAAGCGGGCTGCTTTGTCCTGGATGGAGTCGAGATTCTTGAGTGTTGTTGGAGCTGCACTCATCCAGGCAAGTGGAGAGTATTCCATCACACTCCTGACTTGTGCTTTGTAGATGGTGGAAAGGCTTTGGGAAGCCAGGAGGTGAGTCACTCACTGCAGAATACCCAGCCTCTGACCTGCTCTTGTAGCCACAGTATTTATGTGGCTGGTCCATTCAAGTTTCTGGTCAATGGTGACCCCCAGGATGTTGATGGTGGGGGATTTGGTGTTGGTATTGCTGTTGAATGTCAAGGGGAGGTAGTTAGACTCTCTCTTGTTGGAGATGGTCATTGCCTTGCACTTGTCTGATGCGAATGTTACTTGCCAATAATTAGCGCAAGCCTGGATGTTGTCCAGGTCTTGCTGCATGCGGGCACGGACTGTTTCATTATCTGAGGGGTTGCGAATGGAACTGAACACTGTGCAATCATCAGCGAACATCCCCATTTCTGACCTTATGATGGAGGGAAGGTCATTGATGAAGCAGCTGAAGATGGTTGGGCCTAGGACACTGCCCTGAGGAACTCCTGCAGCAATGTCCTGGGGCTGATATAATTGGCATCGAACAACCATTACCATCTTCCTTTGTGCTAGGTATGACTCCAGCTACTGGAGAGTTTTCTCCCTGATTCCCATTGATTTCAATTTTACCAGGGCTCCTTGGTGCCACACTCAGTCAAATGCTGCCTTGATATCAAGGGCAGTCACTCTAACCTCACCTCTGGAATTCAGCTCTTTTGTCCATGTTTGGACCAAAGCTGTAATGAGGTCTGGAGCCGAGTGGTCCTGGCAGAACCCAAACTGAGCATTGGTGAGCAGGTTATTGGTGAGTAAGTGTTGCTTGATAGCACTGTCGACGACACCTTCCATCATTTTGCTGATGATTGAGAGTAGGCTGATGGGGCGGTAATTGGCCGGATTGGATTTGTCCTGCTTTTTGTGGGCAGGACATATATGGACAATTTTCCACATTGTCGGGTAGATGCCAGTGATGTAGCTGTACTGGAACAGTTTGGCCAAAGGCGCAGCTAGTTCTGGAGCACAAGTCTTCAGCACTACAGCCGGGATGTTGTCGGGGCCCGTAGCCTTTGCTGTATCCAGTGCACTCAGCCATTTCTTGATATCACGTGGAGTTGAATCGAATTGGATGTGGCAGGACTGCAGAGCTTTGATCTGATCCGTTGGTTGTGGAATCGCTTAGCTCTGTCTATAGCATGTTGCTTCCTCTGTTTAGCATGCATGTAGTCCTGAGTTGTAGCTTCACCAGGTTGGCACCTCATTTTTAGCTACGTCTGGTGCTGCTCCTGGCATGCTCTTCTACACTCCTCATTGAACCAGGGTTGATCCCCTGGCTTGTTGGTAATGGTAGAGTGAGGAATATGCTGGGCATGAGGTTACAGATTGTGCTGGAATACAATTCTGCTGCTGATGGTCCACTGCGCCTCATGGATGCCCAGTTTTGAGTTGCTAGATCTGTTCTGAATCTATCCCATTTAGCATGGTGATAGTGCCACACAACACGTTGGATGGTGTCCTCAGTGCAAAGACGGGACTTCGTCTCCACGAGGACTGTGTGGTGGTCACTCCTACCAATACTCCCATGGACAGATGCATCTGTGACAGATATATTGGTGAGGACGAGGTCAAGTAGCTTTTCCCTCGTGTTGGTTCGCTCACCACCTGCGCAGGCCCAGTCTGGCAGCTATGTCCTTCAGGACTCGGCCAGCTCGGTTAGTAGTGGTGCTACCGAGCCACTCTTGTTGATGGACTTTGAAGTCCCCCACCCAGAGTACCTTCTGTGCCCTTGCTACCCTCAGTATTTCCTCCAAGTGGTGATCAACATGGAGGGGGACTGATTCATCACCTGACGGAGGGCAGTAGGTGGTAATCAGCAGGAGGTTTCCTTGCCCATGTTTGGCCTGATGCCATGAGATTTCATGGTGTCCGGAGTCAATGTTGAGGACTCCCAGGGCCACTCCCTCCTGACTGTATATCACTGTACCGCCACCTCTGGTCGGTCTGTCCTGCTGGTGGGACAGGACATACCCAGGGGTGGTGATAGAAGAGTCTGGGACGTTGACTGAAAGGTCTGATTCTGTGAGTATGGCTATGTCAGGCTGTTGCTTGACTAGTCTGTGGGACAGCTCTCCCAATTTTGGCACAAGTCCCCAGCTGTTAGTGAGGAGGACTTTGTAGGGTCAACTGGGCTTGGTTTGCCTTTGTCATATCTGGTGCCTAGTGGTCCGATGCCAGGTGTCTGTCCGGTTTTATTCTTATTATGATTTTTTTTGGCGAGATTGTACAACTGAGTGGTTTGCTAGGCCATTTCAGAGGACGATTAAGAATCGACCACATTGCTGTGGGTCTGGAGTCACATATAGGCCAGACCGGGTAAGGACGGCAGGTTTCCTTCCCTGCAGGAGGGCATCAGTGAACCACATGGGATTTTACAACAATCCGGTAGTTTCATGGCCGCCATTACCGATACTAGTTTTTTTTATTGCAGATTTTATTTAATTAATTGAATTTAAATTCCCCAGCTTCCGTGGCGGGATTTGAACTCATTACTCCGGATTATTCGTCCAGGCCTCTGGATTATTGTCCAAGTAACAGAACCACTATGCTACCGTACCCTATGTACCGTACTTAAACACGCCAGTGACACTAGGCCTGTAATTACATGCAAACTCAACCTGTTTTATTGGTTTTACCTGTCAACATGTATAGCTGCTGTTGTATTGGCAGCTAACGTTACGTGATATTAAACATTGAAGAAACATATCACAGTGCCACCTAGAGGCATAGCAAGTATTGCAGTTAATGGTGTCTCTTTTATTATGGGTTTTCCCACTGAGTTAGTATGGTACAAGACTTTCAATGCATTTTGAAATGGAAAGTCTTCATCCGCTCAGTGATTGAGGAGACAAGCTAGTAGAAATTTCTTGATGCGAACGGTTTTTGGAGCATGGACTGCTTCACCGGAGGGAATAGTTGAGTCAAACACCATTATACCTTTTAAGGGAAGAATCGATAAACATTTGAAGCAGAGGGAGTGAGCGGACAAGCATGGTATTGGGATTAATTGGGTTCTTTTCGCAAAGGGCCAGCCTAGATGCAATCGTCCAAATAGTCTCTTTCTGTGCTGTAAACTTCTATGGTTCTATTGAATCAGTTTTTAAAATATTTTGAGCTAGTTGGCCTTATGGTGTTTTTGGTTGTGCATTTGTAAGTTTTATTGTGATTCTTGGTAATTCATTGCTACCTTTATGATACCAGTTACTTGTGAATTACTACCCTTTATGCTCCTTGCTGGTTGTTCATTGGTAGTTTTCCTACCCATGTCGTCATACTGAAGGCAATCAGTTGATACTGGGTTAACAGTATTTGAGCCAACCAATCACTTTCCATATTGGAAACATGACAGGGTGATACTTTGAATATGATCTATGTGTACCAGAAGCAAGAGTTTTACATATATAGATGGATATAGAAACCAATGTTATTTCCCAATAATCTAACAAATATGAAATTTCAGTAATTGTGCTGTGATTACATCACAAGTTTAATGTTACAGCACCAATATCATATCCCATTAACTGAGTAGAACTACATGGTCATTGATATTGGCCATGAATTCTACTGCTGATAAAACTGCCTTTTAAAGAGAGCAATACGCAATGCCAACATAGACTACTTCAGGTTTTGTTGTCTTAAATAACATTGCTTGATACTATGAAATGTAAATGGGTGGCTGGGAATGATTAGAATGAGAGCAATTTCATCTCAGGGCTCCGGTGGCAATAAAATGTGCAAACTTGGCTCTGTTATCAGCTGAACCCCTATTGTTTTTTTTCATATAGTCACTGACACTCACCCATATTATTTATTACAATATATATATATTACATGGAGAATGAATTTTTCATAATTCACCACTCAACTTAATTGATATTCTGTATGTCCTACATTACTTGTCACATCATCAGTATAGCATCAAACTTTTCACCACAGAAAAACTTTATTGAACATTTTAAAAATCCACATTTACTGTATTCAATTAACACTGTTAATACTAAGTAATTATTAGTGAATTACAAAATAACCTGGATTCAGTTGATGGATTACTAGAATTTTGATCGTACAGTTCATCTGAACTCTTTGATTGGAATACTGTCATGAAGCATACCAATACGGTTCCAGTATCTTCCATGTAGACCCCAATACAATTGTATCATCTGCACACTTCCTCTAATTATGTAAATTATTTGTATATGTTACTGTGATTCCCTATTAGAATCTTAGTTAGACAAAGCAGGGAAAGCAAATTAAGATTAGTTTGATCCAAAGATATACTGTTTGTGGGACCTTGCTGTGCATAAATTGGCTGCTGCGTTTCCTACATTACAATAGTGACGACACTTCAAAAGTAATTCATTAGTTGTAAAGCACTTTGGTGTATCCTGAGGTTGTGAAAAGCACTATATAAATGCAAGTTCTTTCTTTTCTTTATCTGTTGTTCTTTTTTAATCCTCAAGTATAAAAGGAAAATTACAGTCCAGCAAGGGGTATCCATCACTGCTTTATTACTTCATTTGTGTCATGTAAATACAATGTCCACATAAGCATAATCATAAGCAGTGATTCATAAATGTTAGGGAGGTGCCAAACCAGTTTTGGGATGAATGCCTGTTTTTACAGGCTATATCTAAATCAAATCCAGTCGGATCAAATTAGCCTGCAATATTAGTGGATTCACCTTCCACTTGCCACTGAAAATAAATGCTTGGGATGCATCTGAAGGGATGACCTCAGCCCAAGGCCAAACAAAACTGGGTGGGAGGCTCCCTTCCTGAACATCCCTCCCCCCACCCCCGCAGAACTCAAATTATATATTGGGTTCCTTTTATTTTGCTCACTGAGTTCCCCATGGTATGAATGTGGAGGTTTTTTCAAACAATAGGCAGCAAATTCAAAATGCTAATCTCAGTTTATGGCATTGAGTCTCAGCCTAATAAGAAAGAGAGAGAGCTCTGACCCCAGGACTGTATTTTTTTCAATTGAATTCACTTTGCCGCCACGTAAACACTTGACACAGCATTGAGTCAGGGAGAACTTGATTCAGTTGGCTTGATGTTATTGGCAACAGTTAAACAAAGTACAAAACAAATACTATCAGCTCTTTGAATCTGCTTCACTTCACATTGCCTGTTTGCATGGACCAAAGTCAAGTTGAAAGTGGTATTATTGTATGGAATCAGGCACCACAGGACTTTTAGATTGAAATTCAATCCAAAATCATTTAACTTTGATCAATGTCTAATTCATGGTTGAATCTGAATTTTTAATAGTATCTATTGAAATGGGCATCTGTCCCACCTTCATAATGTTTCTAAGTATCCAGCATGTAAATCCTTAGAATCCAAAAGATAATTTTTTCACTCAATCTGGCTGCTGTTTTCTTTAAATTGACAAATTAACCAATCACTTTTTCTCAGTTGGGATCAATTATTGAACCCTTTTCTGGCTATTGTGAATGGAATGCTATAGCTTTCACAGACCTGGAAGAGTAGGATGATGAATGTACTTTATACCAAGCTGTGGCCCCTAGAACAGTCTGAATGATGTGATATCTTCAATTGTTACAAGTTCACTATGTGACCAGTTTGCACAACACTGCTATTATTTCTAGTCAAATTTCACTAAAAAAGAGCAAAAAAAATTAACTAGGATAAAAGATGCCAATGCAAAATCAACTTAAATATATACTAAAATATTAAAAAATCAAAAGTGATGAAAATGGATTGACTCTAATCATCTTGTTACTCGTGTATTCCTCTGCAATATCATGCATCAGTATAGTTCCTCTATTTCTTACTATTTTTGTATAAACAAATGTCTGTCACATTAACAACTAAAATTACTTTTCCATCATTTGTGGGATAATGAGTAGATTTGCCTGGACTATCACACCCATGACCTTCTTGCACACTAGTCATGTAGTTATGTTCACTTCTTTTCATGTTACATTATGACACTTGGGTGTTTGACCTGGATACATTTCCAGTGAAACAGGGGATGTCACTTAAAATATTATCATATATTCTGGTTTTGTCATTTACCATTCATTAATTATTATCACACTTTGATTACCTTGCAAATGTTATATTTTCAGTGCTGAAAGCACCATGTCATGAACTGTGACACATGCAGCAGCAGCAAAATGGTCTCAGAATGAAATAAAATCACTTTTTAGAAAAAATATAAAGGATATGTGGGAGTGATCTTAAGATTATTGCATGGAGCTAGTTTAAAAGTGAGCTTTGTAAACGATTCCATAATAAAAAAGAAAAGAACATCCTGAGCCTCACCTTAGTAAGAGCAATAAATTCCTGCTTCAGGAAAGAAACATTCTCTTTTGTTGAAGTGTTTGCAATGCAATTTACCAGGTTAAAAATAGAGGAGAATAAGAGAACATGATTGGTGATGTATTAATACCTTCTTACTGCCAATCCTGTCAGTCAGACTGACTGACATTACAAAAGCTCCATTGAAAAATATTCTTTCACAGTGAATGTAGTGTCTGATGTAGAAACTAACATGTTTGCGTGCCAGCAAAGTTTTCAGAATAGCAATTTTAAAAAGTGAACCTGCCCAAAACTTGATGTAATAAATACCATTTAAGGTATCACTTGTTAATTAGCTTCATGGAGACTGATGGCCCAGTGGATTAGTACACTGTCCTATCACTGATACCTAAATTAAAATCCAGTCTAGATAAGTGAGACATAAGTTTATCCCCCTCAGATGGCCATAAGGGTCCTACATAAAATGAAATGTGGCACTCTGAATTCAGTTTACTGGGTATGCAACTGTGACATAAATTGCTAAGCACTATTTATCACTAAAATAGGAGTCTTAGTCACAAGATTTTGTGGGAAAATAAAGTCATAGCAGTGCAGTAGGGGTATTCTTCTGCAATTCGGTATAAGGTACATTGTGACACAGTAGAAAGAATTTTGCCCAGTCTATGACTGAGCTATACCTGATGTTAGAAAAACACAGAAACATAGAAAATAGGAGCAGGAATGCTCTGCCATTCAATATGATCATGGCTGATCCTCTATCTCAATACCATATTCCCGCTCTCTCCCCATACCCCTTGATGCCTTTTGTGTCTAGAAATCTATCTAGTTCCTTCTTAAATATATTCAGTGACGTGGCCTCCACAGCCTTCTGTGGTAGAGAATTTCACAGGTTCACCACCCTCAGAGTGAAGAAATTTCTCCTTATCTCAGTCCTAAATGTCCTACCCCATATCCTGAGACTGTCACTCCTCGTTCTAAAACCCCCAGCCAGGGGAAACATCCTCCCTGCATCAAGTCTGTCTAGCCCTGTCAGAATTTTATACGTTTCAATGAAAACTCGTCTCATTCTTCTAAACTCTAGTGAATACAGGCCGAGTCGACCCAATCTCTCCTCTTACGACAGTCCTGCCATCCCTGGAATCAGTCTGGTGAACCTTTGCTGCACTCCCTCGATGGCAAGTATATCCTTTCTTAGGGAAGGAGACCAAAACTGTACACAATACTCAAGGTGTGGTCTCACCAAGGCCCTGTATAACTGCAGCAAGATATGCAGCATAGTGGTTATGTTACTGGGCTAGTAATCCAGAGGCCTGGACTAAAATCCAGAGTCATGAGTTCAAATCCTGCCGCGGCAGCTGGTGAATTTAAATTCAATTAATTAATTTTTTTTAAAAATGTCAATTAATTAAATAAAAATCTGGAATTAAAATACTAGTATCAGTAATGATGGCCATTAAACTACCGGATTGTCGTAAAAACTCATCTGGTTCACTAATGTCCTTTAGGGAAGGAAGCCTGCCGCCCTTACCCGGTCTGGCCTAGATGTGACTCCAGACCCACAGCAATGTGGTTGATTCTTAATTGCCCTCTGAAATGGCCTAGCAAGCCACTCAGTTGTAAAATCTCGCTACGAAAAGTCATAATAAGAATAAAACCGGACGGAGCACCCGGCATCGGACCACTAGGCACCGGACACGACAACGGCAAAACACCATGCCCAGTCGACCCTGCAAGGTCCTCCTTACTAACATCTGGGGACTTGTGCCAAAATTGGGAGAGCTGTCCCACAGACTAGTCAAGCAACAGCCTGACATAGCCATACTCACAGAATCATACCTTTCAGCCAACGTCCCAGACTCTTCCATCACCATCCCTGGGTATGTCCTGTCCCACCGGCAGGACAGACCCACCAGAGGTGGCGGTACAGTGATATACAGTCAGGAGGGAGTGGCCCTGGGAGTCCTCAACATTGACTCTGGACCCCATGAAATCTCATGGCATCAGGTCAAACATGGGCAAGGAAACCTCCTGCTGATTACCACCTACCGTCCTCCCTCAGCTGATGAATCAGTCCTCCTCCATGTTGAACACCATGTGGAGGAAGCACTGAGGGTAGCAAGGGCACAAAATGTACTCTGGGTGGGGGACTTCAATGTCCATCACCAAGAGTGGCTCGGTAGCACCACTACTGACCGAGCTGGCCGAGTCCTGAAGGACATAGCTGCTAGACTGGGCCTGCGGCAGGTGGTGAGCGAACCAACACGAGGGAAAAACTTACTTGACCTCGTCCTTACCAATCTACCTGTCGCAAATGCATCTGTCCATGACAGTATTGGTAGGAGTGACCACCGCACAGTCCTCGTGGAGATGAAATCCCGTCTTCGCACTGAGGACACCATCCAACGTGTTGTGTGGCACTACCACCGTGCTAAATGGGATAGATTCAGAACAGATCTAGCAGCTCAAAACTGGGCATCCATGAGGCGCTGTGGGCCATCAGCAGCAGCAGAATTGCATTCCAGCACAATCTGTAACCTCATGGCCCCGGCATATTCCTCACTCTACCATTACCAACAAGCCAGGGGATCAACCCTGGTTCAATGAGGAGTGTAGAAGAGCATGCCAGGAGCAGCACCAGGCGTACCTAAAAATGAGGTGCCAACCTGGTGAAGCTACAACTCAGGACTACATGCATGCTAAACAGCGGAAGCAACATGCTATAGACAGAGCTAAGCGATTCCACAACCAATGGATCAGATCAAAGCTCTGCAGTCCTGCCACATCCAGTCGTGAATGGTGGTGGACAATTAAACAACTAACGGGAGGAGGAGGCTCTGCAAACATCCCCATTCTCAATGATGGCGGAGTCCAGCACGTGAGTGCAAAAGACAAGGCTGAAGCGTTTGCAACCATCTTCAACCAGAAGTGCCGAGTGGATAATCCATCTCAGCCTCCTCCCGATATCCCCACCATCACGGAAGCCAGTCTTCGGCCAATTCGATTCACTCCACGTGATATCAAGAAACGGCTGAGTGCACTGGATACAGCAAAGGCTATGGGCCCCGACAACATCCCAGCTGTAGTGCTGAAGACTTGTGCTCCAGAACTAGCTGCGCCTCTAGCCAAGCTGTTCCAGTACAGCTACAACACTGGCATCCACCCGACAATGTGGAAAATTGCCCAGGTATGTCCTGTCCACAAAAAGCAGGACAAATCCAATCCGGCCAATTACCGCCCCATCAGTCTACTCTCAATCATCAGCAAAGTGATGGAAGGTGTCGTCGACAGTGCTATCAAGCGGCACTTACTCACCAATAACCTGCTCACCAATGCTCAGTTTGGGTTCCGCCAGGACCACTCGGCTCCAGACCTCATTACAGCCTTGGTCCAAACATGGACAAAAGAGCTGAATTCCAGAGGTGAGGTGAGAGTGACTGCCCTTGACATCAAGGCAGCATTTGACCGAGTGTGGCACCAAGGAGCCCTAGTAAAATTGAAGTCAATGGGAATCAGGGGGAAAACTCTCCAGTGGCTGGAGTCATACCTAGCACAAAGGAAGATGGTAGTGGTTGTTGGAGGCCAAGCATCTCAGCCCCAGGGCATTGCTGCAGGAGTTCCTCAGGGCAGTGTCCTAGGCCCAACCATCTTCAGCTGCTTCATCAATGACCTTCCCTCCATCATAAGGTCAGAAATGGGGATGTTCGCTGATGACTGCACAGTGTTCAGTTCCATTCGCAACCCCTCAGATAATGGGGGTCACCATTGACCAGAAACTTAACTGGACCAGCCATATAAATACTGTGGCTACGAGAGCAGGTCAGAGGCTGGGTATTCTGCGGCGAGTGACTCACCTCCTGACTCCCCAAAGCCTTTCCACCATCTACAAGGCACAAGTCAGGAGTGTGATGGAATACTCTCCACTTGCCTGGATGAGTGCAGCTCCAACAACACTCAAGAAGCTCGACACCATCCAAGATAAAGCAGCCCGCTTGATTGGCACCCCATCCACCACCTAAACATTCACTCCCTTCACCACCGGTGCACTGTGGCTGCAGTGTGCACCATCCACAGGATGCACTGCAGCAACTCGCCAAGGCTTCTTCGACAGCACCTCCCAAACCCGCGACCTCTACCACCTAGAGGGCAGCAGGCACATGGGAACAACACCACCTGCACGTTCCCCTCCAAGTCACACACCATCCCGACTTGGAAATATATCGCCGTTCCTTCATTGTCGCTGGGTCAAAATCCTGGAACTCCCTTCCTAACAGCACTGTGGGAGAACCGTCACCACACGGACTGCAGCGGTTCAAGAAGGCGGCTCACCACCACCTTCTCAAGGGCAATTAGGGATGGGCAATAAATGCCGGCCTTGCCAGCGACGCCCACATCCCGTGAACGAATAAAAATTTTTTTAAAAATCCTTGCTCCTGTACTCAAAGCCTCTTGCAATGAAGGACAACATACCATTTGCCTTCCTAACTGCTTGCTGCACCTGCATGTTTGCTTTCAGTGACTGGTGTACAAGGATACCCAGGTCCCTTTGTACATCAACATTTCCCAATCTATCACTATTTAAATAATACTCTGCCTTTCTGTTTTTCCTTCCGAAGTGGATAACTTCACATGTATCCACATTATACTGCATCTGCCATGTATTTGCCCACTCACTCAACTTGTCTAAAATGCTTTGAAGCCTCTTTGCATCTTCCTCAGAACTCACGATCCTACCTAGTTTTGTGTCATCAGCAAACTTGGAAATATTACATTTGGTTCCCTCATCCAAATCATTGATATATATTGTGAATAGCTGGGGTCTAAGCACTGATCCCTGCGGTACCCCACTAGTCACTGCCTGCCACCCTGAAAAAGGCCCGTTTATTCCTACTCTCTGTTTCCTGTCTGTTAATCAGTGTTAACCATGTTAGTGTGCTTGATGCTATCATTGGGTACAAAAACTTGGAAAAAATGTTTCATTCCTCAGTTTTGACATGTCTCACCTTGATGAGTGGAAAATTAACTAAATAATGTTCACAAATAAAGTTATTACAAAAAGAAGTATTTTTGAAAAGAAGCCTGGCTTTATGAGCTATGCTCAATAATATTAAACAGTTAGTTGAAGATCATGAGATTATGATCTTCCCAATAAAGTATGTGGATATCAGCCCCATACTCTCAACCAACAACAACTTAGTGAAGGCCACTGTGTATAATGCATAGTGCAAACATTATAGCACCAATAAACACCTCAACCATTGGCCTCTATGTTTATTCAGTACACACAAGCTGCTTACTGCCTTATACACACTGGGATTCCTACATTTATTGCTATTAAACTACAGGTTACACTTTAAGAAGAAACACAAGAGGTTTTATACAAGGGAATAGAGGTGTAAAGAAAGAATAAAAGTTGTGTGTGTTGAACTCTTGGAACCCATCTTTTACAGCTTGTTTTATAAAACTGAGAGATTCTTCATGATACATAAAAGTAATGTAAGTCGCAAAATATGAACGGTGAAGTTCGGGCGGTGGAGCGGGAGCAGCTCCGAGGAAATTCCCGGCCAAAATGCACCTGATGATCAGAACCCTCATTGACCACATTCATACCAATAAGTGAATTTTGATAAATTATTTGTCAGCCAAAATGTTGCATTGCTTTTGTGCATCTTTAATATATTTATTTAATTTTCTTATACAGTACTAGAGAATGGCTTAATCACTAACTTAGCTACTACTCAGTAAACAGTGCATAGAATTTGTCAATAAAGACTAGCTGTGTGTATTCATGGGGATTGATCAATCCTAAAATATCACTAAATTGCATAGTCTGAATTTTTCAGTAAGCATTGGCTACTTGTGCATGTATACTGGTTGAATTTCTGATTAAATAATAAGACAATTTCATTTTAAATGTTCCAATAACATTTATTCATAACTCTATGTTAATGATTCATAAATCCTTGTAATTTTACTGAATCTCCAATAATAATGCAAGATCAAACGTTAATGTTCTATTTCCTGACTGACTTGGATGATCAACAATTGTCTCCAGCCATCGTCTTCAGCCCCCTCCACAAAATCTGCACCTTCACCACTGGCTCCATACCCCTATCCAGCCACTGTCTCAGGCTGAACCAGATTGTTTGCAAACTCGGTGTCCTATTTGATTTTCAGCTAAGCTCAGAGCTAAGCCCATTTCCTCTCCATCACTAAGACCTTCTACTTCCACCTCCATAGCATCACCCTCCTCTGACCCTACTAAACCCCTCATCCGCACCTTTTTTCACCTCCAGACTCGACTATTCCGATACTTTTATGGCTGACCTCCCATTCTCCACCCTCCATAAACTTCAGCTTATTCAAAACTCTGCTGCCCATATCTTATCCAGCACCAAGTCCTTGCTGAGCTATATTGTCTCCTAGGCCCCCATTGCTTCAAATTTAAAATTGCATTCTTCATGCTTAAATCCATCAATGGCCTCACCCCTCCTTATCTCTGTAACCTGTTCCAGCCCTTCCCCCAAACTCTCCATTCCTGGGACTCTGGCCTTTTGTGCAATAACCTGTCCCTTCACTCCCACTGGCAGCCATGCCATTAACCACCTAGATCCCACATTCTGGAATTCCCTCCCTAAACCACTTTATCCCCCTCTTTTTCTTTATAACCCACCTCTTTGACCAAGCTTTCTATCACTGCTCCTAACATTGTCTGCTTTGGTTTGGCATCCATTTTTTTCCCTTTATCCTCCTTAAAGCATCTTTCTACATTAAAAACACATTAAAACCAAGTTGTTTTTGTTTCTGACTGAAGAAGCTGGTCCAGAAACTCTTGAAGTCTTCCTCCACAGGCATAAATGTGGCAGAGCAGAAACCCCGTCCACCCTAACCCCAGGCCAGAGACTCTGGCCCAAATCCTGGGGATGGAGTCCTTTGCCTTTCTGAGGTAGGCTGTCAGCACCTGCAAGGGTGTATCAGTGGTGGGCGACCGGACCTAACATGATCCGCAATCAAGATGAAACAGTGCCATGCTGCTCCACCTGAAACCTCCGAGGCGGAAATCCATCAAATAATTTTTTTTTTATTTAGTCTTTAGCTCCAAATGAAGCCACTCATTGCCGGAGAAAGTAACCAAGTTCCCCCGGGAATAATTACCTTATTGTAATAAAGGTCTGGGGCCTTCAGAAGGCCTCACAGATGATGTGAGTCATGCTGAGGCCTTTCAAGTACGTGAAGGGAGGAATTCTGGGTTAGCTCGGGAACGCCCCATGACATGCACATTTGACCTGGGTGGGTTGGATGGAAGATCTGACTACAGAATGATGACTGGAATATAAAGGCCTGGTCTAAATGGAGAAGCTGGGTTCTGGCCCTCTTCCAACCCATGAATTTCAAAGCCACTGTCTTTGAAAATGGTTTTTAGCCAATCAAGCAGGGATGTTTAATGCTGCAGATCAAAGCTACAAAACAGAGAACTGGTCAGTAGAGACAGAGGCAAACATATAAGATTTTCACTTAAAAACAGGGAGAAATAATGTAACATGAAGAATAACTTAGAGAACATAGATGAAAATAATAGTATAAAATAAGTTAAATAGAGCGTATTGAAGAAAAAGAGAACAGCGAAAGAATGATAGTGAAGGAATGGGAAGGACAGACCAAGTTCAAATAATGTGGAAATTATATTTGCTATTTTTTACTTATCTCTTGTAGTTTGTATTATAAACTGTTTATTGTTTTGCATATTTTGATTCTTGCCTATCAGAGCAATTCTTGGTGATTTGGCCACACTTGTGGCAGGTCTGAGATTCCCAAATTTTCTAATTATATTATTTATATATCACTCATGACTTGTCATAACCACACTGATCTAACATTACTGTTACTGCTTTGAAAACTGCACCACAGCCAATGTCCCAGCCAATTCGCTTCACTCCATGTGAAATTAAGAAACAATGAGTGCATTGAACACAGCAAAGACTATGGCCCTGACAACATTGCAACTATAGTGCTGAAGACCTGCGCACCTGAACTAACCAGCTCCCTGGTCAAGCTATGCCAATACAGTTAAAAATGGAAATATAAATCAGGAGAGAAGTAAAACGGGCTGCTGATTTGTTATCATCCGTTTTACATTATCGTCCAAAGTCAAGATCTACCCCACTGTGTGTAACACAATAGGAGATTGACTAGTATTAACTGTGTCGACTGACATTGTTGCAAGAAATATTATTGGGTATGATTACATAAGAAACAAAAGAAATGGGCCTATATTCACTAGAGTTCAGAAGAATGAGAGGTGATCTCATTGAAATGTATAAAATTCTTAGAGGACTTGACAGGGTAAAGGACTTGAGAGGGTGTTTCCTCTGGTTGGAGAGTTTAGAACTGGGGTCATAGTCTCAAGATAAGGGGTCAGAGATTTAGGAAACAGTTGAGGAAAAATGTCTTCACTCAGAGGGTTGTGAATCTTTGGGATTCTCTACCCCAGAGGGCTGTGGAGGCTCAGTCGTTGAGCATATTCAAGAGTGAGAGCAATAGATTTTTGGACACTAAGGCAATCAAGGGATATGGGGATAGTGCGGGGAAGTCGAGTTGAGGTAGACGATCAGCCATGATCTTATTGAATGGCGGAGAAGGTGTATGGCCTACTCCTGCTCCTATTTCTTATGTTCTTATAGGATAAAAGTGTTCTAACAGTATTGAGATTGTCAATTCATAAGTGTTTAGGGAACCAGCAAGCAGTAACACTAAACGGTGGGATACCATCACTTGGATGTGGCTTTTCCTAGAAAAATGAACAATTTTGGAATGATGGCAGGGACTCTTTAAACACAATCACAATTTAAAAAAAAACAATTAGTGAAATAGTGGGGAACTAAGGGTCAAATGTGAGTGAGGAACTTAAAGTAATTAAGAATAGTAAAGAAAAAGTACTGGAGAAATTAACAGGGCTAAAAGGCAACAAATCCCCTGGACCTGATGACCTACATCTTAGGATTTTAAAAGAGGTGGCTGCAAAGATAATGGATGCATTGGTTGTGATCTTCCAGAATTCCCTAGATTCTAGAACGGTCCCCGTGGATTGGAAGGTAGCAAATGTAACCCCGCTATTCAAGAAAGGAGGGAGAGAGAAAACAGGGAACTATAGGCCAGTTAGCCTGACATCAGTAGTAGGGAAAATGCTAGAATCTATTATTAAGGACATAGTAAAAGAGCAGTTAGAAAATCATAATATGATTAGGCAGAGTCAATACGGTTTAATGAAAGAGAAATCATGTTTGACAAATCTATTAGAGTTTTTTGAGGGTGTAACTAGCAGGGTAGATAAAGGGGAACCAGTGGATGTAGTATATTTGAATTTTCAAAAGGCATTCGATAAGGGGTCACATAAGAGGTTGTTACACAGGATTAGGGCTCATGGGATTGGGGGTAATATATTAGCATGGATTGAGGATTGGCTAACGGACAGAAAGCAGAGAGTAGGAATAAACGAGTCATTTTCGGGTTGGCAGGTTGTAACTAGTGGGGTGCCGCAAGGATCAATGCTTGGGCCTCAGCTGTTTACAATATATATCAATGACTTAGATGAAGAGACCAAGTATAATGTATCAAACTTTGCTGACGATACAAAGCTAGGTGAGAAAGTAAGCTGTGAGGAGGACGCAAAGAGGCTGCAAAGGGATATAGACAGGTTAGCTACATCATTAGATAAATTTAAAACAGAAATAGACAGTTTCCTAGAAGTAAAGGGAATTAGGGGTTATGGGGAGCGGGCAGGAAATTGGACATGAAGCTGAGTTCGGATCGGTCAATGCCCTGTGGGTGGCGGAGAGGGCCCAGGGGCTATGTGGCCGGGTCCTGCTCCGACTTCTTGTGTTCTTTAGATTTGTGGTTGGGATCAGATCAGCCATGATCTTATTGAATGGCGGAGCAGGCTCGAGGGGCCGATTGGCCTACTCCTGCTCCAATTTCTTATGTTCTTATGTTCTTATGTTAAATGAGTGGGCGAGAAGATGGCAGATGGAGTATAATGTGGGAAAATGTGAAATTATCCCCTTTAGTAAGAAGAATAGAAAAGCAGAATATTTTTTAAAAGCTGGGAGACTAAGAAATATTGGTAGTCAAAGGGATTTGGGTGTCCTTGTACATGAGTCACAGAAAGTTAACATGCAGGTACAGCAAGCAATTAGGAAGGCAACTGGTATGTTGGCCTTTATTGCAAGGGGGTTGGAATATAAGAGTAAGGAAGTCTTGCTGCAATTATATAGGGCTCTGGTAAGGCCATACCTGGAGTACTGTGTACAGTTTTGGTTTTCTTACCTAAGAAAGGATATACTTGCCTTAGAGGAGGTGCAACGAAGGTTCACTAGATTGATTTCTGGGATGAGAGGGTTGTCCTATGAGGAGAGATTGAGTAAAATGGGCCTATAATCTTTGGAGTTTAGGAGAATGAGAGGTGATCTCATTGAAATGTGTAAAATAGTTCCCTAAATACATATGAACTCACAATCTCAAAACTGTTAGAACACTTTTATCCGTAAATATGGAAATCTCATTTTTTAATTCCATTAGCAAATTTTTTAAAAATTAACCATATTATGTTAAGTAACCTGATAAGAATGCAATACTACTCCCCTTAGTGGCTCAGTGGGTAAATGACATAATGTGGTACTCAACTGAACCATGCAAACTAGGAAATGGCAGACCTAGTTCTGATTCCCCATCTATACTGAGTTAGCTGATCCCTACAAGTGCACTACATTTTGCCTCGGTGTCCCTAGACTAGGGAGAGAAAAATCAGCCAGGTTTCTCACTCCTGATTGCACTTCCATTATCCTTGTTTGAAAGTACATGTGGACGTTAGGGAAGGATAGGATCAAACTTAACTGTGATGCTCCCATGTTGAATTGTCCTCCAACACTTTAGATTCATTGATCACGTGGATGAGGTTCTGGAGGGCTACTAGTACCTGTGAACCATACCCCAACACATGTCACCACCTTCAGGTAATAATGTCAAATGAAACACCATTGGTCTCAACATTATGAACACAAGTTATCTGTTCGACTTTGAGTGCCCAGCGGGGGAACAGAATGGAAATTCAGTTACACACTGTGCATGATTTTCCATTTCCACTGACAGCACAGTCAGAAAATTGACCCTATGTATGTGGATATGGTGGAACTCTGTCAACATCCTTCCCTCCACTTATATTGGTGTGATCAGCCAATATAACTCACCAATCTCACAAGATCCACTTTAATGGAGTCAGAGTCCAGAGGCGGTAGGCACTCGATATTCATCGTGTATCTGCCTAAAGACACTAATCCCATTATTGACACCATCAGTTCTGATTAATGACCTACACCACAAACATTAATTTGTCTTTTCTCTTTAAAGATGCTGACAAACCTGCCATTATTGTTAATCTGCATTGTTTCAATTGCAATAAAGCACCAATTTATTTTAAAATGAAACCCTATACAACGTGTTACAGAGTGATTCCTGGTAGGAGAATAAATTCGATGAGTGTAAAACAATACTCTGCACAATACTCCATAGGCTTTCTTTTACCAATTTACACACCCGGTGCACCAAGAGCATGTATTGGGAATTCAGGTAGGGAGGTCAACAGGCCCTGCAGGATTTTCCATCCATTATATATAAGTTCATAAAGTGATATAAAGTTGCCAATATGAACTGGATCTACACAGGTGTAGAAATAATATTGAGCTCATACAAATATGCATTGCTAATGTAAATCATATATAATACAAAGTTTGGTATGAAAGGGGTATTGAACTTCCACTGATAAACATTTGCCAATATAAAACATGTGCATTCCTGTTGCTATATTCACAATGCTCCCATGCAACTGCCACTGGAGGTCCATTCTGCAAAGGACAATTTTCCCAGATAGAATCAATTATAATCTTGTCTGGCTCCTGTATGAAGAGGTTCTGAAAGAGCTCCTGGTATGCGGTGCTCACTGTCTTCATGCACACACACATGTACATAGATATACCCTCTTTATACCAAAAAGGTTAGCCTGAATAATACTAGATCTATATAGAGAGCAAAGAGAAGAATCTTAATGTCAACATTATAGCTGATAATTCTGGGCAGTTTCAATCAAGATTTTTTAATATATTTACGACGTACAGTTGTCATGTAGTGTGAGAAGGTGCAAAGACATAAAACTAGCACTGAGATTTCAGCTAATAGCTGGATTTCGGCTAATTGCTGGAATGACTGTGACCGCTACTTAACGATATAAGAAAAGTCAGGGCTGAAAAAAGGCCATGTGATCCTTCAAGGCTCATCCATCTTATATGTTAATCCTCCCATCATGACATCTAAATGTAGTTTGATTAACTCCAATGTTTATTAATTTTCTTGGTAGATAATTCCAAACATTTATCACTGAGTAAATAAGTTTGTCCTAAAAAAAAAGGTCTAAAGTTTATTTTTCACTAATTTCCATTTCTATCTTCAGGTCCTACTTTCTTGTTGTAGTTTGAAGTAATAATCTGTGTTTCCTTTATTTGAAAACACTAACAGGTAGAGGTTCTGATCAGTAGCCCCATTTTTCAGATGTAAAATGGGCATTGCCAATCGACAATGCAGCAGAAATCTGCCGTGCTAGATCGCCGCCCATTTTGTGCATCACCTACATTTCCAGTAAGGAAATTGATGGGCACAAGAAGCTCCTGTCTGAAACATGCTAGACATGAACTGAAATATTTGAATGAAGTCCACAATAGACCATTTAGATGTCCATGCAATTTCTTGGTGTTCATGCATGCATAACACTGTGCCATCTATCCAGAGTGTTCAGGGTCGCTAGGAACTTGAGCTATGTATGTAAGTTAATTCAAAGAGTCCTCCTGTAAGAAGATTCTATGCACTATTTTCTGAACCATTCTAAACTGTTTTTCTTGTTATTTTTAATTTTTGATGTTGCCACATGGGTGCTGAGGGGCCTTTATGTCAATTGTTGCGGTGCAGCCTTTTCCCTCCAAACAGTGGATTTTCCCATGGGAATCCCCAATATCTGTACCTTTAGGAAGAAGAAGAGGATGTCCAGCAGAGGGATGCCAGGCAGGTCTGGCTGCAAGAGATGTACTCTGCACCCTTCCACTGGCACTGTATCAGAATCTGCAGGCACATACCTACTTTTATCAGAGGAATAGTGCCTGTGGAAGCTTTAATTTACAGTGGATGCCATATCATTGTTGTGATGCATGCTCCAAGCTCCTCCACAAACACAGTAATTCCAATGGCAGTTTTGGGTACATTTAAGGCTACCACTGGTGACATTAGCTAAAAAAGCCAAATAGCTGTCCTTAGATGTAGAAAGCAAGTGACTGATACCCTGTTTACTTGAGTAAGCAATTTCATTCCCCACAGACAGCCACTATGAGAAAGCTGTGCAATTTTACAGGGTGGCAGGGTTCCCAAAACTCAAGGAGATTAAACACTGCACCCAGATAATCACTTACAATCTGCCACCACCTACATTAATAGGGAAGGATTCCACTCTCTGAATATTTAGCTCATGTGCAACCATCACCAACACATTATAATAAGTCAATGCTCGCTTCACAGGCAACTGTCACAAAATGTCTTCATTTTAAGATAGTACAAAAGCTAGCCTCAGGATAGATGCTTGAGATGGGGGCATTGCTGGCAAGGCCAGCATTTATTGCCCATCTCTAGTTGCCCTTTGAAGGTGGTGGTTGTCCTTTTTGAACTGCTGTTTAGCAATTTGATACATCTGATTAGCTTGCTAGGCCACTTCAGAGGGCAGTTAAGAGGCTAGTGTGTGACTGGAGTCACATATAGGCTAGAGTGGGGAAGGACGGCCAGTTTCCTTCCCTAAAGGACATTAGTGGATGGTTTTTACAACAGTCCAACAACTTCATGGTCACTTTTACTGATACCAACTTTTTATCACCAGATCTTTTTCTTAAATTGAATTCAAATTCTGGATTTGCCATGGAGGATTACACTACAGCACCCCTGTAATATTGATATGCTGAAGCAGCCTTCTAGGTGCCTGGATAGATCTGCAGTACAGCCCAGGTAAAGTTTCACAGATTATGTTGTCTGTTGCATGCTACATGTTGCATGCTACACCTGCATGAGACATTGTCATGGAGATCCCAAAAGAGTAGAAGACTTAAGAAGTTTCAATTGTCAAGATGACATGACCTAATTTGCAGTTCTTAGTGTGACGATGTGTACATGTAACATTCAGCTACATTAGAACCACATTTTAGATTGAATCTTTGTAAGGATATGGGTGAAGGAAGACTTGCAGATGAAAGCTAGGGTTGCAACGTGCACCTTGCTGTGTGTTGGACATTTATCGGAAGGTTTGAAAATACTTCAAGACAGTGTGATCAGGAAGTAATTGTAAGTGCCATACCTGCTTAGTAATCTGCATTAATGGCAGATCATTGTGTGTGCTCAGACCTTGTTTGACCTGGTAAGATCATTAAACTTCTTCCTTCATTGCCCCCAAGAATGTATTGTATTGCCCATGGCATGTACATTGGTGGACACCTCCTACCATTCACCCTGGGCTGCTCTTCTGCACATCAAAGTTGAGTTCACTGCTGAAGGAGGCCCCCTTTTCTGCCTCAAGTTCTCCAGGCAAATTTTAATGGCCCCATCTAAGAAACGGGTTGCTCTTTGACTTCCTGCACTCCCTGTAGACATTGCTTTTAATTAATTAGCTGTGTTCCAAATTAGCCAAACTACAACGCCTGCCCCTTTAAGCAGCTGCAGCCCATTAAACCCTGTAGCATCACATAATTTTCCACTCATCAACAGACAAGCTCACAATCCCCAATCACAGGCATTTTCCACACCTGGAGCTTGTCCACATTATTCAAATGATGCTGATTCCGGAACTACGCATGAGCTCAGGGCACTACAGATTGGATGAGTGTTAGTGTCACACCATCCCACTTCTGGTCAAGCTTATGCATGATCAGAAAGTTTAGGCTAATAAGTCAATCATCTTCATAATTAAACTTTTTGTTAAAAAATAATAATAATTGGACAGCAGTTTGGTTAATTAGATCATGGGGCTGCAGAATGCCAGTTTACATAAATGATTCCCCACATGTCTTGTGGAGGCACTAAGCAACCACGCCACAGCTCTCCAGCATCGCCTAGCAACTGACTACAGTGATGTATCAGCAAGAGGTCTTACACCCTCCTTTAGCAGAGAATGGTGCATGACACAGAAGGGAGTGATCTAATGAGGGGGAGAAAAAGTGATATATTTTATTGCAGAGAGCTCTGATAGAAAGCCACTCATTTCTGGGTGCCCACTCAGCTGGCCTACCAATGAATTATCATATTGAGCAAGAGCTGCAAATAGCAGTAAAACAGACTATCCCAAGATCGGCTTGGTCGCTTCGGCGATATAGCTGGATGAATCTTTAATATCCTAAACCATGGTTAGCTGGGAATAAAATTTGCAAATTAGAGACCAATTTTTGCAATGTGGCTCTTACCTTGAGTGGATGGAGAGATCCTGGGGGATTGGGAAACAGGTAAGTTTACAAAAGAAAAAGTACATAAGAGTTAAAATATAAACAATATACGAACATACGAACTATGACAGACAGGAAAAGACCCTTTGGTCCATCCAGTCTGTACCACACAATTGTGATACCTTGTGTATCACAATATATACTCTCCCCACCCCACCCAAAACTATGTCATCTCCTGGGAGAGGTGAAAAAACAGATAAAAATGCAGGCCAATTTGGGGGAAAAAATCTGGGCAATTCCTCTCCGACCCCTTTGATGATCGAAACTATCCACGAGATCACTCTGGCTCTGATAATTCTATGCATTACTTACCTTTGTAAGAGGTGATCTCTGCCCCAGTCAGAAATAGGTTCAGCTCTCGCTTGAAGGAATTCAACAAATCGGCGTCCCCCGCACGAGCCAGTAGCCTGTTCCAGAGGTCCACTATTCTCTGGGAAGAGAACCACCTCCTGACATCTAACCTAGATCTGGACTTATACAACTTAAAATTGTGACCCCTGGTCGTCCCTAATATATTTAATTTAAGAAACTGTCAACTCGAACACAATCTATTCACTTCATCATCTTATAAACCTCGATCCAATCGCTCCTAAGTCTACACTTCTCTAAAGTGTAGAGTCCCAGATCTTTTAGCCTATCTTGATAAGATGCTTTAAACTGGGAATTAGTCTTGTGGCCCTCCTCTGCACCCTTTCCATAGCCTCAATATCACCCACCATGTGAGGAGACCAAAACTGGACTCAGTATTCCAACTGAGGCCTGACCAAGGTCTTGTACAAGGACAAAATAATATGCTTTTTCATATAGTCAATTGTCCTATAAATGCAACCCAACATCCTATTCACTCTAGCTATCACTTCCCGACATTGCTCATGAATCTTTGGAGACCTATGCAATAGAACACCCAGATCTCTTTCTTTCTCCATCTGCTTTAATGCTTTTCCCTGAAGGGTGTATGTATGTTGAGCATTTACCCTGCCCACATGCATAACATTACACTTATCTAAATTAAACACCATTTTCCAATGTGTGGCCCACTCCCCTAGCACATCTAAATCTTTTTGGATTTGATTGCACTCCTCTACCGTCTTAACCCTTGCACAGATTCTGGTGTCATCTACAAACTTACTTACCATACTCCCAATACCACTGTCCAGGTCATTAATAAAGACCATGAAGAATAGCGGGCCCAGGACCGATCCCTGGGGGGCACCACTAGTAACATGTCTCCAAGCTGAACCACATCCATTAACTACAACTTTTCAGCTCCGGGATTGGAGCCAATTCCTAATCCAGTTTGTCAAATTTCTACTGATACTACAAGGTTTTATGTTGTGAGGTATCCTAGTGTGAGGTACCTTATCAAAGGCTTTCTGAAAGTCCAGGTAGACAATGTCTACCGGATTACCCTCATTCACTACCCTAGTGACTTCCTCAAAAAACTCTATCAATTTGTTAGGCACATCCTATTTTTTCAGAAGCCGTGTTGTGTATTTCTACTGGCCCCTTCCCTTTCCCAGTAATCATAAAAGGCATCCCTTAAGATTCCTTCTAGCATCTTCCCAATAATTGATTTCAGGCTGATAGGCCTGTAGTGCCCTGGCTCTGATTTGTCCCCTTTTTTGAAAATAGTAACTGCTTGAGCTAGCTTCTAGTCTAAGGGAACTACTCCTGACTCTACTGAACTATTAAAGATCGTTATATCAGAGCACCTGTCCCATCCCTTTAATCACCCTTGGATGGACATTAACCGGACTTGGTGCCCTATCAATTTTGAGCTTTCCTAACCTATCCAAGATGACATTCTATCAATTTTAATATTAATAATGTGATTCAACACTATGCACCCCTCATCTGGAACATAAGCATCGTCTATAGGAGTATAGACTGATGCAAAATAGTCATTTAGCAACTCTGTCATAACCTGAGAATCAGCTTGAATCTGCCCTACAGTATCCTTTAGTGCCCTATATGGTCCCTTATGGTCTTCTGACTACAAACATAGCTAAAAAAGCTTTTGCTATTTCTGCCACAATTACCATCTTCTTTTCCAGAGATCTCTTGGCTAATCTTATGGCGGGTTTTATCTTCCTTAATTGATACTTTTCCTTGTTCTCCTGCGAGTTAATTGCCTTAAAGTGTAGAATGCCTTCTGTTTCATTCAAATTTGCCTCTGTACATTCCTCGTCAACCAGAATGGTTTTGTTTTGCCATGTGTCCATCTTTTAACCATTGGGACATATGTTTGAGAAGGGTTTTAAATAGAACCCATTTGTCCTCGGTCCTTGATTACCTATCCAGTAAGGTTGCCCGATCAACTTTTTGACAGTTCTTCAGCCATTTTTGTAAAGTTAGCCCTCTTAAAACCTGGGACCAGCATTAGATTGGCTGAAGCTTTGGAATGGTCAATAAGATTAAACCTAACTATATTATGATCCGAGCTGATATTAACACTATTATGTTCATAGTGGGGTTTGCTCCAGTATGTGAGTTGAAATGATAAGACACTGGCCAAGTGAACTGGTATTCCCTGAAACTGCTGGTATCTATGGGTTGGGGGAATGGATCATTATTATTCGTAAGTTAAGTTATCTACTTTAGAAGCAGACATTAGTTCTGCCCCTTTTTTCAATGCTGGAGATATAGGGTGGACCTGTTGGCTTCTGGGGGGAGAGGAGGCAGGTTGACATTTTGGTTATAGATTGTTCAATCTATAGTTCTAGCCGCGGTGCGGTGTGGGGGGTGGGTGCGGTCTGCACCTGGGGTCTGGACATGCCTTTTCTCTTTTTGGATAATGGTAGACCTGCTGTGTATTTCCAAGATTTTCTGTTTTCATTTCAGATCTCCTGCACCTGAATTTTTTTTTGATTTCACCCATGTTATTGCTTTTTTTGAAGGGATTATGAAGGTAGAATGGCAGGGACCATTGGGGAAATAGTAAAAGAATTTATGAACTCATAAAAGCTAAATGAATAGTTAAAGGTAGAGTTGACTAGAGACAAGAAAGGAAAGCTTCTTATGGTGGTTGAAGCAACTTTAGAGATACTAAATCGAGTATGTTACCTTGGTTTTCACAGAAGATTGTAATAAGTGAGAATGAAAGGGTACAAGAGGAGAACGTGGAACAATTAAAAAGGATAACTGTAAATGTGGAAGTACTGCTGAAAATGTTGGTGGAGCTGAAAGTGGAACAGGTACTGGGCCCTGATGACATGCATCCTAGAATGCTGAGGGAAATCGGAGAGGAAACAGCTGAGGCTCTCGCTATGATTTTTCAACCAACCATAGGATTGGAGGGTCGTCAATGTAACACCTTTGCTCAAGAAGGGAGAAAGGGATAGACCAGATAAGTTAACAGTCAGCTTAGCATCTATAGTGGGTAAGTTTCTAGAAACCATATTATGGGATTAAATTAATACTTCAAAAGACATGGATTTGTAAAAGGCAAGTCTGACAAAGTTAATAACAATTCTTGGAGGAAATAATAGAGTGCATTGATAAAAGAAATGCGGTACATTTTAAATATATGGATTTTCAAAAAGTGTTTGATAAGATGTTGCATAGGAAGCTCATAGATAAAAAAATAAGGTTCACAGTATTAAAAAAAATGTGGCACCATTGATAAGCAGTTAGTTAAAGTGCAGAAAACAGACAGCAGTGGTTAATGGATGTTTTTGGACTGGAGGGATGTAAAATAGTTGTGCCCCAGGGGTCAGCATTAGAACCATGGCTCTTCTCAATATATATATAAATGATCTGGACTCAGGTAAAAGGAACACAATGTCAAAATTTGCAGATGACAAAAAAATAGAAAGTGTGGTTAAATGTAAAGAGGACATAGAAAGGATAGTAGACTGGGCAGATAGCTGTTGGATAAAATTAAATCAGGAGAAACATGAGGTGACATACTTTGGGACGAAGACTAAGGAGTGGGAATATACATTAATGATAAGACTGTAAAAAAAGTATAAGAACAGAGAGACTTAGGGGTTCAGACATCCAAACCGTTAAAAGTGGGAGGACAAGTTAATAAAGCTGTTAAAAATAGCATATGAGATCCCAGGTTATATAAATAGGTGCATAAGTACAAAAGCAAAGAGGTATTAGTGAATCTATACAAATCATTGGTTAGGTTGCAATTAGAATAATGAGATTTTACACCACAGCACTCTTTAGTTCAAACAACTAGGTTAAACGTCAAGAGGTTTTTCTTTTCCCAGAGGGTCATTGACCTTTGGAATAGGTTACCAGCTCCTACAGTGAGTGCAGATTCACTGCAAACATTCAAAAGGTCTTGGAGAAGAGACTGCTATCACTGTATACAAAAGGTAGGTGGGATATTGGGGAATTTACCTATTCCTCATTGTTATCTCCCAGAACTCATTTATGATATCATTAGGGAGTCAGCAGGGAATTTTCCAGCTTTTTTTTGTCCCTGAATTGGCCTAGGTTTTTTTTTAAGTCTGTGTTTTTTACCTCTCCCAGGAGATTAGATGGCTTTTCATGGGTAAGAAATAGTAGGGATATATTGCCTAGTTGCAACATGGCTGAATGGGATAGACTCGATGGTCTTCTTCTGTCTGTCTTTCTTATATGTTTTTATGTTTCCATTGCATGCTAGCAACATTGGGAGATTTCACATCCCTAGTCACTGATTTTCTTTCCATTAAAATTAATGGATGGAAAATTATGGGCGAGAGTAGGCAATTTCCCCATTGCACTCCTGGCATGCAATGGGAGTGCCCAAGTGGAAAATCTCCCCCGTTGAGTCCAGCTTTGGATGCCCTACTTTAGGAAAGATGTCAAGACTAAGGAGAGGGTGCATAATAAGTTTTCTAAAACGGTACTAGGGAAGAGAGATTGTGAAAAGAGACCAGAGAAACTGGGGTTCTTTTTACAGTAAAGTTAAGAGGAAATCTTGTAGATGGGGTTCAAAATTATGCTGATGAAGCCCGAGAACCAATTTAGGACAGTCCTTGGGCCTCTCCATGCTGGTGCGCCATGGCTGCATGCCGCAAGGATCGTACCTGGTTGCAGGCGCTAATGAATTTAGGCCCCTATGATCCCACACAGCGTAGAGCATACAATAGTTAGCAAACCATATGCTGCTCAAAGAATACACAAGACAATGCACAATATATTATATTTTTAAAAATATTCGTTCATAGGATGTGGGCGTCGCTGGCGAGGCCGGCATTTATTGCCCATCCCTAATTGCCCTTGAGAAGGTGGTGGTGAGCCGCCTACTTGAACCGCTGCAGTCCGTGTGGTGAGGTTCCCCCACAGTGCTGTTAGGAAGGGAGTTCCAGGACTTTGACCCAGAGACGATGAAGGAACGGCGATATATTTCCAAGTCGGGATGGTGGGGAACGTGCATGTGGTATTGTTCCCATGTACCTGCTGCTCTTGTCCTTGTAGGTGGTAGAGGTCGCGGGTTTGGGAGGTGTTGTCAAAGAAGCCTTGGCGAGTTGCTGCAGTGCATCCTGTGGATGGTACACACTGCAGCCACTGTGCGCCGGTGGTGGAGGGAGTGAATGTTTAGGGTGGTGGATGGGGTGCCAATCAAGCGGGCTGCTTTGTACTGGATGGTGTCGAGCTTCTTGAGTATTGTTGAAGCTGCACTCATCCAGGCAAGTGGAGAGTATTCCATCACACTCCTGACTTGTGCCTTGTAGATGGTGGAAAGGCTTTGGGGAGTCAGGAGGTGAGTCACTCACCGCAGAATACCCAGCCTCTGGCCTGCTCTTGTAGCCACAGTATTTATATGGATGATCCAGTTAAGTTTCTGGACAATGGTGACGCCCAGGACGTTGATGGTGGGGGATTCGGTGATGGTAATGCCGTTGAATGTCAAGGGGAGGTGGTTAGACTCTGTCTTTTTGGAGATGGTCATTGCCTGGCACTTTTTTGGTGCGAATGTTACTTGCCACTTATGAGCCCAAGCCTGGATGTTGTCCAGGTCTTGCTGCATGCGGGCTCGGACTGCTTCATTATCTGAGGGGTTGCGAATGGAACTGAACAGTGTGCAATCATCAGCGAACATCCCCATTTCTGACCTTATGATGGAAGGAAGGTCATTGATGAAGCAGCTGAAGATGGTTGGGCCTAGGACACTGCCTTGAGGAACTCGTGCAGCAATGTCCTGTGGCTGAGATGATTGGCCACCAACAACCACTACCATCTTCCTTTGTGCTAGATATGACTCCAGCCACTGGAGAGTTTTCCCCCTGATTCCCATTGACTTCAATTTTACGAAGGCTCCTTGGTGCCACACTTGGTCAAATGCTGCCTTGATGTCAAGGGCAGTCACTCTCTGGGCAATTTTCCACATTGTCGGGTAAATGCCAGTGTTGTAGCTCTACTGGAACAGCTTGGCTAGAGGCGCAGCTGGTTCTGGAGCACAAGTCTTCAGCACTACAGCAGGGATGTTGTCAGGGCCCATAGCCTTTGCTGTATCCAGTGCTCTCAGCCGTTTCTTGATAGCACGTGGAGTGAATCGAATTGGCTGAAGACTGGCTTCTGTGATGGTGGGGATATCGGGAGGAGGCCGAGATGGATCATCCACTCGGCACCTCTGGCTGAAGATGGTTGCAAACGCTTCAGTCTTGTCTTTTGCACTCACGTGCTGGACTCCACCATCGTTGAGGATGGGGATGTTTACAGAGCCTCCTCCTCCCGTTAGTTGTTTAATTGTCCACCACCATTCACGACTGGATGTGGCAGGACTGCAACTATATGCTGCAAACTGTGTAGTTTACACTATACAGCACACAGCAAACAACCAACCATCTACAGCCAGAAGTGCAGAGTGGATGATCCATCTCAGCCTCCTTTCGAGATCTCCACCATCAAAGAAGCCAGTCTTCAGCCAATTCGATTCACTCCATGTGATATCAAGGAACGGCTGAGTGCACTGGATACAGCAAAGGCTCTGGGCCCCGACAACATCCCGGCTGTAGTGCTGAAGACTTGTGCTCCAGAACTAGCCGCGCCTCTAGCCAAGCTGTTCCAGTCAAACTACAACACTGGCATCTACCCAACAATGTCCTGTCCACAAAAAGCAGGACAAATCCAATCCGGCCAATTTCAATCCCATCAGTCTACTCTCAATCATCAGCAAAGTGATGGAAGGTGTCATCGATAATGCTATCAAGGGGCACTTACTCACCAATAACCTGCTTACCGATGCTCAGTTTGGGTTCCGCCAGGACCACTCGGCTCCAGACCTCATTACAGCCTTGCTCCAAACTGGGACAAAAAAGCTGAATTCCAGAGGTGAGGTGAGAGTGACTGCCCTTAACATCAAGGCAGCATTTGACCGAGTGTGCCACCAAGGAGCCTTCGTAAAATTGAAGTCAACGGGAATCAGGGGGAAAACTCGTCAGTGGTTGGAGTCATACCTAGCACAAAGGAAGATGGTAGTGGTTGTTGGAGGCCAATCATCTCGGCCCCAGGACATTGCTGCAGGAGTTCCTCAGGGCAGTGTCCTAGGCCCAACCATCTTCAATTGTTTCATCAATGACCTTCCCTCCATCATATAAGGTCAGAAGTGGGGATGTTCGCTGATGATTGCACAGTGTTCAGTTCCATTCGCAACCCATCAGATAACGAAGCAGTCCATGCCCACATGCAGCAGGACCTGGACAACATCTGGCTTGGGCTCATAAGTGGCAAGTAACATTCACGCCTAACAAGTGCCAGGCAATGACTATCTCCAACAAGAGAGAGTCTAACCAACTCCCCTTGACATTCAATGGCATTACCATCGCCGAATCCCCCACCATCAACATCCTGGGGTCACCATTGACCAGAAACTTAAATGGACCAGCCACATAAATGCTGTGGCTTCAAGGGCAGGTCAGAGGCTGGGTATTCTGTGGCGAGTGACTCACCTCCTGACTCCCCAAGGCCTTTGCACCATCTTCAAGGCACAAGTCAGGAGTGTGATGGAATACTCTCCACTTGCCTGGATGAGTGCAGCTCCAACAACACTCAAGAAGCTCGACACCATCCAGGACAAAGCAGCCCGCTTGATTGGTAGTCCATCCACCACCCTAAACATTCAATCCCTCCACCACCGGCGCACAGTGGCTGCAGTGTGTACCATCCACAGGATGCACTGCAGCAACTCGCCAAAGCTTCTTCGACAGCACCTCCCAAATCCGCGACCTCTACCACCTAGAAGGACAAGAGCAGCAGGCATATGGGAACAACATCACCTGCACATTCCCCTCCAAGTCACACACCATCCCGACTTGGAAATATATCGCCGTTCCTTCATTGTCACTGGGTCAAAATCCTTGAACTCCCTACCTAACAGCACTGTGGGAGAACATTCACCACACGGACTGCAGCGGTTCAAGAAGGCAGCTCACCACCACCTTCTCAAGGGCAATTAGGGATGGGCAATAAATGCTGGCTTTGCCAGCGATGCCCACATCCCATGAATGAATAAAAAAGAAAATGCATAAAAATGTATACAGCAAACAGTACACAGCACACCAAACAGCATACAGCAGTGTATCGTAAAGAAAGAAAATAATTTAGATTTATTTAGCATTTTTCATGCCCTCAAGAAGTGCAATCACTGATGTTAAGTAGACAAACATGGCAGGTAATTTGCGCACAGCAAGTTTCCACAGGTAGCAAATGAGATGAATGATCAGTTAATCTGTTTCGGTGGTGTTGGTTAAGGGATGAATATAGGCCAGGACAAAGGAAGAATTCCCTGCTTTTCTTCAAAAAAATATCATGGGGTCTTTTAAATCCCCCTGAACAGGGCTTTGGTTTAACATCTCACCTGAAAGATGGCACTTCTAAGAATGCATCACCTACCCAGTGTCAGCCTAGCTTAGGTGGTCAAGTCCTGGAGTGGGTATTGAACCCCCCACCATCTAATTGAGAGCAGAGATCTACTAGCGAGCCAAACTGGCACACAGTGAATGTCATTAAGCACAGAGCAAGAGCGTGCAGCATACAATAAGCAGTATATGATATCAGGTAAAGGTTTCACAGAAAACAATATACAGATCATAGTAAATCGCATGCAGCACACAGTATACAGTAGAAAATAGATAGTAAGCAACATATAGTACACATCAAACAACACATATCACACAGTACACAGCAAGCAGCACAAAACACACAGTACACAGCAAACAGCATGATGCACACAGTACACATATCACAATACAAGACACACAATAACACTAGTTATAAAACTGCAGTTGTCTCTGTGTGAATGTACTGCTACTTTGCTAACAGCATCTCACTGATACAAGTGATGAGATGGCATAATACTGATGGTATCCCATTAGCCTTTGAAGCTCTTGCTTTGCTCCATCCATGACACACAATCACAATCTAGACTTTCCTGAATAAATTACTGAAGAAAGCTACCATTATTTAAATGTGCTTAAAAATGGACAGCTGGGGGAAATTGGAGTTGAATGGTGCAGTGTATTAGAATGCTGCCCTTTCACCTCTAGGACCTGCACTCAAGTCTAACCCACAGTGATGGGAGGAAAGCTTATTTTCTTCGCTAAATGTCTTTGCTAGACCTTTTGATACAAGTTTACTCAGTTGCGAGCTAGTTCTGGTGAACATAAGTCCATAAGACAAAACTGCCCAGCATTTAGCACTGAGGGACAATAATTGCACTAGTCGCTATGTGTACCAAAATTGTTCTTGTTTGAATGCATTTATGATGTTGCTACACATAGTGATTAGAGGAAATCTTCCAGATAAATTAGCAATCTCATTCAAAGCTGTTATAGGGATTATTGGTAAGGGAAATTAAAAGAAAAGTCGCACTGGTTGCAGCAGGTAGTGTTCTCCTAATGCTGGGATTTCAGATCATTGCTCGGAGAGGACAATGAGCTCTACGCTGTATCTGGCCTGCACTATATTGACCTAAGAGTGTTTAATGCTAACATCCAGTGCCCAATCTCGCAAAAAAAATTCCATCGCCTACAGCTGATATCTTTCACCTTGATAAGCACAAAGAGTACACAGATTGGTTATTGTCAATATTTTCTTATACAATCTACAGGCTTTTGAAACCCAAAATAAAAACTGAAAATTTTGGAAATATATAGCAGGTCAATCAGCATCTAAAAACAGAAAAGCAAGTTAATATTTCAATTCTGACAAAGCATCTACACCAAATTGTAAGCCTGTTTTTTCCTTTCTTCGGATGCTGTGTATTTCCAGCATTTTCTGTTTTAATTTCACATTTTCAGCATTTCCACTTTAAAAATAATATCTGTTTTTAAAATCCAAGCTTGGCAATAATGTAATCTATACTTCAAGAATAACCTTATCTTTTCAACCTTGTAGGATTCTGCACTCAAGAGCTTTGGCCCCGTCAACTAAGAGCGTGTTTACACTACAAATTTAGCGTCACTACAAAGTGGTTTATGCTTTGGGTACCAGTGCTAACGTTGCAGCATAAATCCGGAGTCAGGACCGATCTGACTGTAGAGAGATGTGACATGAGACTTCCTGGAGGCTATAATCTCATGACTTTGGTTAAAAATCGCATGGAGTGTAACTCCCAATTTGGTGTCAAATTACATTTTTTAAAAATCATAGACTCATAGAATGATATAGCACAGAAGGAGGCCATTTGTGTCCTTTGGAACTTCTCAATGTTTTTAAATCTATGTGCAGGTAATTTAAATGTGAAGAGAATGTGGCCACTGCCTCTCTAAACATTTAAATGTTAATTGCTGGGTGAGAGCTCAGTGCATACGTGTAACCATGTGGAACTCTCTCCAGTGTCTGGGAATTGGAGTTGCAGGCAGGCCGTGTAAACAGAGAAATAAAAAGCCAAAAAAACTGTAGTTGCTGGGAATCTGAAACAAAAACAGGAAGTGCTGGAAACACTCAGCAAGTCGGCAGCATCTGTGCAGAAAACAGACAAGTCGGCGTTTCAGGTATGGACCCTTCAGGGAACTTTTACTGCAGCTATTGGGTTGGGACCAGTAAATGCAACGTAGCTTTCTCAACAGCAACAAAAATCACGTCAGTACAGTAGTTGGGGTGAAAGAAAAAATCTGCGCTACCCCAGATACCCTGCTGTGTACAGGGGCTGTTCCCAGTGTGAAGTTTCACACAACTGAGTGTGAGGTTCATAGAAAGTAAAGGAGGTTTCTGACTTTGGTTTGTTGGTGATCTTTGGTTAAGAGTGTGACAACCTGTTCCCTACAGGTTGTCTGCAGTAGTGCTTCAGCGCAACCCCGGGACCTGACTCGGCCACACCATAACAATCGTCAGGTACCAATGAAGATCCGAATCGAATTTACCCAAAGTGTTAAAATATGACCCAGTGGTTAA
The DNA here is from genome assembly GCF_035084215.1 of Heptranchias perlo. Lineage (NCBI taxonomy): Eukaryota > Metazoa > Chordata > Chondrichthyes > Hexanchiformes > Hexanchidae > Heptranchias > Heptranchias perlo. Next base: position 53,208,197 of record NC_090329.1, read on the forward strand.
TAGCGGTGTCTTTTTTAACAGGAAATTAAGCATAAAACCTCATTTGCAATAATAACGTGATCGTGATCATTACAGAAAAACAAATGACGTCCCTGTGAAAATAATTGTCAAATGTTTGAACAGACATTCTCCAACAAACATAACGGAAGTTGTCTCATTTTCCTGCAATAAGATTGAAAAGAAGACAAATGTACTTGGAGAGGAACTTTTTTTAAAACTGAAGCTGAAATATAAAACAAAACATTACAGGAAGGGGGATATTTTGTTTTATTTTAAAATCCGTACTGCCGGTTTCTGAAGCTCAGTTCCGTACTAGTCGGTCGGTGTGTGAGGTAGGTTTACAGATGGAAATACACACTACAAAAGCTCTATTGGCAGTGTGCATTTGAAGTGCTGTTAGCGCCTCTTAAACTAAGTGCTCAAATTTTCCCAGGGCCATTCGGCCCCACTTAGTCAGCCCAGTATCAAACCGGTGAACTGAAATTCGTTGGAGACAAAGAAGAAAGCTTTTGTTTTCAGCGCAAAGAATAACATTTCTCCCCGTGTCAGCAAGTAAACCGACCCCATTCAAACACCAGCACATTGGCAACTGCCCTCAAGTAAAGCATCAAGGGTTTTTAAAATAGCAACTAATATCTTCCACATTGCCTTGTGTAAATGAAGAAAACTGAGATGGGTGGGGGGAGGTGTCAGACAGGGGCCGACATGTAATATTCGGTCTCTTTCTAAATAGAGTAGGTTTGGGGTTGTGAATATATTTCCTATATTTGATGCTTTATCGAATTACTTCCTCATCTCAAGAAGGCAGAAATAGAGCACAAGTCTTAAGTGAAAGAAAAATCGTTTGTATTGTTGGATGAAGAAAAGGAACGGTCAGCGCACTGAACACTGCCTAAGAAATGGCAATTTATTCGTTTAAAAAGATTAGAAATCCAGTGATACATGAAAATAGTAAAAAAAAACAGCGTAAAGTGCCAAAAACATTTACAAAGAACAATTGTTGTGTTTAAAAACACCCAGAATGGAATGTAGTTTCGAATGTTCTTAACTTGCAAGACTGTTTTTTTATTTCTTCTTGTTTTTCTTTCTGTTTTCTTTTCTAATGAACAATGTGCCATGTTTCCAAACCACACGGGCTTAGCACTGAACTCAGTCTACTTCTGCAGTATTACGCCATGAAGTTCACAAGCCAGCACTGGGGTGCAGTTTTAGATCCCTCCGCGGTCTATTGGTGCACTTTTTTGCAGTGGTAGATTTTCACCACAAGAAGCTGAAATGATGGGGCTCAGCTCTGTATCCTATCATAACATTACACATGTATTCCTGCATTCCCAAATATAGAGATGAAACCGCCCCTCAATTCTCAAGTCAGATGTTCCTCATACATTCAAACATCACAAAGTCTCCATATTTTTTCTCTCTCTGATTTTTGGCTTCTGGGCGAGGTTTGTCAATTATTCCATCCCACACCCTAATCTTAGGGAAAACCAGACAGGATGAATTCAAATAACGTCTCTATCCACATATTGCAGCCTTTTTGAGTTCTGGGTTGTCTCTGGGGTTGTGGGTGAGGCTATGGCGCCTCAGGTCACAGTTTCTCCGGAAAACTTTCCCACACTGACGGCAGTTGTAAGGTTTTATGTCAGTGTGAGTAAGGAGATGGGTTTTCAGGTTGCTTCTCTGATTAAACATTCTGCCACACGTCGGGCATTTGTGCGGAGATTCCTGTTAAACACAGAAGACAAAGCATCACCTTCCAACTCCAAGTTCACGGCGGAGGACATGAAGAAGGGCGACACAGTCCAACCGCCCTCGTTTCAAGGGGAATCAACTGAAACAGGGTTTTTGCTCACATTTAGACAACGACACAGGTCTTCCCATAGTAGAATCCCACAGATAATCTGTTTGTATTGGAATAAAATAACAGAAAAGAACAGCAGCAGAATGGATATAGTCTATGCTGTTTCTAAATTTGACAGATATGTCCGCAATATAGGCTTTCATCAATGTTCCACTCTGAGTCGTGTTTGCAGATTCTATGTTCAGCACTTTATCTTAGAGGTTTTGAGCTCTTTTACCTGCACATGCAGTGTTTTGTGAACAGCTAATGTTCTGGACTGGCAAAATCCTTTTCCGCATTCTTGACATTTGAAGGGTTTTTCCTTGGAATGGATGTACCTAAATTAAAACAAAGGAATGCATTATTTGCCTTTAAAATGAACCGAGAGTTGCTAATATAAGTTATGATGAGCGGTTATAATCAATATAAGCTCATTTGACAAGCAGTTTATCTGCATGTTTTCACAAATATTGTTCACACTTAGTCTTTTAAAAGCCCATCCTAGTGCAAGGATTCAATAGTTAAAGAAATCGTTTATATTTTAATAGAGGAACTAAACTACTTAAATTACAATCTCAACTCATTGTTGCAAACTCCTTGGAACCAATAAAGTAGTCGTTATCAAGAATTCGTATCAAAGTTTGAGGTCCTCTGCAGTTTACAACTGAGTCTCCAACCAGCTGGATCCTGTTATAACCAAACATTTGTGACAATAGAGTTTGCAATAAGGAGATTCCACCATGCGAATACTGAACCCTGTCCGGTGAAACAGTGTTCTCTTACCTGTGGTCACGGAGGTGATCCTGTCTCCTAAATGCCTTATGACAAATGTCACAGGTGTAGGGCCGCTCATCGGTGTGGGTCCTTTCGTGTATCAAGAGATTGTAAGATTTGGTAAAGTGCCTCCCACAGAATTTACAGACAAATTCTTTTTTGGTTTTGGACGGCAACCTGCCCCTGGTCGGCTTCCTTTCCGGCGATAGCTTGGTGACATCTAGCAACGAACCAATGGCTGAAGGAGAACACTGTCCGTCCATTTGTCCAAATTTAGGGTGGTCCTCCTGGGTAGCTGCAATAGCCAAATTGGCGAAGTCAAACCTGGGCCGTGTCTTGTTTGGAATACTGCTTGATTCTTGTTTTGGTTGGAAAACGTGGGGGAAGATCGGGATGGTGGGCAGCTGAAACCTAGTGTCCACCAGAGCGGAAACAGCAGGTACTTTGGAGAAGGAAGATCGGGGCAAAGGCATCGGTGGGTACCCCAGGGTCCACTGATGGAGATGGACAGTGTGCAGGGTGCTGAAGCCGTAGAGGTTGTGTAGCTGATCTGAAGGCGTGGGGATGCCGTTGGAAGCTTGGAGAAATGAATAGTTCGCCAATTGTAGCGATGGATGAATAGGCACTGGAGCCGGAATAGTCTTACTGCCCATGGTGCTCACAAGTGGTGCTCGGGTTGCAGGAGATCTTGCCAACTTGCAGAAACCTTGGTGTAGAAACGGAACACATGCAGTGAGTGACGACATAACTTTCATTCTTATCAAAAATTCAATTGATTTTCAAATACGTCAACAATAAGATATTTCACTTCAACACACACACCTAGAATGCTGGCTCTATATAAAGTGACATAAAGAACAAACAATATAACAGTTAAATTCACGTGTCTTATTAACAGAGTGTAAACAGGTTTCCCAAACACAACCTTGTATTTTGTTTCTGGGCAGCCGATGCTTCCCATGCCTCACAGAACAAACACCAGTAAACCACGGCGATTCCAACGGACCGCCACCCGCAACATTATAGTTTATTTATTATCCCTTCCTGGAGGACTGTGGAAAGCAAGTAAGTGCCCCGCTGTGGTCTTAAACTGAGGTAAAATGAAAACATTTTCAACCTTCAGCCTAACAAGAGCCATCAATAAAAGAGACGACAGGTAGATATATGAGCAAGCTCCAAGACACAGAGATTGACCTTTGTCTCCTGTTCTTGTTTATAATAGGGAGATTACCTGGTCACTCCTAACGTTACTGTGATGTACACTGTTAATTGTTTTTAAAAAGCTGTTTTCCCTCTTTTACAAACAACAACAGAAACTTGGAGGTGCGGTCTGAAGGACGATAAACTTGTCACAGAGAATTTTATTTTTCACTTTTAAAATTTTATTAATCACTATTTATCATCACCGGAACCTACCGCTGGTCCCAGCAATGTAACAATAGGGGTAAAAGAAGAAGCACGTGCAAGTAGGTCGCGCCGGCTATTTGTGGTAACCTTTAACCGCGGTTATACATCAAAGGGACAACCTCGTAAGGAGGCATATTTGTGTTTTATTTCTATTTGATCAACAGCTCGTAACATTATCGAAATCCTATTGCCATTGTAGCGGTAAGCGTCAAGTAAAACGGCCCCATCCACTACTAAATTTTATTTCTCATTCTTAAATATATCTTCATCTTTTCTCTTAAATCTGCAGAAATAATATACAGTTAACGTTAAATCTCAGATGCGAATTACGAAGGAGCCTGCAGGACCCGGTGGGATTCGATATTTCTGCGTGTTTCAGGTGCTAATATGGTGTTCTTGTTTTTTTTCGATGGTGACTTTAAACATTTGACACGAATGAATCAGTGCAAATGAGTAGTTGTTGTCGTATTTGGGAAAATAAGGTGAGGTGCAACTAATTAGCATTTTCTGGTCCTGAGATCACCAGGGATTTACCGGTTTATGGTCATGACGCAGAAGTAATTGACTTTTACTTTGGATCATTAGAAAGATCCCGTCAGTTATTCCAGATTTTCTTTGAGAAGACAACAAATAACATTTACTTTTTTAAAGAAATTAGGAAACTGCTGAAATAATCGTAATGGTTACTTCGCTCTGGAGATTAACGACCACTTTAGTCTTTACTTTAAGAAAAAAAAGAAAAGAAACACGTAAGGGAACCAGAACAGTAATCTGCATAAATCATTTGAAATGAATTGGCAAACCAAGCGAACTGACATCATGTGGAATTCCTCTGCAATGACCCGGAATAAAATACAGTGACATTTCGCTAAGATTGGCTTTGCTAATTGGTGAGACTTTCCATTAGTGTTGGTAAGAAAAGTCACACCAGAAATCTCCTTTAACTCTCAGCAGTCATGGCAGATAACGCTCAGTGCAACTAGTCACGGGTAATTTGTCAACGTATGCGCGATGAAAGAAGTTCCAGTGCTGGGTTATGTATCTGTAATTAAATTAGCTGCTGATTAGGCTCTATTATGTTAACCTATACTTCAGTCTCACAACCAATCCGATGGCGTTTGTTCTTACAGTAATTGGTTGAAATTAAAGGACCAATTTTATTTTATTAACTGGATTGCAACATTCAGAAACTAAGGTACGTGCCCTGTTGGTTATTACAAGTGTTAACAGGATTGAGGCAAACGACTATATAGCATACCGATCACTTATGTGTCTTTATTAACGAGCTTATTAAAATATTTGGAGCCTGTCACGAACATTAAACTTTATAGAGTGTGGTCGTGGGTCTATTAAAGGTCAATTAGAAAACAAACGTAAACCAAACGAGTCTGTGTCCTGACATAGGGTTCGAAGTGATTTAATTTAATAGTGCAACAAATATCTGCCCTTAGCTTTAATTAAAACAAAATATATTATTATCCTTACACTCAACTTATTTGCAAAAGTCTTCATTTGATTCTGAATGTGACAATATTTCAAGGAGAGCATTGAAAATATTTGATCGCGACCTTTACTGTGTTACTGTGCCGTGGGATAGAAGCACAGAACCATCTTTAAATGATTAAAAACATCATAGTGCCTTAATTAATTTGTTACAATACAGCCGTATATGAAAATGGCACGTACAAGAAAAGGGGAACGGATCGCTGTCCCTTAAATACTCTAACCACTTAAGTGTCCCATTTAATTTATTGGAAAATTTCCAACCTCAATTTTACAGTTTTAGACAGATACTGATGACTCTTTACGATGAAACTGTAATCCATTTGATTTATCTTCATTCAAATGTACTGGCATCTGCGGCAATGGTGAGATAAGCAGCAGGGAACATTGTGTGTTGGCTTGGCTTTTAATAGCGTTTGCGTACGGTCTCTGGGGGCCAATAGAAAGAATATCGTCTCATATCTCCCGTCAACAAATACATTCGGGACTGAAATTCCCATTGAAATCATATATGCAGATTTTAAATATATATATACCTAACAGTAAATAGAACTTTTATTTTTTCCCTATAGATTAGAGCACTAGAGACCAAGGAGACCGTAGAGAGCCAGACTAGAAGATATAGGCATTATATGAAGTTTAGTCCGTTCGACAAAACGAAAGAGTTTAAATGAACAAGTAATCGAAAGTTCGGGACTGGAGGAGATATCCGCCAGCGCCGCTCGGAATATGCTTCGTGTACTGCACGAATCCATTACAAAAACAATCTGATCAATCCCAGCGATAGTCTCTAATAATGCGACTAGTCTACGAGAAGCAAGTAGGTAAATCACTTGGGTGAAGTCCATCACATCTAGCCTGAAATTATCTTATATTTGATGTAACCACAATCATAATACATTGCTTGTCATGCGAATACACAGGATCCAGGTCTTAATGGATTGCAATCGTGTAAATACACCGTTCAGTGCAGCATCTTACCAACGTGCAGAGGTTATTTTTTACCACAGCACTTCTAAAGTTTTTTTTAAACTGAGCTCTAAAATAAATGTGCTTTCAAGAGACCCGCAAATGGTTACGTACAGCAGGTGTATCCGCGCCTATTACTGGATGGTGAGTTGGGTCACACATTCATTGCCTCTTATATATACGAAATAAAGATCCAATACCCGCATATTCAAATAACTCTTAATCCACTAACAAGCAAATTTATTTTAGCATTATATAGGCATTTTTTATAGATAGTCCTTAATTTCGGCAACCGCTCAACTGCTATATTTCAGCACAAAACACTCTAGAAGGCGCAAATAATCATAACAAATGTGGCACATATTGGTTTTCAAACATTCTGTGCCCGACAATCAAGATAGCCTAGATAGTTTGATAGCTTTAATTAGGCCATCGTAAGGAAGAGCACAAACTCTGGGGGATCAAGGAGAGCTCTGGCGAAAAGGCCGAAGAAACTGGTGCCTTTCAGTAGAAGGTGATTTTCAGAGGAAATGTGATTTTGTTCAACATTTGCTCCAATATATATATATTTTAAAAAACACGAGTTTTGGTTGTTATAGTCACAAATATAATTGATAAATATAAACAAACTAATCAACGTGATCCTACATATATCTGATTTCACCGTTTTACTTTTATTCAGACCATATTGTGGAATAAACAATCATATCCTGCGTGCCTTTAATCTCCTGTGCTATTCAATAATATACTTCCAGATACGCACACTCAATGTAATAAGTTGGAAAATGCACTGACCGGTACAGCGTTTTACAAGCTGCTCGGTCGTGCAATGCCCAAAAGCTTAACTAATACGAGTGGTCGGTATTCGGAGCTTTCAGTGGGATTAAGCATCAATATAAGCGAGGTAATGAAAAGGCAGGCACGTTAAAATATGGCCTGTTTCCCTCCCAATGTGATAAGCAGCCTCGTATCCTGGAACATTTCTCTCCCCAAACAAAAATCTGTTGCTGAACACCTCAAGAGGCAACTGCAACGGGTGATTTTAATATTATGAGTTGCAAGAGAATGAAAACAAGCAGCCGAATAAACTAGACTCTTCATTTCCCGCTGACGGCAAAGTATCGATCGAACTCTACGATACTTCGTTTAAAGTTTCGTTGGCCACTAAAAAAAAATCGTTTGTGAAGGATGCAGTTTATTCTTCGCCGACTAACTGACGTGAATTCTCGTTAATGTAAACAGATCGTTATCTTCATCTTAAAGCAGTGTGGCGCGTTATCTCGCCTCGATCGCAATAAAATACCACGTTTTTTAAAAAAAAACAGCAAAGGTTGGTTGCTGAGTAATTGAGAACAGACCACTTGTGTACTGACATTCTATCGAAACAAACTTCATTCTGCCAAGATAAATTTACCCTGCAAAATAGGACCATAAACTTGAAAGGGTGCATCTGTCTAGAATCTCTTTCCCTACATTTGCCCCCCCCCCCGCCCCCCCCCCCACTTTACTAATACAACAGCCCGGTCGAGCTGCTGCCTCGTTTATCAGTGCCGTGCAATTTCGCCCTGGTAATGTCAGCCTAATAAGAAACGTACTTGTCAATTGAGTATAGGAATATTGGAAGGTTGGGCGCGCTGCGAGATATCCATCAGTATTTGCTTTTAGATCTATGTCCTAAATGCTTCGAGGGCATCATTATTCATCGGATTATCACAATATCACAATGAGTATACTGTTTGGAGAATCGAAGAGCTCAGAGCACTTTTCAACTGGCAATGTTGATTAATACACGGAGAAAGACAAACAAACAGTTTCAACATGTAAACTATGGATGCATGGCTTTTAAACAGGGGAAAATGGGTTTGGGAAATGTTTTAATCCATTGTGCAGTCTGTGTACAGGATGAAGGAAAGTAGGTGGGCAGGTTTCAGCAGTCAGCTGTTTTGCATCCTATTTTCGGGGAGGTGGGTACAGAAATGGTCGAGTCCATTGTAATATTTATATAATACTTTACAGATTACAATACACTTCTGATTTCAAAAATAACTGGGTGAGAGTTCACTAAGGATCGTCAAAGTTACAGATCGGCACAGTTTTTCTTCCACCTTGTATCTTTAAGTAGAATATTTTGGGTCTTCCGGTAAATTCAATCGTTGATCTTCAGATAAGAGAGTGAAAGGCCACTGAGATCGCACCATACACACAAGATGGTGTGATGGAGGTATCTGTTGTCTTATCAGTTCTAACATCTTAACCTATGGGTTAGGATACTATTTGGCTTTTAAAATGCATAATAATAAAACATGATTTGCGTTATTGACAAATTTAATGCGATCACATAATCATGTTCACATAAACATCGTATTCGAAAAATGAAATAAAAGAATTGGAGATTACTTGTAGGTTTCGGGAATTCAACTCGATTTCCCCTCTCTTGTTCTTTTTAAAAAATATTGTTAACGGTTCGTCTTAAATCTCACGTTGGGAGCCTTAAGTTTGTGGAAATAAACCAAAGGCCGTTTGCGAATAAAACGTGCTCCGCGCGTTTAACGCTGTTAAATAACAGTCCCATTAACCGCACCGAAGCCCCTTATTAAATGTTTCCTATTAAAATTAATAGGAGAAAACTACACTCTGCGCCGGAAACAGCTGGGAACAACACAATAGCCGGACTCGACTTTCAGCTACGCTAGTCTGCTGTTCGAGGTCATATCGCCCGGACTGCACCAGAGCACGGAGCGTTTGCATCTGAACGAGTTGGGTAAAATCAAATGTCACTTCCAAATAGCAAAGGGAATAAAACGATTCAAATAATTCGATAGCGTTCACTGCACGGTTTACCCACTGACACAACTGGTGGGCTCGAGTGGGTTCAGGTGTGCTGGAGGTGGGTCACATGTGTTTATATACAGCCTGTGGATTACTGCACGTGTTCTATCGGGCACTGTCAAAGTCTAGGGAGATACGATCAAAATGCGCGAAGATAATTTCCAACTAAAAATAGCAACTAGACCTCAGCAAAGAGGAAACGTGGTTAGTTTCATTCTATATTGTGTATAAACATTGCGTTAACGCGCCCAGTTAAAACCCAAATAGTGTCTGGGCTGAGGTGTAAATAAACGTGCTCCTTGTGCATCGAGCACACAGATAGAGAGATAGCTGATGGGAGAGTTGGGGCTGCACTGTGTACACTGCCGCTTGGGAGGAGTTACAGTTTCAGCGCAGGGTACAAATGTTGGATTATACTTGGTTCAAGTTGAACCAGTTTCAGAATAATCATTCCCACAACCCCGTGTACAGTAAAACTCCGATACCAATACAGTCACTCGGGCTTTCAAGTTGAAATGTTCAACTTACTTTACACAAACATATCACATAGATGTAAAATTTCACTAAAGTGGATCCGGATACCCAGAACTGCTCCTGCAATTAGGGCGGTTCGCTTTTTAAAACACAAAATGCATTTATATTTTGTCTAATTGACAGCGTCCAATTTGAAACCAAAAAAAGTGCCTCTGAAACATGTCAATTTTTTTTTCCCAGCCAAAACCCCCCAACGCTCTGTTTCTCTCTCCTCCCGTCAGACAAGCCACTTTCCCCTCTTCCCAAATCAATAAAAAGAAACGCGATGCGATTACCTGAACCGGGGAACTCCTCGGCCGCTGCGAGTGTCGCCGCTTTCTCGCTTGAACTAATGGCAGAAGTGGAGGTGGCGGCGGTTGTGGCACAAGCGCATACCCAAGTTGGCATGCTCCGAGCTCGGAGATGGCGCTGCGGCGGCGAAGGGGGGTATTGGGGCTGGGTGGTGGGTGCCAGGCAATAGCGATCGGGACCGTGTCAGATGGTCCTTGAACGGCAGAGGTGCCGCTTGCCTTCTGTTCGGAGGGAGATGCCGATCACAGACTGACTCCTCCAGACCCCTCGATCCACCTCCTATTTCAACCGAGTCCTGAGAGAAATCCCCGAACGGCGCAGGCGCACTGCGCAGCCAGCCGGCCCCACCAACTTCTTTGACAGCAAAAGTCAATAAACTTTCAAAAAGGTTCACAGCATCGCCCGGGAGACCGGGGCTGTGGATTTTTACGCCGCCTTAGGTTTAAGGGACGAAAATAAAAGTTTTTTTTAAAAAAAAGTAGCAATGTTTCCTAAATCTTTTGGACAACGATGCATTAATACTTTTTCTGATTAACTTAATTCAAAGCAAATGTGCAGCGTCCTTCTAGAAAAAAAACGCCCAGGCCACCAATCGAAATGAAATAGACAGTAGATTCTGACCTTGATGGTTGCACAGATGATAACTGGGCTATTTTAAGAATCCGCTGAAACCATCAGCTTATTTTTCGCACCAAACCACAAGTGATATGAGGAAAGGGCTGTGAGACATCACAGCAGATTGGGATATCTGCTAAAAGTGATTTCATCGGCAATGAATCAATTTAAAAGAGAGGGTTTTTTGCTGTAATTAGATACAGGGAGCTATGGTGGGAAGGACACACCGAGGTTCATGGAAGCTGTAGATAACCATTAGTTCTGTAAAGCACGGTTTTTAAGAAATTAAAGACATACGTAGAAAGGCTAAATCGTCTTGCTCGGTAAAATGAATCCTAAAATGATCAGTTCCAGTCCAACGTAAAACTCCATTAATGGGGCAGAAATATTGCTCGACCAAATTCTTTTCCGAGAGATTACAAAAGTCTTTAGTTTCTCCACCAAGGGAAAGAACAAATTCAACTTCTTCCACACAAAAAGTGATCAAAAAGGCTGGGCGCGGTTAGAAAAAAAATAAATAAAAAATATTTCAGTTAATGAAATCTAAACCACACATGTAGGAGTGTTGTTACAGGCACTATGGGTTCTTTAATAATTAATGATGTGTCAGTTTATCAGAAAACTTTATATTAAGCTCTTTAATGCGTTTAGAGTCGTTTAAATTTTAGGGTCAATACAATAATTAGAGGAGGACAGTCTTGTTTTTAGTTTGACATTTTGAGACATGTCTCTTGAAGGCAAGTGTGGCTCACCCCGTCCCCACTCTTGTATTCAGGCACAATCATTCCTTTTGTGTTTTCGTTTATTATTTCCTTGCTTCATATTTTTCATCCATTTCCCAATTTGCATTCCGTTTTCTTTTCCTCATTTTGTGCCTTTGTCTCTGTTCCCTTCCAAATAATTAAAACAAAAATAAACTAAAATGCATTAAAGTAACGGCAGCGAGTAGTCCTGGAGATAAAAAAGAGTGCGGTTTTTGACAGCTCCTCTCTTTCATCTAAAAAAAACCACGACTTGAGGCGAGTGTGACTGACTCATCCAGAAAGCAGAGTGCGCCTGGTTTTATTCAAGACACCAGGTAATCAGGATCGTCACTCTTCACCTTTCCAAACACTTCACAATCCAAGTCCTCATCCATCCCTTGACATGGGCTCACAGCTGACAGTCAAACAGATTCGATCTGAATACAGCTTTTTTTTTAAAACCGTGCATCGAGCAGGAGTTTTGTGCTTGAAATATAACATTTGCAAAGGAAATATGAAAGCGTGTATAAAACTATATAGCTTGTTTTCCAAACCTCCCCGGTGACGGACCTAAAGAAAGGTTATTTAAAACATCGTTATGCAGAGGAAATGATGAAAAATATATGTACCCAGTGAAATGTAACAAGTATTAATGGTATGTTAGTGTGAAGGGGACACGTTTGTTTTTACGAGATGCACCGCTTTAGTCGAGCAGGGTTTGTGCTGTATGAGGTTTTATTCGGGTTTCACGTGAGGCACCATCATGTGAAGAACAGCATTCTCACTCTTATGACTGATGTTCTATTCGTTCAGACTCTTGTGGGAATTTTATTCTGACATTTATTAAACATCGGTACTTTAAAAAAAATTGATACGAAGTTCGTTACATAAACATTTTTTTCCACAATCAGGACCCATTCGGTTTTCCTGTAACATAATAACCTGTTGTTTTAGTTGTAATGCAAAACAAACAATTCTCTAATGTAGTATAATTAACGTAAATATACAGACGTCACCTCGAGTTGGAAACTCGCAGCAAACAGCGCACAAGATGTTACAGTCCTTTAAACTATTATTCAATTTGTCATTCAAATTACAATTAAGATAAATTAAACGGCTACAGTTAAATGTTGGGCTTTATTTTAATACTATTACTCAGAGAACGTTGTCATACCAAAGACGCAGAATGTTTTAATTAATTTATTTTGCGGTTTGTATCAAATCTAGAATTGTAAGCGAAACGAGAATTAATGAGACGATCCAGCTTTTAAAGGAACAGCACGGCATCTAACACCTCACTCTTTTAATGCATATATTTCATTGTTGATAATCGCTTGTGCCATTACAAACACAGTCTGTTATGGCTCATCCTTTTCTGTTCAAACACTCACCGTACAGCCTCCCTTTAAGGGTTTTGTCGCAGTGGCAGAATTCACTAAAGCTAATTCACTAAAATCAGGAAGTAGTTTCATTTTAAGCCCAGCCAACCACTTCTTTAAAAAACAACGGTAGCTATTGCAAGAAATAAATTGTGCGACGACAGTAGTAACATTTGTTTTCGGGACTAAATATCATTTTACCATTACCAGATATCACTGGGTCATTGGATTTTATACTATTTTGATGCACATGTTTCAACATTTTGTAGAATAAAGTGACATATTTCGTGTTATTATTAATTGCTGTCAAATGCGAAATCAGAGAATATTCAAAAACATAACTAATTGCAAAATTATTTTACAATATTAAAATCTTTTGGAACTATCCCGTCAACCTACCATATTAATAAGATGTGTTTGCTTGGTCGCTTATAAAAATAAAACTGCGCAAGTCATCCAACAAGACCAGACCAGCTCCAACACGAACAAAACGCGCCACCCTCTGGCCATGTAAAATAGCAGTGATTCAATATTGCACCCCACTTCGCCAATTCATGCTAAAATGCAATCACTTCAAAGTTTCAATATAGAGAACCACTCGCACTTGATAAAATTATCTCAAAAATCTGTGCGGAAATTGAAAGTCACCCCTTGACTTGTCTAGAGCATCTTTGTAAAAATGTCAATGTTTATCTTGATGATAATATGAATCGCACTGGAATGTACAGCGCGCCAAATTGTTCAGGTGAGTATTTGCATAAATTTGTATGAATTAATCTCACTGCAATATTATTTGTTAAGTGTAAATGATGTGATGGCTAAATCTTGAGTGATTTTTACAGACTAATACGCGCGTTACTGTATGTACAGTATACAGTATACAGTAAATTCTATATTCATTTCAAAGAATGGTTTTGAATGCACACTGTGCTTAGTGTAGAATACCTCCTGCGCGTTAATGCATAGCAAGGCCACAGACATCTATTCAGTGCATCAGAGCCATTAGTTGGCACACTTGCTTTTATGCATTTGTGAAATGAAAGTTAATCCAAATAGTTTCATAGTAAACTCAGCTTGAGGGCTCCCAGGAATTCTGTGGCCCTCCCACTTTCTGCATTTCCATGAAGGCCTAATGACGCAAGGATTCATTACCCGCAACAACTACTTGGCCAATCACAACACACTTAAAAAATCCTGTCTTATGATTGGTTAATAACTCAGTTTACTGACGTTTCCTGAGAACCTGTATTTGAGCGATATTCACTGTAGCAATATCAATGCAATAATTTAACAGATTTAAGTAACATTATGAAAACATCATATCCTTGCTCAAATCATATCCTTGCTCATTTTTGCAACTAATAGATGAAAGTTGACAATATTGGCCAGGGTTAATCTGGTGAGCTGCATCAAGACACCTGTTCGGCACCCTGCAGCTCGCTAAGCCTCAAAATCGCAGCTGCCTTTTTGCCACCGCAACGGGGGAGGCCGACCAACACGTTCTGCCAGTCAGACCCCCGAAACCCAAATTCGCCCCCCACAGACAAGACTTTTAAATTCGGCGGGGCTGTAAAGCTGGCAGTGTTGGATCGGTTCCCATTATACACCGCACCTAATATTCCTGTCCATTGACTTTTGCAGAAAGGAAAATCTGACAGGGTGTTTCAAGAGCTGCTGATTCAATAGCGCCGGTTTTACGCCCCTGTCGGAGCTGAAACTTTCGTCCCACATCTTTTTCCTCCATTAATTTAAAGGGAGGAAAATCGGGTGGGTTTCTGTACAGGCGTGCACTCTGATCGGCCAATTTTCCAATTATTTGCTGTCCAGGTGATCCAGTGCAGACTCAGGAATATCTACCTTTTAATTTCCTCTGCGTGTAAAGTTAAAGAAAACTAAACTGGAAGGTTTCTAATTAAGTTTACACACAGAACAAAACGTACCCCTAGATGTTGTATTTCTCTGCAGCTAACTGTTCACTATCATTCAATCAACTTATGCCATAATCATTAATCCCTCACCGTAGATATCTTTGGGAATACATTTGGGGAGAGATTTGCTCATTTTGCTTTTAAAAAAACACTCATTTTGGGCTAACTCACGCTTAGAAATAAACATAGTTGAATAGGGTTAAATGAGTTTGAAATCTGTCCCACACTTTTTAATCTCAGATTTCACTCCTAACATTTCCCCAATGTTGACAGCCTTGTATTGAACACACTAGCCACCAGTATCCACTATGCAGGTGCTGATGACAAAAGAAAACCAGGCCCAATACTTTCATGAACTTTACTAGAATATTAGAAAAATAACAGATACCCTGGAATGTTGCCAAGCCTGTGATCCCTTCCCATGGTCCAAATGACAAATACAGATGTCATTTGAACTTCTTGTTGACAGGACTGACTTGTAATGACTCCTGGGTATGCATCGTCCTCTGAATTTCTTGAGGATCATGCATATTATACTGAACATCCTGGTATTTCGTGGCATCCACAAGTAAAACAAATGGTCTCCATGAGCTCCTGTGATTGTACTTCAAAAAATAGCATGGTACAAAGAAGTGATGCCAGGCAATAGCTTCATCTCAGAGTCCAACTAATGTTTACACTTACCTGTATAACTATATTCCAAAAGTATAGACAAATTTTAATGTGATGAGGTGCTTTAAAAATGTAAATATATTATAAACCATTCAAGTTTTTCCTCTTGTGGTTTATGACATAATCTCAATCACATAATGAGATTGTTTTGTAGTCACTCCTAGGTGTTTTTTAATCTTTAAATCTGAAGGTCAAGACTATTTTTGTACACTTATGGTTACAGGTAACTCAAGGGACAATGGTTACATGACAGTCTAAAAGACACAGTCAACATTTGATATGTTTATACCATTGCGTAATTTACATTTAAAAAGCACAACAGAGAACAAGGGTTGAGAGAAAGAAACTGAAAAGAGCATAAATTCAGCACATCCTCGCTTATTAGAAGCAGTCATAAGGAGGATAATGTACATACTCCAAAATGAAGGTGTGGTCATAATTACAGTGTGGTAGCTCATGGCCATTGTGTAATAATATCTCCTGTAAAATACTTCAGAAATATTAAGACCCAGCCCACCACATTTCAAAGGTATACACAAAGAAAAGAACTCAACAGACACATTACTGAGATTTTTCTGTAATGATGTCCCATGGAGGGTAAAGCAAAATTCCACCAATATTTCAATTACTAAAACAGTTTTTTTCTCATTGCACAAGTTTACACCTATGTTGGAAACAGTCTTTTTCTGAGTAATCAGCATGTGATTTTAGTATCAACAACATCACTGAGCTAAATTAAAAAGGGCTTTTGCTTTTCCCCACATAGCAGACCCTCCAACAATTGAGCAGAGCGAGAAATTAAAACCTAAATAAAAACATTTGCCATAGTTTTTCTACATATTTTTAAAAATTGCTTCAGGACTGCTATAATGAGATGTGCAAAATTAGTGAGCAACAATCAATATAATATAAGTAAAAACACCTGAGTTTCAAATTAAATGTAACCTCAAAATATGGCATTGGTAGCATGAAGAACATCAGAGCAGTCTAGAGAAGACCATTGCAAGTACTGGCATGTACAGATTAAAGAAGGGGCCAGATCCTTGCCCTCCAAATGGAACTGTTGATGTGCCCTCTGCTGTTCAGCAGCATTGTTTTTTCCACTACTTGCTTTCCTCTTCAAGCCTCAAGCTACACAACTTGTGATAAATTTAGAACTCATCTGCACCAGTGTTAAAACTACAATTCCAATCACAACATAATGTTTTGTGAGCTTATTTGCATGTCCATATGAGTGGCATCACATTTAGGAACAGTAGTTTCACCTTACATTGTGGTTGATTAGAAGGAAATGTTTTCCTTGATGCTGGAGGAGTACTAGTCCTTGATGTACTTTTGTTTGCTTCGTTGATTTAAGTACTATTGCCCAGATCCATTTTCAGCCCCTCCTCCAGTAAAAAGTTGAACAGTGTGTTTCCTAAGTTTCGTATCTGCTCTGTTAAAGATACTCACAGGTTACTCTCCTCCAGTACTATAGCAGGATCAGGTGTAAATCTGCAACAGCAGTCTCTGGATCCTCAAACAGGAAAATCTCCAACCCCATGCACACCAAAGGAATGGCATCTATCTCCACTTCAAACTTCAACTTTTCCCGTGGCTGCTGCTCAGGACAGAATAAGGTACTGAGTTTTGAATGTTTCTGTTTATTGACCCATCTGCAGGGGCAAACGATTTGAGCAGTAACCTTGAAGTTTGGTGTCCAATTCTGCTAGCTCTGAAGTACTGGATACAAGTACTGCATCTCACTGTAACAGCATTTGGAGGAATGTAGCTGCATTTTACATTATGCATTGTATTTACATCACTCATCTGATGTCCACCATCTATTTTTCTCCCTGTTTTCTCTTCCTATACAATACAACTTGCATTTATATGTTACAACTACTACAACAACTTGTACATATACATAATATATTTATATATATTTTACATAGAATATACAGCACGAAACAGGCCATTTGGCTCAACAGGGTAAAGAAGTTTCTCCTCAATTCCCTATTGAATTTATTAGGAACTATTTTAGATTTATATTTATATTAAAACAACAACAACAAGTGCCCCCCCCCAATAAGGGCTTTCCCCATAAGGGGAAAGAACAAAGGGGAAATGGGGCTAATTGGATAGCTCTTTCAAAGAGCCGGCACAGGCATGATGGGCCGAATGGCCTCCTCCTGTGTTGTACCTACTATGATACTTTGACTACGTACACTTTCTGGTAGGGGCCATTGGGTAGCAATATTTCCCCTCCCTGCATCACTATTGCTGCCCTCCCTGGACCACTACTGTAAGCTGAGCCGAGATTAGGAATCAAACATGGGGCCTTCTGGTCTGTATGACTTGGTGCTACAGTGGGTAGTATCTTTACTCACTGGGCCAATGTGGAGTTTGAACATCTGCCCACTTAACATCTTTATCCTCACATCTCTGAAGCACAATAGAATGTTAATTTGCTCTGTTTGAAAATACAGATTTTTGACTGGCCCTTAATCCTGTCACCACTGCTAGTTCCCCAACGACAGTACATGGGGGAATTCTTTATTGCTTAATTATTCCTTTCCCTAGAGTGCCTTAAGGAACTGGCTTTTTAATTTACTTTCATATTTTTCCATTTTTCACAATAACTTGATCCTTGTATGTTAGCAGAGCCAAGTCATTTTGGAGGGGGAGGGCGAACAGCCAGCTGTCGTGGTGCACATAGGCACCAACGATATAGGTAAAAAAGGGGATGAGGTCCTAAAAGCAGAATATAGGGAGTTAGGAGGTAAATTAAAAAATAGGACCTCAAAGGTAGTAATCTCAGGATTGCTGCCAGTGCCACGTGCTAGTCAGAGTAGAAATAGGAGGATATTTCAAATGAATACGTGGCTAGAGGAATGGTGCAAGGGGGAGGGATTCAAATTCCTGGGACACTGGAAACGGTTCTGGGGGAGGTGGGACCAGTACAAACCGGATGGTCTGCACCTGGGCAGGGCCGGGACCGCTGTCCTAGGAGGAGTGTTTGCTAGTGCTGTTGGGGAGGGTTTAAACTAAAGTGGCAGGGGGTTGGGAACCTGAGCAGGGAGAGAGAGGAAAGCGTAACAGGAAGGGACAGAAGGTATGGAGTAATAGGTAAAGTGTTAAAAAAGGAAAAAGCAGGAACTAAGCGTCACAAAACAGATTTGAAAGTTCTTTATCTGAATGCACGTAGCATTCGTAATAAAATGGACGAGTTAACGGCACAAATAACTACGTATGGGTATGATCTTGTGGCCATTACAGAAACATGGCTGCAGGGTGACAACGACTGGGAATTAAATATGCCAGGGTATTTAACAATCAGGAAGGACAGGCAGGAAGGAAGGGGAGGTGGGGTGGCTATGTTAATAAAGGAAGGAATCACTGTAATACAGAGAAATGATATTGGGACAAAGCATCAAGATAATGAAACAGTTTGGGTGGAGATAAGGAATAATAAGGGAAAAAAAACATTAGTGGGCGTAGTATATAGGCCTCCTAATAGTTGCAACTCTGCTGGAAGAAGTATTAATCAGGAAATAGTCGGGGCATGTAATAAGGGAACAGCCATAATTATGGGGGATTTTAATTATCATATTAACTGGACAAATCAAATTGGGCAGAGCAGCCTTGAGGACGAGTTCATTGAGTGCATCAGGGATGGATTTCTTGAGCAGTATGTAACTGATCCTACAAGGGGGCAGGCAACCTTGGACCTGGTCCTGTGTAATGAGTCAGGATTAATTAATAATGTCCTAGTTAAGGAAACCCTTGGAACGAGCGACCACAACATGGTTGAATTCCATATCCAATTAGAGGGTGAGAAGGTTGATTCTCAAACAAGCGCACTGAGCTTGAATAAAGGAGACTATGATGGTATGAGAGCGGAATTGATTAAAGTGGACTGGGAAAATAGATTAAAGGGTAACACGGTACATGAGCAGTGGTGTTCATTTAGGGAGTTATTTTACAACTTTCAAAATAAATATATTCCACTGAGGAAAAAAGGGTGTAAAAGAAATGACAGCCACCCGTGGCTAAGTAAAGAAATCAAGGATAGTATCCGACTAAAAACAAGGACATATAAGGTAGCCAAACTTAGTGGGAAGATAGAAGATTGGGAATTCTTCAAAAGACAGCAAAAAGTAACTAAAGGATTGATTAAGAAAGGGAAGTTAGATTATGAAAAGAAATTAGCAAAAAATATAAAAACAGATAGCAAGAGTTTCTATAGTTATATAAAAAGAAAAAGGGTGGCTAAGGCAAACATAGGTCCCTTAGAGGATGAGATCGGGAAATTAATGGTGGGAAACATGGAGATGGCAAAAATGCTGAACAAATAATTTGTTTCAGTCTTTACAGTAGAGGACACTAAGAATATCCCAACACTGGACAAACAGGGGACTCTCGGGGGGAGGAGCTAAATACGATTAAAATCACTCAAGAGATGGTACTCAGTAAAATAATGGGACTCAAGGCGGATAAATCCCCTGGACCTGATGGCTTCCATCCTAGGGTCTTGAGGGAAGTGGCAGTAGGGATTGTGGATGCTTTGGTGATAGTTTTCCAAAATTCCCTGGACTCAGGAGAGGTCCCGGCAGATTGGAAAACTGCTAATGTAACACCGTTATTTAAAAAGGGTAGTAGGCAGAAGGCTGGAAATTATAGGCCAGTTAGCTTAACATCTGTGGTGGGTAAAATTTTGGAGTCTATTATTAAGGAGACAGTAACGGAACATTTAGATAAGCATAATTTAATAGGACAAAGTCAGCATGGCTTTATGAAGGGGAAGTCATGTCTGACAAATTTGCTTGAGTTCTTCGAGGATATAACGTATAGGGTGGATAAAGGGGAACCAGTGGACGTAGTGTATTTAGACTTCCAGAAGGCATTCGACAAGGTGCCACATAAAAGATTATTACTTAAGATAAAAAATCACGGGATTGGGGGTAATATTCTGGCATGGGTGGAGGATTGGTTATCAAACAGGAAGCAGAGAGTTGGGATAAATGGTTCATTTTCGGACTGGCAACCAGTAACCAGTGGTGTTCCACAGGGGTCGGTGCTGGGTCCCCAACTCTTTACAATCTATATTAACGATTTGGAGGAGGGGACCGAGTGCAACATATCAAAATTTGCAGATGATACAAAGATGGGAGGGAAAGTAGAGAGTGAGGAGGACATAAAAAACCTGCAAGGGGATATAGACAGGCTGGGAGAGTGGGCGGAGATTTGGCAGATGCAATATAATATTGGAAAATGTGAGGTTATGCACTTTGGCAGGAAAAATCAGAGAGCAAGTTATTTTCTTAATGGCGAGAGACTGGAAAGTACTGCAGTACAAAGGGATCTGGGGGTCCTAGTGCAAGAAAATCAAAAAGTTGGTATGCAGGTGCAGCAGGTGATCAAGAAAGCCAACGGAATGTTGGCTTTTATTGCTCGGGGGATAGAATATAAAAACAAGGAGGTATTGCTGCAGTTATATAAGGTATTGGTGAGACCGCACCTGGAATACTGCATACAGTTTTGGTCTCCATACTTAAGAAAAGACATACTTGCTCTCGAGGCAGTACAAAGAAGGTTCACTCGGTTAATCCCGGGGATGAGGGGGCGGACATATGAGGAGAGGTTGAGTAGATTGGGACTCTACTCATTGGAGTTCAGAAGAATGAGAGGCGATCTTATTGAAACATATAAGATTGTGAAGGGTCTTGATCGGGTGGATGCAGTAAGGATGTTCCCAAAGATGGGTGAAACTAGAACTAGGGGGCATAATCTTAGAATAAGGGGCTGCTCTTTCAAAACTGAGATGAGGAGAAACTTCTTCACTCAGAGGGTGGTAGGTCTGTGGAATTTGCTGCCCCAGGAAGCTGTGGAAGCTACATCATTAGATAAATTTAAAACAGAAATAGACAGATTCCTAGAAGTAAAGGGAATTAGGGGTTATGGGGAGCGGGCAGGAAATTGGACATGAAGCTGAGTTCGGATCGGTCAATGCCCTGTGGGTGGCGGAGAGGGCCCAGGGGCTATGTGGCCGGGTCCTGCTCCGACTTATTGTGTTCTTTAGATTTGTGGTTGGGATCAGATCAGCCATGATCTTGTTGAATGGCGGAGCAGGCTCGAGGGGCCGATTGGCCTACTCCTGCTCCAATTTCTTATGTTCTTATGTTCTTATTTAAGTGAGTTGAGTTCAAGCAACTGAGTTGGCATAATTAGAGCATATGGCAACACTATCAGTACAGAACAACATTTATCAAGAGACCTGAGAGATGTATTTTATTGTTCTGTGTTTCCTTTGAGCCAGCTTATCAGCCAATATTGATCAACAGTATTGGTCTATAGTAATCACATGACTATTCTTGACTGTCAGTTTCCAGCACTCTCATTAGCCAGTATGATTGTGGCCATCCTGATTGTTCTGTGACAGAACTCTAAACCAATGCTAGTAAAGGCAGGTCCTGCAGAACAGGAATTGTGCATAGTAATGACAACAACCTGTGCAGATATTTGGTAAATCCAAAGCTCAGTAGTCCATTCGGTCTAAGTTCATAATGAACATCAGTGTTAATGTTAAATATGATGTGGAGATGCCGGTGATGGACTGGGGTGGACAAATGTAAGGAAACTTACAACACCAGATTGTAGTCCAACAGTTTTATTTGAAAATCACCAGCTTTCGGAGATTATCTCCTTCGTCAGGTGAGTGAGTGAAAGGTTCACAAATCGCATATCTTATATTAGGCTGGGACACGGTCACACCAATCAAAGGTGTCGTTTATGTTCAGACAGGTTAGCCACGGAAAACAGTACATCCCAGTATACTGAATACACAGTGGGTCAGATTACAAAGCCAGAGAGAGAAAGAGACCCGAAAGGCAGAGAGAGAGAGAGAGAATGTCCAGTTGTATTAAAAACAGATAACTTTTTTTCCCTTGCTGGTGGGGTTACGTGTAGCGTGACATGAACCCAAGATCCCGGTTGAGGCCATCCTCATGGGTGCGGAACTTGGCTATCAATTTCTGCTCGACGATTTTGCGTTGTCGTGTGTCTTGAAGGCTGCCTTGGAGAACGCTTACCCGAAGATCGGTGGCTGAATTTCCTTGACTGCTAAAGTGTTCCCCGACTGGGAGGGAACCCTCCTGTCTGGCGATTGTTGCGCGGTGTCCGTTCATCCGTTGTCGCATTGTCTGCATGGTCTCGCCAATGTACCATGCTCCGGGGCATCCTTTCCTGCAACGTATGAGGTAGACAACGTTGGCCGAGTCACAGGAGTATGAACCATGTACCTGGTGGGTGGTGTCCTCTCGTGTGATGGTGGGATCTGTGTCGATGATCTGGCATGTCTTGCAGAGGTTGCCGTGGCAGGGTTGTGTGGTGTCGTGGACGCTGTTCTCCTGAAAGCTGGGTAATTTGCTGCGAATGATGGTCTGTTTGAGGTTGGGTGGTTGTTTGAAGGCGAGTAGTGGAGGCGTGGGGATGGCCTTAGCGAGGTGTTCGTCATCATCGATGACATGTTGAAGGCTGCGGAGAACATGGCGTAGTTTCTCCGCTCCGGGGAAGTACTGGACGACGAAGGGTACTCTGTTGGTTGCGTCCCGTGTTAGTCTTCTGAGGAGGTCTATGCGATTCTTCGCTGTGGCCCGTCGGAACTGTCGATCGACAAGTCGAGCGTCATATCCCGTTCTTACGAGGGCGTCTTTTAGCGTCTGTAGGTGTTCATCGCGTTCCTCCTCGTCTGAGCAGATCCTGTGTATTCGCAGTCCTCCTTGCCTTATCATTTGGAGCCAGCCAGTCTGCTTGTACTGCTTCATTACTGATCTTACTATGACACTCTTAGCTCTCCATTTGTGATGTAGTGGTAGAACACGCCGCGGTGATTTCTAATATTTGTTTTATTATATGGAAAAAGTTAGAAAGAAAAAATCAGCAGAAGCAGGGGCAGTAGGAGAGCAAGAATAAACACAGTGACAGGCCTGGGAAGGCAGAAAGGGAGTGGGATGCATTGATTCAGGTGTGGATCAGTGAATAGGGTGAAGACACACACAGGAATTCAGATGCAGTGAGTGAACAGAGTCAGACCAGAAAGTACTCAGCTGCTGGTAGTCTAGTGATGTGCATACAATTATTTGATTGCTGATATTCTATCCACTACAGCCTCTCTCTGTCTTTTAACATATGCAACTGAATTAGGTGACACAACTCAATGTCAGCCTTGTCTCCATAGCAATACCACGGAGGATACACTAATGTTGAATTAAGGACTGAACCACAGATTTCTACATCTGGCAATCTTATGTCATTGCCATCTTTCTCTCCCATATCCAATCCATTATCAAGCCTGCTATTTCCCCTCCTTAGCTCAGATGCACTGAGGCCAATTGTAACACCCCAATGAGGTTGAATAACTGGGCACATACTGCAGATTGAACATGGGACCTTTCTGGACTAAACTGCTCAGTACCACACTGCATTTACCTACTAAACCATTGGGGAACCCCTGCAATCAGTTGTTGAGCTCTGTTGCCTCACATTTTTTGTTATAGTAAACCGTTGAAATTAATTTCTACCTTACTTTTCTACGGCTTACTTTAAAGGTCTGGGCCATTATTCATTTGTAGCCTGAATTTTCAAAAAGAAATGAAGTGTTTTATATGGTTACAATATATTTTTAATATCACATAATATGATGCAACCCTTGAATGGTAAACCATGTATCTGACGATTTCTACTCTAATGAACAAAGGGAAGATAACTTCATTATGGTGATGCTTCTCCATAGTGTGCGAGTCACAATAGTTTTAAAAAGTGAATTTCACCAGATTAAGGAGTATGCATGTGAACATGTATATAGTGTAAATATAGCACCACCAGGAAGTCAACTGTACCATAAATTCCCACAAGTCAGGTCTTGGACATTGGTATCAATCACCAAGATGCCTAATATTATCCATCCCCACCTCTTACTCTAGAATATCAGCAAACAAATAATTGTATGTGCATCACAAGACTACCAGCAGCTGAGTACTTTCTGGTCTGACTCTGTTCACTCACTGCATCTGAATTCCTGTGTGTGTCTTCACCCTATTCACTGATTCACACCTGAATCAATGAATTCATTCCAGTCTCTCACCCACCCAGAATTCAGTCCCTTACACTTTCTCTCTTTTCATTTCCACACAGCTGAATCTCCAGCAGTCTCTCTCTTCTTAGTGTCTCACTGCTGAATTCTTGCTAGTCTCTCCTTTCACCCACCAACATTGGAATCCCTCTCTCACAGCTGAAACTCTCTGTGTTTCTCTATCTTCTCACAGCTGAGTCCTTCTCAGTCTCTGTCTTTCTTCTTTCATCCACTACAGCTGAATCCCTCCTCTCTGTCTTTTAACATATGCAAGTGAGCCATTCCTTTCTCAGAATCTCTTTCAGGCCTCATTAAAAAAAGATCAGATAGGAAAAAACAAAATCTGTGAAAAGGTAGCTGCCATCACGTCATACTAGAGAATGTTTTACAATCAGTCACTCCACTTATTCTTAATGTCTTATTTTTCCCTTTTTTAGGTCCCTCACTTTCATACCTCTCCCAGCTGAGAGAATGTGCCGATGATCTGCCTTCAGCTCTCTGACTGTCTTGACAACAAGGCCAATAATACTATCTCTTTGTATGAGGAATGCCCCTTTATACGAATGCTTCAATGTGCTATTACAATCTACCTCACCCCAATTCCTGACTCAGGTTTATGATACCTCCAACTTTCCTTACACAACTAAAACCTGTCAAAGTGCCATGATCAACCTTGTAATGGGAATCTTGCTGTCTGTGGCAGGCATAGTTCTGCTGTATTCAAGGCTGCAATCTAGAAGAAGTGGCAGACTATTTGAAAGAATGACTTCCATTTATATAGTGTCTCATCACATCTCTTAGAAATATAAATGCCATTTACAAATGAATTACTTTGAAGTGCATTGACCATTATTATGTAGGTAAACTTTGCAGCCAATCTTCACCTCCAATGTCTCAAAAACAGTAATGAGCTGAACGATGAATCAGTCTGTTTTTGGATTGAGTTGATTGAGGGAGAAATGTTGCCACTGAGAACTTTGAATAAATGATTACATTTATTCGGAATATTTACAATGAGAACTGATTGCAGTAGTACATACAGAAAATCCAATTCAAGTGTTGACAAGTGACAGAAATCATCCTTCTGACTAAAATTATAACCTAATATAAAGTTTCCACTCTTAAAAGTTGCTCATTCCCTGGCAGCTGCGGTTGTGTACTCACACATTCCATTGGCACTTTCAGCTGTTAAATTACATGCTCTTTCATTCATTGTCATTTCCAGGCTATCTTTTTCAAGTCATGGCTTAGTATATCCTTGGTACCTGCATTTTCAACCCTTAGATATTCATCAGAAGAGGTCACAGACAGTGAGAGAAAGAGAGAGAGAGGGAGGCATCACTCCTTGGGTCAGCATTGTGAAATTAAACCACGGCATCAGTTCAACTGTTTGGAAAAGATATCTAAACAGCTTCTCCAGTTAAAACAAAATCACATTGTAAGGATATATTTGAATCATTTTGTTAATTTTTTTCATCTGTAGTTCCATCAGTTGTCATCACTAAAGTACTTGTGGAGCCTCTCAGTTATACTAATTAGATTGATGTGCCTCCTTCTGTCCTTCAGAACTTCTGTGATCTATTAGTCTATTTAAGTTTATCATGCTTATGTGGAGAAACGCCAGTGGATATAAAAAAAACCTGCTTCCACTAGTATGACATCGTAATGCCAAATATCCTAATGCTCCACTGTTATCTTTGTGAAACCAGTATAGTTTAGAGTCCCATTGATGTCCCAAACTCATACGAGTGGACATAAATAATGCCATTTTCAAGCGATGTTCTCACAGTAGAAATGCCTCATGCCAGCTGCAGTATGGCTAACTGGCATCTTCAGACCATCTGCCATCTCAAGTTGTGCCTAATTCAAACACTGTAGATTTGAGATTGTTTGTATAACACAATGAGTTAACAATTCTTGTTTTTTTTATCTTTTATGAGTTTAGCATCTCAAAACAACTGAGGTGATGAAAAGTTTCAAATATCTGCAGAGTTCTGTTGTCCTTGCCCTGGCCCAACCCAGAGCAAATGATCAGTGTAAGCAGGCCTCCCATGGAAGATTTGATTTTGCATAACCAGCATCTGCAACTAATACAAAACTGTCATGCTAAGTATAATGAGAATGATGAGCTTACTGAGTATTTCTATTATATTTTTATAGCCCAAGAAAATCAGCTGAGGAAACTTTGAGAAAACCTCTTGCGTGCATAAGTGAAGGAAAAAGCAAACATAAATTGTACATTTGTATACATTGTAGCTGAGATGTAAAGTTAACCATCAATGGCTGAAATAGCATTGTTGGGTCAATCATTAAACGTTGCCTATTGATATTCCAGCACAATTGTTGCCTTCAGATCTTTCACTCCTCTCACTTATGGTTAAATTTATGAAACATTTTTTCTTGTTGCAGTTTCTTTGGTTGTACCAAATAAAACAAAAGGCGAATCTAGAAACACTTAAGTTTCAAGAAAGAAGTTATATGGAGAGAAAACAAGAAAAAATGCCAACCCCTGTCTAACGCAAGACTAGTCTGCTCAACATTTAACTGCTGCACAGAGTACATTCACTTCATTTAATTTTACTGAAGCTATTTCACTACTCTGCAATTGGATTAATTTCACTGCTCCCCTCCATGTGCTAAGAAATGTATTTTGTTCTGGAGTTCTTCAAGTAGAAGAAATCACTTTATCATTTGCAGCCAATTAGGTTTTTCTGTGATCAAGAATTAACCTGTCAAAAGTTTTTTTTTATAAAGAAATGAACACTGAAATGAAACAGGAGGATATGGAGGAGATCCCCCCCCCCCGTCAGCATGAGTAATCTCTACACTGAGTGGCACGCTTTTGCATTGCATGAATCTTCAGCTTGCGCCAGAGCTCATTCCAATACTGAACTGTTTGTTCTGGTTGCTCCATAAAACGGAGAGTGAATCTATTTAATGCTACAATTTATCTCCTGTGCCTGTCATTTCTGAAGTTTAGCAGTAAAATTTGCATGGTTTTTGGGTTACATGAGCTTGACTCTGCACATAAAATGTATTCTTTCTCCAGTATTGTTCTCTGGCTTCAAACCATATGTACAAGAGTTTAAAAAAGTAAAGCCATTTTTATCTGGCGTTCTGTTTATTAGTGGTGGGAGAGAGAGAGGGAAGAAAAGCTTTATCATGGAAACAGATAGATATGAATTTTTAGCTGGTGGAGTTAACACGATAAGCCAGTTAAAAACATGCTAAATACTTTGTGGATTTCATAGATATTTGAAATTATCTTATGTTCTTAGTGTTGCCCTGCAATCAATTGGTAACAAAGTAAAATGTATGTACCTGACACCCTGATGCTATATCTGGGAAGGATAACATAAGGATTCTCAAGGTGCTTGGGCTGCAGTGAGCAGGAGCTCACTGTGAAGGGACTTGGAAAGGTGCTTTGAAAACATTTATCAGTTGGGTGCAAAATGTCAGCCACTCTTCATTAGGGCACAGTAATTCTGTACTGATTTTTTGGAACATTTTAATTCTCCACTAGTTTCTCTCCTCTCCTGAGGGCACCTGACACATGCTGGAAGTGCTGGTTGCTTTCAGTAACTTGTCAAAGTGATCATTGTTCATGTGTGAGTGTAGACAGTGAATGTCAGCAAGCTATTCAACTTTGGACACAGCCATGCCCAATTCTGCCTTCAGTACATACATTGGGAGGAACTTTAAACTGCAGCGGATTTGTGAAGTCAATAGAAAGGAAAATTAGGCGGGTGTTTAAGGGGTGGCTGAGCCACTACTGTCCATTGTACACCTCTGCCAAAGTTGAAAGTTTGACCCATACATACACACACATACACACACACACACACACACACACACAAAATTTCCAGCCAGAGTCACGAGGACAAGTCAGAGAAAGTCACACTCAACTCTGTGTCCAATTTTTATCACCAAGGAAGACATTTAGGCCCTGAAGGCAGTTCAAAGAAGAGCGACAAGGCTGATTCCTAACACTGGATTATGAGCAAAGGCTGGAGAAAGGAGCCAGCTGAGATCTGATCTTACAGAAGTGAATAAAATACTAAATGGTATACAAAAGATAAATACGGAATGACTTCAAATCCAACCACGACAGTAGAATCAGGAAATATAGGCCCTGAATTTCCTTGATGTCTGTTGCACCACCATTCACAAGCAGAGGGAGTTCTATGTAAGTTCATTTGCATAGAAAGTGGTGTAACTTCAGTGCAGAAGCAATGCAACATCTGTAAAGAATCTTTCTAAAAGCACTTGGGGACAGAAAGGGGAGGCTGCAGAGATTCTTTCTTTGACCCCTTTGCATTTTATCCACTCAGGGGATTTCCCACCAACATCAGAAGTGCCTCTTGTCAGAACCATGAGCAGTCACAGGCCAGCTGTGTCATTGGGGCACTCTGACAGGGCAGTATCTCGCCAAAGGACTGTGGATTTTTCACAGGAAGATCTGCAAGCCTCCATAGAAGAAGTGGAAGACAGGAGGCATAGACTCTTGGGCATGTCAGGCAGCAAACCATCCAGCAGTATCAGCCTTACTGCCTGGAGAGAGGTGGCCCTGGCACTCACTGCCAGCTCCCTCATGCCAAGGACTGTACAACAATGCCGGAATAAGTTCAATGTTTGACCAGGGCAGGCACGGTAAGGTAAAAAGCACTCTTTCCTTTTCTTCCTTGCTCGCTGTGGGCACCACCCACACTCTCGACCCTCTTAAAGTAACACTGACCTTACTAACCTTTCACACTCTACTCTGCTTAAAGGCAACTACATCTCCCTATCTCGCATTATGGCCATTCACCTTCCCTAACACAGAGCAACGGCCTTGCACAAACTGGAAATACCTTTCTCCATTCGGACATGCTCAAACCCACTCCTCTCTCACCTCACCTCTCCCATTCCTCTTGCCACACACTCTTAAACAGCAAGCCTAATTTTCATTTACTTGCCTTGTTGCAGGAGAATTTGTTGTATAGTGCCTGGCAGAGGTTCACCACCAGTGGGGGCATCCCACCTGCAGACCCCTGACCCCCCAAAAGGAGAAGGCCATGGACATCCTGGGCATGCGCAGTCCCATTGCTGCAGCTCATACCATGATGAATACCTCAATACCTATAATCTTACCCTGGCATCGTGTGGCATAACCACACACCCATTAATCTTTCATCCCCTTTTCCATCTCTCCTTCATCCTGAGGGGTCGTGTTCACTCCTTTTCATCTTCTGTCATCCTTCCCTGCAGCCTCCCATGGGACAAGAGGACCCTGAGGGAGAGGAGGAAATGAACCAGTGCCCATCGTCAATAATGGAGCAGTAAGTGGAAGTTCTGGAGGAGAAGGAGAGCAGACAGCAGGCTAGGCTACAGAATCAGCATAGTGATTCCACTCCATCTACCTCATCCTCAGTCAGTTCACACCTCTCATTTGCACCAACATCTCAGACGCCTTGTCTTCCTTCTAGGTACCAATAGAGCAAGTGGCAACTGCATTGACATCTGCAGCAGATCCCTAGATGAGAGACAGCCAGGGACCAGTCAGAGGCTCCACCTCCATGGAAGTACTACTACAGCTGTGTAGGCCTTAGAGACAGCCTGGAACGCAGCATGGATCGTTGGTTCCACACGGTTGCCAATGGTGTGTCTCAGGACTTCAAGGATCACATTGCTGCCATGAGACCAATCATCCCACTGATCATTGGGGCCGTCTCTCAGGATAGCAGCAGATGCCAGGACTCTGTTAATCCCCCTCGAAGCACAATGCCCACGGATGGTGGCAGGCAAGTCCAGGCTGCCTAGGAGCTCCCTCCAGAGATGCAGCCAGCTGCGGCTCCTTGTCAAGAGCCAGCTGCCATGAGCTGAGGGTCACCTCAGTCCCTAGATTCTTCTGTACAGCATGAGGAGCGACCAGCCTAGCCCTCAGGTGGCACTTAGAAGTAGCAACAGATGAGGGGATAGGACGTGATGCCTGTTCACCAAAGGAAGCAGAGTGTAAACAAAGATTACAATGTTTGTTTACTTCAACTGGAAAACACGTTTTTATTTATGTACATTTTGCACTGATCTTGTGCTTTGTTATTCCTGGGCATTCGGGAAAGGGAGTATTCAGCTGGTGTGGACAATTATACTCAGGTGATGAATATTACCACAGTCCTGTTGGGGCATCAAGGGCTGTTCAATAATCATATGCTAAGTAGTGGTTTCAAGAAAGATCACTTTTTTGGCAACTGGCACAGAAGGAGGCTGAAGGGGTGGGGTGAGACTATAACACTGTGGGTTGGGGTTAAGTGCAAGTCTCAGTGAAAAAAACTGAAATAATGTGTTGACAAAACATCTGTGAAGCCAGAAATCAGCAAGAAAAGTTTGTAGAGTCTTCAAATCTCTCAAATTCCTCACTTCTGCCTGATTCAGGTGACCGGGACAGCAGCTGTGCCTGGTGTATATTTCTGTGTCACAGTCAGAGCCATTCATGCTGTGGCAACAAACAGAGCTCCTCCAAAGCTTCATGACTGAAGCACAGCCTCCTGCGACAGAACTCCTGGGAATGGTCTCGGAAAGAATGTCTGAGACTCTAGATCCTCCTGGATGGATTATGCCGGCATGATCTGGCTCAACTCTGGTGCTGTCTGATTATTTGGTTTCTCTTTTACACCCTCCTGCTGCTCTTCTTCTTCCATTGTATAGGTCATATAAGGTGGGATTGTCATTGAGAAGGAAAGAGAGAACTTGCATTTATATAACACCTTTGACATCCTTAGGGAGTCCCAAAGCATTTTACAGCCAATGAAGTAATTTTGCAGTGCTGTCAAGGTTGTAATCTGGGCAATCATGGCAGCCAATTTGCACATAGCAAGGTCACACGAACAGTAATGAAGTTAATCATCAGATAATCTGTTTTAGTGATGTTGGTTCAGGGGTAAATATTGGCCAGGACAAGGCCCTGCTTCCCTCCAGAAATTTTTTTTTGATGCTTTTGATTGAGGGATAAATGTTGGCCAGAACACCTTGAAAACTCACTTCCTTTTCTTCAAATAATGGCACGGGATCTTTTACATCCACCTGTGAGGACAGATGGGACCTTGGTTAACGTCACACCAGATAGTGCAACATTCCCTCAGTACTGAACCGAAGTGAGGGCCTGGATTATGTGCTTGAGTCTTTGGAGTGGGGCTTGAACCTATGACCTTCTGACTCAGAGGTATTACCACTGAGCCAAAGCTATGGGAAGCTCATTGTGTATCTGTAGAAACTAGCTCCGCTAGTTCTCTTGAAATACAATGCTTTTCAAGGACAATACAGAATGTAGGGAAAGGCTTCTTGAGTATAATTCCTGAGTGAATTTTTTTAAAATACCTGCAGTAAATCCAAAGATATGGCCAAAAGTCTCCACAAGCAATCTCAATTAATCAACGTTCCTTTAACCAAGTACTTCTGCCTTGATGAACAGATCCTGGCAAACTGTACCTTTTAAACAGTGGTGCAGATCCTAGAGGGCAGATAGGGAGGTACAAGTATTGGAATTTAAAACAGGTGACACCATCCTATCCTAACTCCATCATTTGCATGTGGCTGTCACTCGGAGGGCAGATACTGCTTCATTGCACCCTGAAACTCCATAGAATTTATACTGGGGTGCTTCTGTAAAGGAGCCCCAAAGTACCTGGGCCCCGTCAAAAATTCTTGGTCCCACAAAGGCATAATTGCCGACTTACATCCTCCAAAACCCAATAATTTCAGGGCCCACATCTCTCTCTTGCCACAGTTGTATAATGCAAAGAAATGTAGAGTCTGGAAAGGAACTCTGCATTATTCCTAAACCTTTTCTGTAATGATCTGAGTAGGAAGTCCTGCATTGCCATGTCTATGCAGTTAAATTAATTGCTGTGATAACTTTTAATGTCGCTGACACTTTTCATTACCGTTTGGGGATATTTCAGGTTATCGGGCAAATAATAATTTTCAATGCATTAAACAGGGGAGAGTAGCATTCATCAAAACCATTGGATAGACAATTCCTTCGTAATACTAAAAATCACATTCTTGCAAAAGGATGTCATCATCTCCAAAATCAGCATGGGATGCTTTTCTCATTATTGTACATGCAGTGAAGCAGGCTGCATTGAAAAACAACATTACATTCCGAAAATAGCATCGCTTCAGTTGTACAACATAATATAATATGTGGCTCTTCCAGGCACTTAACTTCCCTGTTGCTCAAAGGATAAATGTATTGATAACTTTCAACATATTGGGTGCTGACATGTAGAATCCTATCTGTACATTGAGAGAGTGGAAGCCCTTCCTGTTGATGTAGTTCAGGGGATGTTCTGTGGGAGCATGCAAAGCAATGTGCGTGCCATCAAAGTAAAACCTAACTCACTGCTGCCTTGCTGTGATGCCAAAGGTGAAGAATTCACCAGGTCTCCTGTAAAATGCATCAATTATCTGACAAATGCATGCCTTACGGCAGTCTGGCTAATATTACAGAGATCGCCTGTGACTACCTGAAATGAACCTTTGCCATTATAGCTGAATGTAATGGTCACCTTCATAACAATATCAAGTAGAATAACAACAACTTATCTGGCACCTTTAACATAGAAAAATGAGCCAAGGCACTTAAGGAAGCTTAATCAGACAAAAATCGATGCAGAGCCAAAGAAGGAGGTATTGAAAAGAGTGACCAAAAGCTTGTTCGAAGAGGTGGGTTTTAAGGAAGGTCTTAAAGGAGGAGAGACAGGTGCAGATGTAGAGAGGATTTAGAAAGGGAATTCCCGAATATAGGTCCTAGATGGCTGAAGGCATGGTCTCCAAAGGTGGGGTGAAGAGAGGGGGGATGCACAAGAGGCTAGAGTCGAAAGAATGAAGAGTTCTCAGAGGATTGTGAGGCTGGAAAAGATTATGCAGACTGGGAGCGGCTAGACCATGAAGAGATTTGAACACGAGGATGAGAATTTTAAATTTGAGGTGTTGGGGGACTGAGAGCCAATATAGGTTAGTGAGCACAGAGGTGATGGGTGAGTGGGACTTGGTATGGGATAGGATACAAGAAACAAAGTTTTGGATGAGCTGAAACTTATGTGGAATGGTGGCTGGAAAGGAAAGCATTGGAATAGTCGAGTCTGGAGGTGACAATGGCATGGATGAGGGCTTCAGCAACAGATGGGCTGAGGCAGGGCAGAGACAGTCGATGCTACAGGAAAGGATATGGGGTCAGAAGTTCAGCTAGGATGCAGAAATTGCGAGCAATCTGTCAACCCGAGAAAGTGGCTGGGGAGAGGGATGGAGTTGGCGGCGAGGTTACAGAGTTTGTAACGGGGGCCGAAGGTGATGGTTTCAGTCTTCCCAATAATTAACTGGAGACAATTGCGGCTCATTTAGGACTGGATGTCGATCAAGCTGTGTGATAATGGCAAACGAGGGTGTGCCCTTTGGGAATGCCATATCTGCTCCTGGGGGCAGGTGGGTGGAGGGTGCCAAAAATCTGCCAGTGTTCTGACCCTGTCAGAAGCAGTGAGAAGAAAGTTCAGCTGTGTGTAGGCAAAAAAAACAGCTGCAGAAATTGCTAATCAAACTCTCCCGACTCTTCAGGCTCCGAAACACTTCACGTCCACCTGTCTCAGCTGATCCTGGCAACAGCTGCGCTTTATAATCCTCAGCCTAAGCTACCATGAGTACATTTCGGGTGTAAAAGCAGGAAACTTGGGCCTATAGGTTAGCGGGGAGCCAGGGAGGGTACGGGGGAGACTGAAATCGGCCAAAGAACGTGGCAAGGCTGAGGACGTGGAGGCCCTGCCGATATTAACGGCAGGGCCTCATTAGAATATTGTTGGGCTGCCTCCTGTCCAGCAGTCAGGGACCCGTGGGGACGGTCCCTGGCACTCAGAAGGGAACATTAGCTCCAGGCCGCAATCAGGATGGCGATGGAGGCTGGTGATGGGGCCGGGGGGAGCAGAAAGTTCTGGGCAGAGATCAGGGATATGGGTGGGGTGGGGGGAAGCGGTGGCAGAGCCTCCAGGCAGTGATCGGGGCAGACACAGGCAGAAAGCTTCCTTGTGAGGCCTGCAGGGAGCACTCCTGCTCCTCCTGGCCCACAAGGACTGTTCAAAAGAGCAGATCTTTAGTACTTAACTTGGCCAGTCAGCACCTCTCGCCTCAGATCAGCTGCTGGGCAGCCGACAGCTCAAGCCTTCCTCTCACTTCCATTTAAATTTAAGTTGAGGCCTGATGATATCACAGGCCATGACTTTGGAATGTTACTTAAGCCCCGTCTGCTTTTTGCAGGCACCTCGTCAATAATCTCATTCCTATATGTTAAAATTTAAAGGAGTGGGAATGGGGTCGGGTTGGTCGATCCTGATATTTTAACCCCCAGGCCCAGACCCTCTCCCGCTCGTGGAGGGGGGTTAAAATCGAGGCCTTGGAGTTGCAGTGCCATTGGCCTTTATTATCATATATTTGAATGAGGCCACTCAGGCAGATTGTGGAAAGGCCCAAAAATTGCAAGTAATTTTGGGTGGTGCGATTTAATGGCAGAAAACGGAGGAAAATGGCTTCTGCTTGAATTGCCTGCCACAAAGGTTTCATTGTCCCGATTATGCACCGGAAATATCCCAAAAATGGTTCAGAAATTCATCTCTAAATACATCTGCTACATTTCCTTTATTAAATACAATCAGTCACTTCTTCAAAAAACTCTGACTGAGTACAGTCAATCCAGCAGCACAATATAGGTAACAAGGAGGATTGATAATCAGACCTTTGCTACCCCCTGTCTCACCTCCTTTAAAAACCTAGAGTGCATGACATTGGGACCCAATGACTTATCCACTTTGAGTTCTAGGGCCAGGAATTTCCTTGGAGTTGCTGCTGCTGCTCTGCTGCCATAGGTTATGACAACTGTTATTGCTAATTGCAAAAAAATGCATCCCCCAACTATGGTGACGTACAACACTTCCAACAGCAAACATGTAGGTAAAAGTCTTGTGAGCTATGTTCACCGCCTGAATCGGTGAACTATGTTTTCCACTTAGAATTGAAGAATACCAGATAATCTGATCTTTATTCCCATTATGATATATTCTAGTCACAGCACACTCAATAGATTCTTTCTTGTTCAGTATCCCTTTGTTTCTTACTTCTCCTTGGAAAGACACAGCAGCTCAACATTTCTGTCTCTCAGAACTGATTTTGTACTTGACAAAGCATGTGGCTGCCTTCTTATAGTGCAGCGACTTAGACCCAGCAACTCCTTCATAGCATGTATCATCTCAGGTGTCCATCTGCCAATTATACCAATATCATTGTAGTTTTTATGGACACACATGACACAACATCTTCCATGAATGCACCAATACCTTCACAGACCAGCATGAATGGAACAAACAAGAGTGAAATATTCCTCTCCAACCATGCAAGAAATAGTCTAATCCAATGTGTCTCCTCCTCCATTCATCCAAGACCACAGTACACTAACGCCTCCCCAACGCTTCCCAATATACAATGCCACCCAAGCATGCACTATTTAAACTTTTTTTATCAATGTCTCATCTGCTAATACCATTTGAGTGTAATGTATAATGATTGAATTTTCAAATATGTGAAAACATTTTTTGTTCTTTCCTATTTTGCTTCTTGTAACATAATATAAAACATTTGGACAAAATAAAAAGCAATCTTCCTTTCTGTAAGACAAGCTGACAACAAGTTGGATGGAATTGCATTTTCGTGCAACTGTACACAAAAATGGCTTCATACATATGGCTACCAACAGTGTTAGGGAAAATGGTCTGACAAGTTAACCTCACTTTGACATAACTGGATCATAGAACAGATCATTTGTCATCCCACACATCCTTTAAAAAGCTTCATACCCATCCAAAGAGTAAGAGAAGCACCACGTTAAATCTTTTCTGGACATATGTGCTAAATAAATCAAGGAAAGAAATGTAGCATTGGCCCCTTCTTCCATTGTGATAGTTGGCCTGACATGCTAAGCACTTATTGCACAGTAAACCCTTAACTACAAGCTAACTATACTAAATATTTAAGCATCTGTATTCCAGACTGAACAGTGTAGAGTCTCTTTCCCTCCCTTTCCTTTCCTAAGAATATTGTTGGCAATACCACCTCAGGTGTTGATTGGGTTCATCCAGCACTTCCCATTCTATCTCTTCAGCATTCATTTGCATATCTCTCTCAGTCAGTCAGAGATTGGGAGGGCAGTCTGTAAGTTTCACAATGACAGTTCAACTAAACAGTAAAGGCCCAATCTCTCTGCTGCCTTACTGTGATGCCAAAGCTTATGAAATGGGCTCTGCTGTAAAGTGTGTCAGCCTGTGTTGCTCTCTGGGTGATGTTGCAGAGATCCCACATGGCTGCCTGAAATGACCCTGTGCTGTAGAAGTTGATTGTGGTGGTGACCTTCATTACCACTGTGAGAGTGGTGCGGGCAGGCTGCAGGTCTTTATGCAGCAGGTCACAGAGATGCTCTATTGCCTCTTTGGTAAAGCACGTACTTCTTATGCAGAGTTCTTCAGAGAGGTTCTGTTTTGACCTGTGCTGCCAGTATATTCCCAGGGAGGAGGGGTGAGGGGTAATTGCTCCTCCTCCATGATAATGGCATAGAGTGGCAAGTCTATAGGAAAAGCCATAACTGCTCCTGAGATGCACTGCCTGTGGGTGAAGAGGATGGGTGGTCCAAAAACCTTCCATTGGGCTGAGCCTGTGAGAGGCAGTCAGAATCAAGTGCAGGCTGTTGTGGAGAAGAATACAAAAAGAAAGTTCGAAAAGCATTTTGAAGCTGCAGAAATCACTGTATTAAATGTCCAGACTCTTCACGCTCACAGACTCCTCAGTTCCGTCTCGATCATGTGATCCTGGCAGCCGCTGTGCCTCATAAATCCCAGTCTAATTTACCGAGAGTGCAATAGCAGTGTGAAACCAGGCAACCCCTCGCTGCAATGCCATTGGTTCTCATTCTGACACATGCAAATGAGGCCAGTGGGTGGGCGGATCATGAGATGGCTCAAAAAGTGCAAGGAATCTTGGGGGAAGCATTTTTAAAGTGCATGTGGCAAAAACGATTTCCAACTGAATTACTGCGCTGAAAGAAATTCCTGCACCACTTACACATTGCTAATGCGTCACCTGATGCGTCTCTATATTCTATAAATTCATCTGAAACTATTCATCAATCTACTAAGCTCAGATATGTATAGTGGTGGCCGAATAAATAAGCCACAGTGTAGAAGTGGCAGGATCACTACTGAGTATAGAGCCACCCAAAAATGTTGACACAAATAAAAACAGGCAGCATTGTACACGTCAGTCGATATTACAGTCTGCTGGAGTCTGGCTATGGATCATCTGTAATTTTCCAGTTGAATTATTTACTTATTTATTTACTTTATATTTTAAGTTAAAATCCTGGTAAGAGAGGGATTCCAAAATTATTTCAAACATATGTTGTGATTTCCTAATATGAAACGAGACCCCTCGCTCGAGGTAGTGACCGCTGCCAAAACAATCCTTTCACTCATATTGTGGGTTGCAGAGATTCCCCAATGTAATATTATTACTTTTCTGCTATGCAGAGAAGTACTCTCACTAAATTCCTTGGCCCTTTCAATACATCATGTGAAGCAAATAAGTTAGAAATCCATACCTAACTTTCTAATAATTAGTTATAGTTTAAGTATTAAATGTGCTCTGCGACATAATCTGACACTCTGAAACCATATAAAAGTGCTGGCTGCTTTATAGTGGGTTCTAGCCAACTTGTTCAACTTTAATGGGTAAACTCCACAAAACATTTCTTTAAAGGGATATTCTGGGTTCAAATTTTAAATGGGGAAACATAAGATTATGATTCGAATATACTGTTAATGGAGCTTTCCTAATGGGTCTGTAAATAAATGCAGATATCTATATGGTATTGCACCATGCAGACCTGGAAGGTCCCAAGGTCAATTCATGGTTTGTGTTGAGATACAGTTCTACACTTGGCCTTAATCAGGATCAGAAATGGAAACCTTGGCTGACATTTTCGCCATTTAAGCACTGAGGAGAAAAATCTGGTGAGGTAACCTTGGGCTCGATTTTACACGGAAATTGCGGGTGTGTTGGGGGCCGAGGGGCTGCGAAAATTGCAGAAATGCAGAGCAGATCGGAAACCGGCTCCAACCCAACGACTTCTGAGTACCCCACAGATGCACCTGTGTGCGCACGGGCATTCCGAATCCGGAAGTCCTGCCGACAATTAAAGTCGGCGGGATGATAGTTAAAGAGCCAAATGTACCTCATTGAGGTACTTAAGGCACTTTACTTGCGACATATTAGATGGTTAGAATGATTTTTAACTTACCTGGGCAGCTTTCCCATGGCTTCTGATTAAGGACTGGCTCAGGCAAAAAGAAACAAAATAAATTAAATAAAAAACCATTGCACGAAGTTGAAACACAAAATCAACCTACCTTTCCACCCTGCTCCGATGTCTGATGTCTCCCTTTCCGTTCTCCCCGTCTTCAACCCCACAATGTTCCCCCGATCTTCCCCTCTTCATGCCCCCGATGTCCCCCCTTCAGCCCCCGTGTCCCCCCAATCTCCCCCTCTTCACCCCCCGATCTTCCCCTCTTCACCCCCCACCCCGATGTCCCCCCGATCTTCCACTTTCCCCCGCAATCAGGCTGGCTGCTGGGCGTGAAACCCGGAAAAACCTTTAATCACCATCAATTACGTTGCGATCGCGTCAGAAACGGTAAGTTTTGTTTATTCGGGTTTGCCGCGCGCACCTTCAGCCCCCACCCCCACCTTCCCGCTGCCAACCTGCCACCATTCTTGTGACGGAATGGTAATTGGTTGGGAGGTAGGAGACAGAAAGTAGGGACCAGTGGTGTTTCCACAGATCTCTACTGGGGCCTCAACTTTTCACCAATGACTTGGATGATGGAATAGAGAGTTGTATATCCAAATTGTGTGGATGAGAGTGGAACATTATAAAAGGACATAGACCAATTGAGTGAGTGGGCACAACTCATTGATGGAGTTCAATGAGGGAAAGTGTGAGGTCGTTCACTTTGGATCCAAGAAAGAAAAATCAGAATATTTTCTTGATGGCGAGAGAGTAGGAACTGTGGAAGAACAAAGGGATTTGGTATCCAGGTACACAAATCACTAAAAGCCACTGCACAGGTACAAAAAGTAATCAAAAAGGCTAATGGAATGTTGGTGTTTATCTCAAAGGGGTTGGAATACAATGGGGAGGTAGTTATACTTCTGTTTTACAGAGTCTTGGTCAGACTTTATCTGAAGTACTGCATTCAGATTTGGGCACAGTACCTCAGGAAGGATATATTTGCCTTGGAGGGGGTACAACAGAGATTCACCAGAGCTTAAAGGGTTAAATTATGAGGAGAGGTTGCATAAACATGGCTTGTACTCCCTTCAATTTAGAAGGTTGAGGAGTGATCTAATCAAGGTGTTTAAAAGGATAAAAGGATTAGATAGGTTAGAGATAGAGGGCACGATTTTTATTTGGAGCCGGGAACTGAGTGGGTGAATAGACTTCCATGTGGGAAACCCGGAAGTGAAGTGAGTGCATCAGAAACTGCGATCACAACTCAATCGAAGGCAATTATTTTTGCTTTTGGGTTTCCTGCGTGACAGCCAGCCAGATTGACAGGCTGGCTGCCTGTCTGAAGGGAAAGCAGCTGGGGAGCAGATGCCAGGTAAGTCTGAGATCGGAGGAGGGGGGGGGGTGGGGATGGGGTCTGAGACTTCGCAAGGGGTGGATCAACCATTGGGGAGGTCTTAGCCATAGGGGGAGATCACCGCCATCAGTTGTGGGGGGGGCTGCTCACGGCCATCGGTGGCGGGGGGGGGGGGGGGGCTCTTGGACATCGGTGGGGGGAGGCTTGGTCATCGGGGTTGGGGTTGGGGGGGGTCTGGGGGTGAATGTTGGTTTAAATCCTAACTAGCAATTTCTGAGATGGGGGTGAATAAGAGTTTGTGATCCTATGCCAGAATTTCTGCTCCGTGCTGGGGGAGAGGTTTGTTGTCCTACCCTGGAATATCTGCTATGTGTTTGTGGTCCTATGATATGGGGATGCATTTGAGCTTAAGGTCATTTTTTGGGTGGTTGTTTCCGGATATATGAAAGGGTGGTGGAAGCATATTCAATCATATCTTTTGAAAGGGAATTGGATAAATACTTGAAGGAAAAAAAATTACAGGGCTATGGGGAAAGAGCAGGGAGACTAATGGGATAACTCTTTCAAAGACCCAGCACAGGCACAATGGGCCAAATGGCCTCCTTCTGTGCTGTACCTACTATGATATAATCATTGGCTTGGTTCCCAATTTTTGCTCAGTAGGTGGGGTTTGGTTTAGTATTTTTTGCTCAGTTGAGTGGGGGCAACGTTTATTATTCTACCGGGGATGTAGAAAGTGATGCAATGGTGGTGCTGCAGGGGAGAGATTTATTTTCATCGGTTGCAGTTTTTGCTAGTTGATCTCCGATGGCATTGCACATGGGGAGTCAAAACCAATTAAACTTTTCAAGTCAACCAAGGGAGATAATTGAACCATGAAAGGGAGGGGAGGGATGAAAGAAAGGGAGAGAATCAGAACAGTGAAGGCAGACTGAGTGAGAGAGAGAGGAAGGGTAGGGAAGGGAGAGGCAGCGAGGGTGAGGAATGGGGAGGGGAGAGAGGGCAGATAGAGGGAGAGGAGGATGGTAAGGGAGAGGAGAGAGGGAAAATGAAAGAGGGGGGAATAGAGAGGGAGCAGGAGAAGGGGAAAGGGAGAGAAGGTGGTGAGGTGGAGGAGGAGAAAAGCAGCTGAGGGGGAGAGAGGGATGAGTGGGGGAAGGGGCAACAAGGTAGGAGCTTGAGATTTATCCGATTTATGGATGGGGTGTCTTGGTGCTTCTCAAGAACTCAGCAACAAGTCCAATTGGTACTTTCCTCGGCAGATTGGATGTTTGCCGAGCTATTTGCAGGACACGTACACCCGCTGCCAGCCACAAGTGTAATTCAAGTAGATTTGTTAACAAACTTTTTCAATCATTTTTGGATGGCTTCTGTGTTTCATGTTATTTGGGATTCATTCTTTGGGGTTGCCTATTGCTCTGAGGATTATACTGTTGATTCTGTGTGTGTTTCCACCATCTTGGATTTCCACGGATGTTTACTCTTTGCAGGTTAGACATCTTGTTGTATTTCTAAGGTACTCTACACTTCCTTATGTTTACAAACAACTCCAGGGTTTTTATTACTGACTGTGTAGTGGTGGAGAGAAGCCAGCAGACAACATATATCAATATTAAACAAGGGAAGACCTGCAGCCAATGTACTGAAATTGAGCAGGGAGTTAATGGGAGCCACCAGCATCTCGTACCTACTGCAGTACATGCTAGTCTGCATTGGGAGGAGGGCATGAAGAGCTGGCTCCAGATTCAAGCCAGGAATAAGGAACATATACCAGGGTGAGCAGGAGAGAAGCTTCCTAACAGCACCAGCACTAGCATTAGCAATAAAAGATGAAAAGCATAATGGATGTCCCTGGCAGTTATTTTCTGCTGCATATGGGAAATGTGGTGGATTCAATCAAAGGGCTGTCAACAACTGATGGGGAAAGACTCAGCTGAGGAAAAAGAAAGACCTTTAGGAACTCTGGTGTGGAAAGTAGATTTATTAAAGCAAATATGACAGAGAAAGAGACAATTAGAGAAAGGGATGTGGGTGGGAGTCTGAATTTGTAATAAATATCTAAGGAAAGCCTATTGCCGAAGATGGAGAGAAAGAAAGCCAGAAAAAGAAAAAAAAGGAAAAAATTGATGAGAATTGGAAACATATTTGGAGTGCTATAATTTATATTAGTAAAAGAGCCAAGTTCTTATAAAATGTTAGGATCCTTTCAAGTA
The DNA here is from genome assembly GCF_035084215.1 of Heptranchias perlo. Lineage (NCBI taxonomy): Eukaryota > Metazoa > Chordata > Chondrichthyes > Hexanchiformes > Hexanchidae > Heptranchias > Heptranchias perlo. Next base: position 53,250,716 of record NC_090329.1, read on the forward strand.
ACTTGACTACAGAATATTTCAGTATTTCAGATTTTGTCATCATTCTTAAAAATATAAACTTGTGCACGCACTCAAGATTGATTCAGGATGCTAACAATTGATTTTTTTCTGAATATTTAATTGAGTGATGGCTGGAAGGGTAAATAGAGACCCAACAGAAAAAACTCTCAGCCAAACGTTTGCCTGAGAGAACTGAGAGATGGGTGGTAATATATGAGCTATTATTGATACGTGTCAATCACAGGTTTAAAGGGCCAAATCAACTTCGGCTGCATCTCGCCTCTGTTTCAATGATGAGATTCAGAAGCCATGGGAAACCTGTGCAGGTGAAATAAAATTTGTTTCAGGTTCAGAATCAACAAAAAATTACCTACCTCCAGTATTTCAAGCAGGTAAATTGCCCGGTTAATGATCCGCCTGCTGGCATTAATTGGGGATGCAACCTCTGGGTTTCGGCTGCTTGCACACATCCAAACACACCCACGTTAAACCCGGAAGTGGGCACATTGGAGCTGGGTTGTGGTCGTGCTTGAAAAAGCTGTTATTTTAACCTCCCACCTGACCCAACCCACCCGTTCTTTAGGGTTAAAATTACCCCCAGGGAAACTATTTCCTCCAGTGGAGAATTCAGAACAAGGGAGCACAATCTTAAAATTAGAGCTAAGCCATTAAGCAGTGAAATCAGGAAGCACTCTTTCACGCAAAGGATAGTGGAAATCTGGAATTCTCTACCCCAGGCTGTGAATGTTGGGTCAATTGAGATTGATAGATTTTTGTTAGGTAGGGATATCAAGAGATATGGAGCAAAGGCGGATAAATAGAATTGAGGTACAGATCAGCCATGATCAAATTGAATGGGCAGATCAGGCTCAAGAGGCTGAATGGACTGCTCCTGTTCCTATGTGTCAACAGGGTTTCCCTACCCAATTTTCCCTTCCCAGTGACTCCTGCTGGAAAGTGCAAGTCCGTAAACACAACAATAGAGCATAATCAAGCTTGAATTTGATCTCCCACATGTTCAAATAGCCTGCTGATGCTCACTGTCTAGATTCACACATGAAAAATGATCACTCAGGTGAGGTAACAGAAGGCTGTTGGTGTCTGTGGAACCACATCCTATGTCATTACCTTCAGAAATGGATTGAATTGATAGAAAAATGTGTCCTACAATTCAATGCTTTTTTCACATCTTTTGTGAAACGTAATTAAATATCAGATGGGTGTGAATGTTGTCGTACATTGTTGGGAATTACAATGTATGCTGGAAACCAAAGACATCTCTTGAAACATGAAGAACTTCCCCAACAGTAGCATTATAATGGCATGTTAGTTACAAACTCTTCAATTCAGTACAATTTGCCAGAGATAACAATGTAATTCTGCTAATTCAGGACAGCTTTGGTGTCACGCACTTTGTACAATAACTCTTAAAATGATTATCCACAAGTCAGAAATTTATTTTGGAGCTGTTAACAATGGATAAATATCAGGAGAGCAAAATTATTTATTAAGGAGTTGCGTTCATATTTAAGAGTGACAAATATCAACATTGACTATATTTCAAAATCAAAATCAGTGATGATAGACATTTCTGGGTAATGTATGGAACCCATAGCCTCCATAAGTGTAATTGAGTGGAGTAAGAAAACAACATGGGTAAGTCAGAGAAATCAGTTTCTCCTTTTGTATTTCCATTTGAAAATATCATTGCAGCACATCTTTTGTTAAATGCAAGAACTATCAATTATTTTTAAAAATGCCTTTGTGCAGTCAAGACTGGCATTCACACTAAGGCACCCTTGGACGTTTGCTAGAGCTGGACCATCAACGAAAGTAACCTTGGGGTAGAATTTCCACAGGAGTTGTCCCGTTTCTCCTGGGCCTCTGCCAATCTTCTGTCAATGTTATGGCTGGAAAACGTCATCCTCCCTCCACCCCTCTGGAAATTACTGGCATATATATTTAAATAGGAGCAGCATGCGAGGGATCAAACATAATCGTTACAGGTGATTTCTGTTGATTAGGTGTAAATTGGGAGGTTTATAATGGGAGCAAAAGAGGTATAAATATGCTTCTGGACATGATTCTCGATGATATATGTTTCAAATGGTCACAACCCACAAGAAAGGGGCAATACTACTTAATAACCAGAGAAAGTAGAGGAGCTTAAGAGAGCACCTCGAAAACAATAATAACAACATGATTGAGTTTATGCTTACAACAGAGAAAGTGAGGAATACAACAAAGACTGTTAACTTAGTAGGGCAGATTTTTAGGGTATAAGAAGAGAATATAATGGATAGATTGGGTCACATTGTTAGAAGAATGAGTATGAAGGACAAATGGGATATTTTCAAGAATATAATACAGCAAATACAGGGTCATCAAATACCACTGGGAAAGCTCTGTAGCAGAGGAAGTGGCATTGTAACATTTTAGGGTTTTTGCCTATTTGGCCTGGAAGGGATTTTGTTTGAATTTGTTATGTTATTGATATAAGATCTGATTCAGCTTACAAAGGGTTAACTCCCAGAGATACAAAAGTCATTTAGAAGTTATTAGGATAATTCTTGGGCTGGAATACCAGTCATAATAGATATCATTCTGTTAAATCAGCTTTCAGAGAACGGGAGTTCACTGGATACGTTCTATAGCAACTCACATCCTAAAGGTAGAATGGTTTTCATTCATTGTACCTAGCAAGAGAGGCTTAGCTGAATAAACAAGAATGGTACTACAAGCTTCCACATGAATGAGACAGGTTTTCATTCAAGGTGGTAACTTTGATTGGTGGCTTAATGGACCAATAGTTGACACCTATGGGTGTAGAAGGGGTCAGAGGACAATCTTTGTTTTCTCACTCTGCCACACTGGTGTGGCAGTCAGTGTGAGTCTGAGGCAAAGAAAGAAAGATTTCTCTCTTGAGTCTGTCAGAAAGAGAAAGAGAGAGGGGTAGACACTGATCTTGGGCGGAAGCGCAAAATGGACGGTGTCGCACTGGCTGCCCGTTATACACCCTATCAGATATTCAGTTCCATAGAATCATAGAAATTTATGGCACAGAAGGTGGCCATTTGGCCCATCTAGTCTGTGCCAGCTGAAAAAGAGCTATCCAGCCTAATCCCACTTTCCAACTCTTGGTCCATAGCCTTGTAGGTTGCGGCACCTCAAGTGCACATCCAAGTACTTTTTAAATGCAATGAGCTTTTCTGCCTCTACCACCCTTTCAGGCAATGAGTTCCAGACCCCCACTACCCACTGGGTGAAAAAATTTCTCCTCAGCTCCCCTCTAATCCTTCTACCAATTACTTTAAGTCTATGCCCCCTGGTTATTGGCCTCTCTGCTAAGGGAAATAGGTCATTCCTATCCACTCTATCCAGGCCCTTCATAATTTTATACACCTCAATTAAAATCCATTGACATTAATGGAGCTGAATATCCAATGGGGCGTATAACGAATGGCCAATGCAGTACCTTCCAAGGCAAATTTCTACCACAAAAATGTTCAGGCCGAGGTATGAACATGGATGGCCTGTAACAGAGAGAATCAGGGTCCATCTAGCCCAAGGACAGCTAGTTTATAAATGGGTTCTGATTAGAAAGTGGTGAAGTCATATTTTATTCTTTTATATATAGCATGAAGATTGTAGGAAATGCATGCATCTCTCTCGAAAACTGTATTCTGTTCAATCACGTCATATAAAATCAATTACCTGGCTAGTCTATAATCAGCCTTGTCTCACTAGAGTGTTTTTCAGTCTGCCTTCCAAAAAGGCAGGAGAATGCATGTGGTGGCACATGTGAAATCATGGTATCCAGTACATACCAGGGGTCTATTGTTATGATCCCTGGGTCACTCTATAATTTAACTACATTTTGTAAAGATGCTCTCCAGATCATAGTGGACATGGGGTCCACTTACAGAAGTGACCGATGACACTGAATCCAAGAGAATAACTACAGTTGACCCACGGATTTTAATGTGCATCAAGTGAAGCAATTTGGGTGAAAGAAAAAACAAACTTTTTCAAGTATAAATCTACATGTAGTTCAGAGGACTGTGATGAGTATAACATGGTTGAAAAGGTTATGAAACTGGTCAGGAAAGTTAAAATGGAAAATGATATTAGGATTATGGAACTCAATGTGAAAGCACTTAGTGAATAAGGGGTAGAATTTCCATTCGGGTTCCCTGACCTCCCACTGTATCTTCGGCAGAGCATTGGCAGAAATCTTGGAGAAATGGCATCAACAGACCATTTTTCAGGGTTTTTTTTCAATCTTCCACTAAAGTTGCAGCAAGAGATCAGGAGAACCCCTTGCAAATTACTGACATGTTCATACAAAACAGGTGGTCAGAGAAACATTGAACCCCCCAATATTTAAAATCTTTGAAACAAAGCAATTCTCATACAGGTGTTTCCCCTGGTGGGTAAGAAACTTGAAACAATTAGCTTTGTCACCTTCTTTCAACCTAGTAGTATCCATGGTCCTGGATTTCCATGGTGAGTTGTCCTGATATCTCATCATAACTTTGGCTGGAGATTAGGAGAATTCAGGGCCACTGTTTTAAAGACATGATTGAATCTGGTCTCTCAATTTGAAGTGGCAATCTGCATACCAGCCAGTGATGTGGATTCACTCCAAAACTAGGCAACATACAGCTGAGAGAATCTCTCCCAGCCTGCAGTAGCAGCCACCGTAGTGGTTACAATGTTAATGCAGTTACAAGACCCCATAAAGGAATAATAAAAGTTAGAAGGGCTGATTTCCTCCTCGTGAACCTGGGAAACACTCAGTTGCCAGGCACAAAGGAAAGGAAAAGGAGGTGCAAACCTATGATGCCAGGTCTTCACCCTCTTTATATTGCCCCCAAATTTCTGGGGCTCCCCTGAAGAGTTGCCTGCGCCTACAACAGGTGCTGGCAAAGTGAAGCCATGCTAATGAAACAGGAGGGGGCATTCATGGTTCTCCCGCCTCATTTTCCTCTAGTAGTGCTGGAAGGATGAACCATTTTGAGCAGTACCCAGAAGAGGTGGGCCTTTGGCCAGCACTCAGCCTCTCTCTCTGACCAGAAAGGCTAGGCAGCAAAGAACAGAGGATCCACAGTAAGCCACTTTTTTCTTTCAGGGGCAGGGATTGGTATTGGAGGCCTTCTGGCTGATGACATATTTCTGCTCCAATTTCCTGCCAGAAGGTGGACATGAATCAGGGGACATCAGAGGACCTAAACCCACACATGCAAATAAATTGTAGGTCATCACAGGCAGAACACATTTTGGATGTACTTCGCCTGCATGGGTTAGAATACTGTCCTGAACAAACAACTTCAAACAGATTCAAGTCATCACAGGCAGAACACATTTACTTCGCCTGCCTGGCGGCCAGCTGCGGAGAGACAGGAAATCAAGAAAACTGGCTTGAGAGCTTCTTATGATTTAAAACAAGACCGATCGATCACAATACCGACAAACTCCATAACTGGAGGTACAGATTCAAGCTGAGAAGAGGAAAGGTGAACTGCCAGTTTTCAGCTAACTATTTCACATATTAAATGTCAGCAAATTCAAGTGGGAGCTAGATAGTTTTTAAAAGAAGTAATTGAGAGGTATACCAGATAAAGTACCGTATGAATTATTTGAACTTTTGGACTGACCAGATGGACCTCAGTGATCTGTTTCAGTATTGTATATTCCTTTATTCCTAAGGAAGGAAGACTGTGGGAAGCTGTATATTTTCGAATGCTGCTCAAATAGACCTTTACTTTGCTATTTTTAACTTTAGTTTTCCTAGAAAAAAAGTGATATCAAAGAAGAACAGCCTAAATTTTCTGTGTATGTGCTGGCAGTGAGGAATCTGATATATGCACTGGCAATGGATGAAGTTCCATGCTGCCAGCGTGTAGTTGGAAAATTATCCCAATATGTGCACTTTGAATGAACTGGAATATTTTGCATTGGAATAACTTAATATGGATCTCCTTACGTATTCTGGCAATCTCTTTTTTCCTGCCCTCAATCCTGCCTCTGGACATTGCTGCCTAAACTTGAATGTACTTAGCACACAACTGGCCTAGCCATTCACTGCTTTATCTGGCTTGACCACTAAAGGCACTACCCGCTTTCCTCTCCTCAGCCAAAACTACCCATTACTTTACAATCATCCTAGAGGGCATGGTTAATCTCAGGGTCAATTTTTCTATGGCTATCTACCTCCTTAAACTCCTCTCTCCGCCTCTTCACCCTTACCTCAAACACCGAATGTGAGGAGCTCATGAATTTGTTCATTACCAATTTCAAGATCATCTGTGCAGCTGTCTTCACTGTGTCCTTCCCTTAGGCTCCAGCGCCCCCTCCCCCTATTTAATCCAGAGGCCTGGACTAAAATCCACAGTCATGAGTTCAAATCCCGCCACGGCAGCTGGCGAATTTAAATTCAATTAATTAATTAAAAAATTCAATTAATAAAAAAAATTAAAAAATCTGGAATTAAAATACTAGTATCAGTAATGATGGCCATGAAACTACCGGATTGTCGTAAAAACCCATCTGGTTCACTAATGTCCTTTAGGGAAGGAAGCCTGCCGCCCTTACCCGGTCTGGCCTATATGTGACTCCAGACCCACAGCAATGTGATTGATTCTTAATTGCCCTCTGAAATGGCCTAGCAAGCCACTCAGTTGTAAAATCTCGCTACGAAAAGTCATAATAAGAATAAAACCGGACGGACCACCCGGCATCGGACCACTAGGCACCGGACACGACAACGGCAAAACACCAAGCCCAGTCGACCCTGCAAGGTCCTCCTTACTAACATCTGGTGACTTGTGCCAAAATTGGGAGAGCTGTCCCACAGACTAGTCAAGCAACAGCCTGACATAGCCATACTCACAGAATCATATCTTTCAACCAACGTCCCAGACTCTTCCATCACCATCCCTGGGTATGTCCTGTCCCACCGGCAGGACAGACCCACCAGAGGTGGCGGTACAGTGATATACAGTCAGGAGGGAGTGGCCCTGGGAGTCCTCAACATTGACTCTGGACCCCATGAAATCTCATGGCATCAGGTCAAACATGGGCAAGGAAACCTCCTGCTGATTACCACCTACCGTCCTCCCTCAGCTGATGAATCAGTCCTCCTCCATGTTGAACACCACTTTGAGGAAGCACTGAGGGTAGCAAGGGCACAAAATGTACTCTGGGTGGGGGACTTCAATGTCCATCACCAAGAATGGCTCGGTAGCACCACTACTGACCGAGCTGGCTGAGTCCTGAAGGACATAGCTGCTAGACTGGGCCTGCGGCAGGTGGTGAGCGAACCAACACGAGGGAAAAACTTACTTGACCTCGTCCTCACCAATCTACCTGTCGCAAATGCATCTGTCCATGACAGTATTGGTAGGAGTGACCACCGCACAGTCCTCGTGGAGATGAAATCCCGTCTTCGCACTGAGGACACCATCCAACGTGTTGTGTGGCACTACCACCGTGCTAAATGGGATAGATTCAGAACAGATCTAGCAGCTCAAAACTGGGCATCCATGAGGCGCTGTGGGCCATCAGCAGCAGCAGAATTGTATTCCAGCACAATCTGTAACCTCATGGCCCGGCATATTCCTCACTCTACCATTACCAACAAGCCAGGGGATCAACCCTGGTTCAATGAGGAGTGTAGAAGAGCATGCCAGGAGCAGCACCAGGCGTACCTAAAAATGAGGTGCCAACCTGGTGAAGCTACAACTCAGGACTACATGCATGCTAAACAGCGGAAGCAACATGCTATAGACAGAGCTAAGCGATTCCACAACCAACGGATCAGATCAAAGCTCTGCAGTCCTGCCACATCCAGTCGTGAATGGTGGTGGACAATTAAACAACTAACGGGAGGAGGAGGCTCTGCAAACATCCCCATTCTCAATGATGGCGGAGTCCAGCACGTGAGTGCAAAAGACAAGGCTGAAGCGTTTGCAACCATCTTCAGCCAGAAGTGCCGAGTGGATAATCCATCTCAGCCTCCTCCCGATATCCCCACCATCACGGAAGCCAGTCTTCGGCCAATTCGATTCACTCCACGTGATATCAAGAAACGGCTGACTGCACTGGATACAGCAAAGGCTATGGGCCCCGACAACATCCCAGCTGTAGTGCTGAAGACTTTTGCTCCAGAACTAGCTGCGCCTCTAGCCAAGCTGTTCCAGTACAGCTACAACACTGGCATCTACCCGACAATGTGGAAAATTGCCCAGGTATGTCCTGTCCACAAAAAGCAGGACAAATCCAATCCGGCCAATTACCGCCCCATCAGTCTACTCTCAATCATCAGCAAAGTGATGGAAGGTGTCGTCGACAGTGCTATCAAGCGGCACTTACTCACCAATAACCTGCTCACCGATGCTCAGTTTGGGTTCCGCCAGGACCTCTCGGCTCCAGACCTCATTACAGCCTTGGTCCAAACATGGACAAAAGAGCTGAATTCCAGAGGTGAGGTGAGAGTGACTGCCCTTGACATCAAGGCAGCATTTGACCGAGTGTGGCACCAAGGAGCCCTAGTAAAATTGAAGTCAATGGGAATCAGGGGGAAAACTCTCCAGTGGCTGGAGTCATACCTGGCACAATGGAAGATGGTAGTGGTTGTTGGAGGCCAGTCATCTCAGCCCCAGGGCATTGCTGCAGGAGTTCCTCAGGGCAGTGTCCTTGGCCCAACCATCTTCAGCTGCTTCATCAATGACCTTCCCTCCATCATAAGGTCAGAAATGGGGATGTTCGCTGATGACTGCACAGTGTTCAGTTCCATTCGCAACCCCTCAGATAATGAAGCAGTCCGAGCCTGCATGCAGCAAGACCTAGACAACATCCAGGCTTGGGCTCATAAGTGGCAAGTAACATTCGCGCCAGATAAGTGCCAGGCAATGACCATCTCCAACAAGAGAGAGTCTATCCACCTCCCCTTGACATTCAACGGCATTACCATCGCCGAATCCCCCACCATCAACATCCTGGTGGTCACCATTGACCAGAAACTTAACTGGACCAGCCATATAAATACTGTGGCTACGAGAGCAGGTCACAGGCTGGGTATTCTGCGGCGAGTGACTCACCTCCTGACTCCCCAAAGCCTTTCCACCATCTACAAGGCACAAGTCAGGAGTGTGATGGAATACTCTCCACTTGCCTGGATGAGTGCAGCTCCAAGAACACTCAAGAAGCTCGACACCATCCAAGATAAAGCAGCCCGCTTGATTGGCACCCCATCCACCACCCTAAACATTCACTCCCTTCACCACCGGCGCACCATGGCTGCAGTGTGCACCATCCACAGGATGCACTGCAGCAACTCGCCAAGGCTTCTTCGACAGCACCTCCCAAACCCGCGACCTCTACCACCTAGAAGGACAAGGGCAGCAGGCGTATGGGAACAACACCACCTGCACGTTCCCCTCCAAGTCACACACCATCCCGACTTGGAAATATATCGCCGTTCCTTCATTGTCGCTGGGTCAAAATCCTGGAACTCCCTTCCTAACAGCATTGTGGGAGAACCATCACCACACGGACTGCAGCGGTTCAAGAAGGCGGCTCACCACCACCTTCTCGAGGGCAATTAGGGATGGGCAATAAATGCCGGCCTTGCCAGCCACGCCCACATCCCGTGAACGAATAAAAAAAAAAAAAAAATCTCCCACCACTCTAATCCTGAACCCGCATCTTTCTGCAGTTTCTTTCCTCACTCTGTCCAAGCTCAGCTCGTCCATGAGACCCACCTCCTACTCCCTTGATCTCCATCTCCCACTCTACTCTTGGCCACCCAACACCCCTCCCTGGCCTTTATGCTGATTGACAGTTAGATTGAAGCTGGTTGATGGCTTCCTCTCCTACATTACAACAGTGACTACATTTCAAAAGTCCTTCATTGGCTGAAACTGCTTTGGGATGTCCTGAGGTCGTGAAAGATGCTTTATAAATCAAGTTCCTTCTTTTCTTTTTCTTTCTCTCCTCAAGTGTGAACCTAGACAGGCTAATTAAACACTATTGTACACTGTAGGCATGAACTCTTGATCTTGCAAGATTAGAAACGAGATAGGAGCCAAGAACAAGGCTGAGCAAATGTACTGTGAGTGGTTCTGATTTTCACCCATGACTGTGAACAAGTGGACACTATCCTGAACATGCTGACTATCTGATTGAAGCATGGATCACACTGTGAAAAACAGACAGGAACGTCCCAGATTCAATCCCTGATCTGTGGTGAATTCATTGACACAAAGATGATGGCAAGAGTGCTACAATTGGCTTCAATGTCTTGGACTAGAGAGGGGAATAATCAATCAGGATTGCCACTCCTGATTGTGTGACGATCAGGAGTGAGCATCGTAGTAATGTCCTCCAGAAGTGAATAATCTAGCAACACTCACTCTCAGGACTTACATGAGTAAAGGGACAGATAGAAATACCTTTGCGATGGGTGGGCACCTTTACTGCTGGAAGAGAGGAAATGTTGCTGTCAGGGCTAACTGTGCAAATCAACATATCTTCTGACTCACCATGAGCAAAGTCACCGGTGGTCCACTGGTAATTGGTTTAATAGCTTTCTAACAATTTTAAGTGACTGTTAGTTTAAATTGTCGTAAGCAATTTAACAAGCCATTGTGCCAACTTCAAATCCATCTAGCAGATCTCTATGTGATGTCATTCATGAAAATGCATCAATCAAGAAATCATTCCATAACCAAATAGGGACATTTGTGACAAAAATAGACAATGGTTAGTAAGACATTCCACTGAGCAAGCTGCCAACCACATTGGCCTAATAACAGATTACCCACTGGAAGAAGGAAAAAATTACAGATTGAAAGCAGTTAAAAGTGGTTGGACAGAGCAAAATATATCTCTCATGCAAACTCCAAGTTGTATATTTTTAATTCCATTCAACAGTCTTAAAAATAGCCTAAATGCATTGTGTCTGATTGATTGCTATTCACTAATCAACACTGTAGTGATCCTAATGTGAAAAATAAGCTAAAATAATCGAAATTACCCAGGAGATTTTAAAAAACACATTCCAACAAGCTTAGCAGACTGATGATAATAGGCTGTGGAGCTTATTAGTTGGAAGTGGGAATGAGAAAGACAAAAGAATGTTCTGTTTTTGTGAAGTAGCCTTGTACATGTGATGGGAATTGGGCAGAAGAGGCAGAGAATGAGACTGTTGCTTGACCTAACTCAGCAGGTGTCGTCAATGAAATGTGGTTTAGAGGTTGTGAGTTCAAATCACACCATGTCAAGTTATAGAATTGAGTTCAATAAATCTGGTAATCTGTGGGCTGGCATCAGAAAAAAAAGTAGTCATGAAAGCTGCCTGATCGTATTAAAACCCCAACTGGTTCACTAACATCCTTCAGGGATGGGAAACAGCCATCCCTACCCGATCTGACATACATGTGACTTCAGTCCCACACTGCTTTCAATGCCCTCTGAAGTAATCTAGCAAGCCACTGAGTTCCTTCCAAGAGGAAGGCCCACCACCTTCTCAGGGAAACTAGGGGTGGGCAATAAATTTGGCCTTGTCAGGGTTATCCATCATCCTGAGAACAAATTGAAACAAATGTAATTACTGTCTAACTATTTACAAAAGGGCTGCTTCAAGCAAGAAGGACTTACTATTTTATTTAGCATGTTGTGAACTCATGGCGCATATGATAGAGATAAGCTACAGTAATTTGCCTTTGACTGTTCTTTTTCTGGAGTTTTTCTTTAACAGGCAATGCAATGGATTTCTTGTAATAGTATTTCATCTAACCAGGTCAAGCTAAACATAAGAACATAAAAAATGTTAGCATCAGGTAAAGGACATTTGGCCCAATGAAGCCTGCCCCTTTTTGACAGATCTAGACCCCACCTACCTGCCTTTTTACCTTGGGGATAGAATTGCCTTGATCAATATTTGTAGCGACATTGTAAATGTGTTCACGAAGATTTCCACAGGTCAGTCTTTCTACCAAAATCAAAAATGTATTTTTTTTAATGTATTTATGACTTCTCTAGAAATACCAACCAGAAAAAATCTTCATGAACACATCCACAGTACCATTAGACATACTAACTAAATCAATTCTTCCCTCAGATTTCTTAATTGGTCTTTATCCAGAAACACAATTCTTAAACCTATTTACCCTCCTACTTCAAAGACCTTCCTTTGTAACTTAATGCACAACTCTATTGCCCTTTGAGTGAAAAGGTTCTGCCTGACTTCCCTTCTTAACTCCTAGTTTCCTCATTTTTAACTTGTGTCTACTAGTATTTGAACCAAAGGGAGCCATTTGCCTGGGTCAGTTTTCTCTACCAACTTCCGTTAAGCCACATTAAAGACTTCACTTTTCCAAAGACAACAAGCCCAACTTCCTTAACTTTTGCTTGTAACTTAGATTCCTCAACCGAAGAATCATCTTAGTTGTTGACTAGCGTACTCTAGGGTAATAACATCCTTCCTAGGAGTCGATGTGAGGCATACAAAAGTGAAGTCTGACCCATACCTTATATAATAGCCATATAATATGAATTTGAGTGGTATATCAGTATCATATAGGAGTGGCTATACCAGTACAGTACAATAACACTAATCCAAATGCTGGTTTGTCTGTACAGATTAATAGTCTGAATAGATTGTTGCTTTGAAAAGACCATTTCTTATTGCTATGGGGTATTAGTGGCAATAATTTTTTATTGAAACAAACACAGAGTAAATGTTTAAATTTGTGTTGTATCTGCAAAGTGACTTCAAAGCTATTAAACATAGTTACATTTGTTCTATCTATAATACAGTCCAAACTAATTACTAATTCATATTGTACTTAGTCCCAACTGGTTTGGATTAGTGACATTCTGCTGTACTATACTTTAAAGTTACACAGGAAATGATAAAGGTTTACTGCCTGCACCATCTGCATTTTGACTTAGTAATGCTTACGAAATTCCCCATCCTCATCTTAAATTTTCTATAAGACTAACTAATGCACCAGATTAGCTGATTGAATTTCTTGATTTGTGTGTGGGGATCATTGAGGTTTTAAGGATGCAAAATTAGCTCCCCCAGTAGCTCAATTGCTAAAGATAGTGGATAGTCGAGCAATATTGACCAGGAAAATCACATGTTCAATTCCCACCCTTTGTTGAGTTAGCTAATGTCAATGGTAGTTAAGGTATTACAATTGGCTTCAGGAAGAGCTGCTCTTGATTGTTATACAACAACCCCTCAAGCTGGGAAGTGTATGTTTTTATACATTGAATGAAGGCAGGATCAGGCTTGGCTGTGATATCCAGCCTAGTTACATAAAACAAAAAAAAAACAGAAAATGCTGGAAACACTCAGCAAGTCAGGCAGCATCTGAGGAGAGAGAAACAGAGTTAACATTTTAGGTCAAAGACCTTTCATCAGAACTGGATTACATAAACTGATTAGGTTCACACTTGAAGACTGCCATTTGGATGAGGTACTGAAGGACAGCCAGCTCCTGTGGAACCGTGCTGCAGTAGAATCAATGCATTCAGGTGAGTAGAAAATTGGCCAAAAAATACAAAATTTATGTTCTCACAAAGGGTTTTAAATTTAAAGCATATCTGTGTTAAGTCCATCAATCTTGCATAGCATTGTAAAAATGCTGTGCTAAGCCTGCCTGAAAAATAATGTTGAGCAGTACATATCTGAGTGGATGATCAGTAGAAAATTAGATGTGGTCCTGGGCCAAGCAGAGTGTGAAAATTCAACTAGTGCAGACATCTAGTTTTCATTATAACTGAGATAAAGGTCAGCTAACTTAAATGGTTGATTGGGATCCTATACCTTGAGATCATACCAGCTTTTTAAAATGGGTTTGGAGAATTTTTAACATATACTTGTTAGTCTTCTAAAACTAATTGTAGAGATTTAGCTATATCATACTAATTTACTTCTTAATGTAGATGTGTTCATTCTAATATGTTCAGCTGCGTTCTGAGAACCCAAGAACATTAGGAGATATGAGTAGGAGTCAGTTATTTAGCCAGCTATCTCACTTTGTCATATAGGTCTTCAGTTAGAACCCAAAGAAATGATTTTATCTTGCTTGTGGCAATAGATAAGAAAGCTAATATGTTTTTTTAAATATATGTGATAAAATTAGGATCATGTTTTATTGTATGGTTTTCTCCAAATCACAATGCTTAAAGTTCTAGTTGTTCATTTAAGAGAAGTACAAGCACGATCTTGTGCAAAATTTTGGACTTTGTATAATTTCAAATTTAAGCCCGTCCTGATAAAATTAATTGTATTCCAGAGGTATATTAACAAAGTCTGTTAGTTATTAATGAAATATAACATTTCATCTGTATACAGTGCTATTTTATGTCCTTGGCTTCTAAATGGAGTTTGTCAATACTTGCTTGTAGAGTTTGCCAGTAGTCCTGTTGCCAAGACAAAAGGGAATGGATAGAAAGAAGGCAACCTCAGCTGGTAGGCCTTTCTAGTCAGAATATATTTGTTGATTGGTGATGGCACTGTGAAAGTTTTACTATACTTACCTTGGGGAACAAAAAAACTGCCAGAGGAAGTGGAACCAATTGATTGTCACAAGTTTTTCCTGCATCTAAGGACAGAATAGCCACAGGAGAATTACTGGTGTTAACAAACAACAAAGAACACTTTGAATGCTTTCCAATGAGCCAATCCGAGCAGACCTCTTGCTGCGACTGTAAAGCACTCCCCAAACACGCCAAAAATCTTTCTTACAAAAATATATCATTTAGACATGAAATTTAAACAATTCACAGAAATCACAAAAGAACATCATTTTTTTTGGAAAAAGGCTCACAAATAGACACCAGACATAAACAGTGAAATTACAGACATGTGCACAAAATGTCACGAGTTCGAAGATTCAGCATTGCTATGTCACTTAGTCATTCCACAAAATAAAATCTTCATCTACCCCATGCATCTGTTCAGCTTGCTCTCTCGAGTAGGATTGCAGTTATTTTTCATAGAAAGAAAACAGTTTGCCTCTCTCTTTATATTAAAAAGGTTACAAAACAGAGCAAAGTTGAATGGTGTGGAATGCCATGTGCAACATAATATACACGTAAAACTGAAGGCCAATGTAAGTGGAAACTCTGAGTGTGCTCTTTTTATCTCTCTTTTTGTTTAATTGTCTTTTGATAAATTGTCAAATTCTGAATTTGCAAAGTTGTAGGGTAATTTTTCATACAAGCTCAATTGCAACTTGGCTGCAGCTTTCTGACACGCGCTTAAATCTAAACTTTATCACACCCTTAGTTTTCATATTTTAGCTGAATGTTAGACAAATTTAAATGAGTATTTATTTCAAAATACAATATTTTTTGAAAAATATATTCCTACATAAATTATATTGGTTAAACTTATTTAATAGAAATACATATTTTGTAGGGAGTATCTGAAGAATTATTTTGACTTACAAAGAGAAAAATAGTAGATCTTAAAAAAAAAAGGTTAATTTTAATTGTTGCAAAAACACAAATATTAAAATTATCATTAGTCCAGAACATAATTTCTATTACTAAGAACCTGTAGTTTTCTTTGAAAATTATTTCCAGTAAAATATTTCGCAACTGCGGATATGCTGTCACTGATGACCAGTGAGTACACAAGAGGACGAGAGAACTGCAGTTTGTCTCGGGTATCTGGATTTTGCTCATTATTTTCAATGGGAAAGACAAACAGCAGTATAAGTATCCTGCTTCATTTCATCTTACACACATAATAATTGTATTTTTAACCCTTGACCGGTTCAGGGAATTCCTGTCCTACTGGCTGACTACTTTTAATTCTCTTCAGTTCACACACTGTAAATCTGAAATAAAGATTAAGAGGCCAAAAATACACAGGGAAGTGGTGGGGTGGGGGGCTGCACAATCCTGGTGGGAATCTCTGGATGTTTGCCCAGGACTTCTGCCACTGACCGTGCCGACATTTGCAGAATCAAGGGGTGGTCTCTTCATTTCCATGTCAATGACAGGCAACCGTGCCACTTGGTGAGCAACAAGGACACTCACCTAGCCCCAGAGACCACATACTGTGGTAAGGAGGCTACATTTAAATAGTTACGTTATTATTTCTTTAATTCTGCTCATCTATTCCTATTCCCCACCCTGCTCCATTTTCTCTTCTTCTCCATTCTCTGTCTATCCTATTTTGATCTTTTTAATTAAAGGTATATTTTCCACTTTCGTGTGCCAGTGGCAGAAAATCAAGGGAAGAGGCTAAGCACTGCAAGAGCAATAGTATCGTGCTGCCAGGTATTATATAATGCAGTGCTGGGTAGCAAGGGGCTCACGATTCACTCGTGTGTGGGCCTCATTAGAGATTGAAAAGAAAAGGGCAGGCCTCACAGGATTTTCCTTTTGGTTGTGCCTACAGCATAAGATGATTACTGTAAAAACAGATGCACTGCACTGCACGACACAGCAGGCATACAGCCAGAAGTCCCTTCTTAAAGCTGTGTGTCCAGTGGTTTAGTGAGTGCTTTTTTGGTCAGGATGTCCCAAAGTGCCTCACTACCAAAAGTACTTTTGAAGTGTAGTCACTGTTGTAATGTAGGAAATGCAGCAGCCAATTTGCACACAGCAAGGCTCCATAAACAGCAATGAGATAAACGACCAGATCATCTGTTTTAGGTGTTGGTTGAGGGATAAATATTGACCAGGACAATGGATGAACTCCCCTGCTCTTCAAATATTGCTGTGGGATCTTTTCTGTCCATCTGAAAGGGAAGACGGGGCCTCAGTTTAATGTCTCATCCGAAAGATGGCACCTCCAACAGTTGGATTTGTAAAAGGCAAGTCATGTCTGAGAAATATAATAGTTCTCAGAGGAAATCACAGAGTATTGACAAAGAAAATGCAGTAGTTGTTACGTATATAGATTTTCAAAAGGTATTCAGTAAGGTGGCACATAAGTTGCCTGTTAAAATTAAGATACAAAGTTAAAAGGAATGTGATAGCATGGCTAGGAAGTTAAGGACAGAAAGTAGAGAGTAGTGGTTAATGGATATTTTTTGGGCTGGAGGAACATAAATAGTGGTGCCCCTGGGTCAGTGTTGCAACCATTGTTCTTCTCAATATATAAATGATCTGGACTTGGGTATTGGGGGCACAATATTATAATTTAGACAACATAATAATAGGCAGGGTGGCAAACTGTGAAGAGGATCTAAGGAGAACATTGAGGCCTCAAATCTTCATGTGACAGTTGCAACGGTTATGCCAGGAGCATGCCCAATGGTGTTCTCCAGCGTTGAGTTTGTGGCGTAGTGAGAGGGTACCTCATCTGCATGGGGGTGGTACAAGTACCACTTTGGGTATAACTCTGGCATATGGCTGCCAGAAACTCGAGCAACCACCTGCCTGTTGTGGCAGGGCGGGCGGGGGGGAGGAGTGAGTTAGTGGTACAGTTGCCCATCTCCCCCAATCTCGAGAAATTTTTCAAACATAAAGTGTTGGTGTCTTCAGAGATCCAGCCTGCATATCTAACCTGGGCCCCATGGATACTCTTGTGGAGATTGGTATGTCTCCAATCACTTGGCATATCAGCTGCTGCTACTAAACTCCAAAAGAATCCAGGCCCTTGGAGCAGGGAGTCCCCTCTCCTGACTCTGCCCTCTAGCTGCCATATGCCTCAGGTTAAATTTCAGCCTGAGACCGGTTTTCGGATTGAGCAGGTAAATATCATGAGATTTAGGAGGGGAATTCTCCTCTGCAGTGGGATCACACAAAGAACGAGGGATAATTCTGTGTACAGTTTTGGTCTTCTTTCCTAAGGCAGGATATACTTGCCTTAGAGGGGATGCAACGAAGGTTCACTAGATTGATTTCTGGGTTGAGAAGGTTGTCCTATGAGCAGAGATTGAGTAAAATGGGCCTATATTCTCTGGAGCTTAGAAGAATAAGAGGTGATCTCATTGAAATGTATCAAATTCTTAGCATCTTCCTTGTCAAACCTTCTAAGAGGCTGTTTCTCCTGGCTGGAGAGTCTCGAACTAGGGGGCAGCCATTTAGGACCAAGGTGAGGAAAGATTTCTTCACTCAGGGTTGTGAATCTTTGGAATTCTCTAACCCAAAGGGCTGTGGATGCTCAGATGTTGAGTATATTACAGACTGAGATCGATGGATTTTTGGACGCTAAGGGAATCAAGGGATCGGGCGGGAAAGTGGAGTTGAAGTAAAAGATCAGTCATGATCTTAATAAATGGCGGAGCAGGCTCGAGGGGCCGTATGCCTACTCCTGCTCCTATTCCTTATGTTCTAAATTCAGGCTGTGAAGCCTGCTGCAGCCGCAGCCACCACCGCCTCACCTCCCTGACCGGGATTTCCCTCCCCCCTGCCCCCATTGGAGCTACGTCTGGCTCCTAATTCCCCCACCTGCTGTATGCAAGTAGTGGAGAGGGGCAGCGGTGGGGGGGGGGTGGTGGCAGGGGTCCAGGACCTCGGACGATTTCCCTCCCAAATGCTTCACTTACCGCAGCTTCCCAGGGCTGCCAGGGGGCAGATGGTGGTAAGCCACAGGAAGCACCAGCAATAGTCTGAGGTTCTCCCAATGGAGGGAGAAGGCCGTGATGCAGCATTATGCCCCTCCAATTTTGCCCCAATGGCTTACCTGTGTTGATCTAAGTCAGAAAAATCTGGCATAGCTGCAGGCCTCTCGAGCAGCCTCTCTGGCATTGGTGATTGGAACTTTCTGGCTGTGGACAGAGATTAACAGCCAGAGGTTCCAAATTCAATTAGAAGTTCCTGGGTGGATTCGAATGACTGAAGATGGCCTTACCTCGCAGACTTCTGTCCAGTTGGTGAGGTTCCAGGGGCAGGCAAGAGTGTCATGATTTGTAGGCATCCCTGCCCTGAGGTGCCCAGAAAGCAAGCAACACGGTAATTGAGGCAGGAGGTCAGGAATTCCCCTCCTACCTCATTGACAATAACTGTGCTTGCAGTAGACCAATGCCAAGCTCTACACCGCCAGCCAGGCAAGTCCCAGAAGCCTCAAGGGGGTGGAGACCTGACAATCCGGTCTGCGTCCCTTTGCCATGACCTTTCCTCCCGCGTTTTACTGGGGGCAAAGGACAGAAATATTAGCCCGGTAGAGTTGTTCTCCCTCTAATCTGCCTCACCAATGTATTTTAGCACCTACCTCAGTCGGGCATTCCCCATAGCTCCACGTAAATGTTTCCATCTCTTACACTAGCCAAGCTTGTGGCATCACGGAATGAGAATACCAATTTAGTGCTAATTACAGTCAAATTGTGGCAGTTATGTTCTGTGAGCTCCTAACCATTAACAACTGAATTGTGATTGCCCAAATCTATTTCCTATGGGACCTATCTCATTGGCAGAAAAAGAGAAAGTTTCATCTCATCAGTCTGGATTAGGTTTCAAACCAAGATCCCAGTGGTGTTCCAACCCACTGCACCACCTAATCTCAGCTGGATTTTGCTGATTTATAAATGTATCACAAGCCATACAAAGCTGAACCAAATATTTTATAGAAAAAAAGAATTACTGGACAGTGTTTCGAAACCATAAGCAGATCACAGGAGGACCTAACTATACTGAGTCTTAAACCTACATTTTCCTTCTGTTCCAAAACGCTTTCCAGTTGAGTTATCCATTAAAGTTTACGGAGTGTAATAAAGACACCTCTAGCAAAATTTAAAGGGGAAAGTCACTGAAATCAGATATAATAGCAACCCCTGCACCCAAAAGAAAAACTTTTGTTTACTTGTCCAAATGCAATTTCCTGCAAACTGTCTTCAAGTTAGCACATTTTTACAGCAAAATTACACTAATCTACAAATGGCTTGAAATGACCTGTTAGTAGATTTGCAGAAATATTATGCGTTGGATGCTGTTTCTAGCACTGTTCACTGATTAGAAGTTAGAGGCGGAATTTTAACAACGTATGCCCATCGGAAACTGGACGGGACCGAAGTTAAAACTGAGTCACTTTATTTGCCATGCCATTTCCCTTCATCCTATCACCCCCCCCCTCCCCCACCACAGTAGGTTTAATCCAATTGTTTTTTCCCAGTAGCTGAGGTGCCTGCCTGTGGGCTCCCCACTCAGTAAAACGTAACGGGGAAGAAGCAGAGGCCATAAAAGGTATGTTTTAAACTTAGCTTTGTGGAAGAACAGGAGTGAAAGGAAAGTTTTGGCCTCTATGCCCTGGACGCTCTTTCTCCCCACCCGCCCACCCTTTTCCATGATACCCTGGCAAACCTCACCCCCTGGCTTACCTGAATGCCAGTGGGTAGTCTCTGGGTCTCCCGATCTTTGCCTGCCAGCATCCGGCTGACTGTCCCTGTGCGTCTGTTTCAGGAGGGAAGCTGACCGGGTGGGATGTAAATGACGCAGTTAATATCGATCGGGCACCCCACGGAGAATCCCAGGCAGGTGGCCTGCATGTCCTGGCCGTTTCCTGCCCAGGAGTTAATTGCCCAATAGATTTTACAAATATTTGCTCGCAGCAAGGAAGTTTGTGCGCTGATATTGGGTCGGGCCATTTTTCAGGCACCCGGGGCAGCAGCCTAAAAGAGGAGTTAAGCCCCTTGCATAGGCTAATGAGAAAATTGTGGAAAATTGGGCTGCCCTAAGCAAGCCTGCTCTGCTCACATTTTCCAGGCTTGGATGCAGCTTAGCAAGCAGCCGCCATCAAAAAGGTAAATACATTTTTTTTTAAGGTTGATATGGAGCCACGACAATCCTGAGGGTTTTGCTGCTGTCCTTCGAATGTCTCCTTACCCATTATCTTTCCTTAACCTCCCAGGACTTCCCTGAGGGCTGCTGCGAGTGAGACCAACGGCCTGAAATAGATCCAATGGCTGCCTCGGTAGTTCGCCCAAATGACTGAAATGAGACTGAAGCTCTATTTTTGGGTGGGCCTCAACCTTCCAATGGGGCATGCGTTGCCTGCACACTGTTGGTTATGCACCCGAAAATGGCCCATAACCAATTTCTACTCCTGTGTGTCATTGTAAGTCCTTACTACTCTGCAAGAAGTCTGAGTCTGCACAACTGCCACTTTCTGCTTCGGGCAGTGTTACAAAATTAGGGTCTTGTCTTAGGTGTCCTCTTGGAGAAACGAGCAGTACATATTGTGTTTCGGGAGTTTGTAAATGTCTTGTTCATTCCTCTTTTGCGAGAGCAATGAGACCGTACAACACTGTCCTCCTTTTACGGTTACAGCAGCTGCCTGCGAAAGGACTCACTTTTTTTCATGACTATGATAATTACCCAAGTACCCAACAGAAATGCTGGAATTAGAAGTTCTGTAGCCTCCTTTTGAATTGCAGATGTGGAATTTTTTTTTAAAGTGCCTCCCCCCCCGCAACCAAAAAATAAATACCAAAAACATCGTGGCTGAGGTACCAGTGTTTGAAACAAAGGGGCAGATTTTCAACTTACCTCCCGGACATCAATGATGATCAGACGGTTTCTATAACAGACGGCCATTCCGCAGCTCCACAAGTTGATGATCTACTCCAAGCGGCTCCTGGCTGATCAAAGGAGGGCACGAGGACTATCCAATTTTCAAAATGAAATGTTATTTGGAATGCTCAGGTCTGGCTCCCTGCGTTTATTCTGCTGTAACATTGAGAGCTTTATCTGATGGCATAGTCATAGACCTACGTTTATTCGGTTAGCGATACTGTCGGTTCCCGGAACTTCTGGTAGTTTACGCTATGGAGCGCAGTTGGCTGCGAGAATCACATGCCTGCTAACAACTGCACTCTTGCAGCATAGAAATACTTTGTTTCTAATGTAAGTAGATCTCAAATCAAGAGCACAATTTCAAACATAAGAAATTAACAGAACACAAAGTCCCTATTAAGTCCCTAGAAATCATTATCTGGCCTAATATATTGCAATGCAGTAATAACATTAGTTCATACAAATACAAATGCAAAACATATGCTACACTCTTTATACTTTATATCAGATGATCAAGGGAACAATATGTGCTTGAAGAAAGGAGCAATAATTTTTAATATATGCATCACAATTAAGCCATCCAGTGATGAAGATGGAGTACCCAATAAAATGCCAGAATCTTCCAGAATGTGAGTTATTAAATTTGCTCTTCATTCTTTTGATAAATCAAAACCAACTGTGTAAATGTGCAAGTTGCAATCACCGGTGAGGCAGCCATACACATTGTAACAAAAAATGGGAATGTCTTTTGTATGAGGTGTTAAAGCGAGGTCCCGTGTCCCTGCTCAGGTGGACATAAAAGATCCCAAGGCACTATATGAAGAAGCACAGGGGAGTTCTCCCCAGTATGCTGGCCAATACTTATCCCTCAAACAACATTCCCAAAAAATCATTGCTGTTTGTGGGACATGTCTGTGCGCAAATTGGCTGCTGCGTTTCCCTACATTACAACAGTGACTGCACTTCAAAAGTACTTAATTGACTGTAAAGCACTTTGGGACATCCTGAGGTGATGAAAGGTGCTATATAAATGCAAGTTTGCCTTTCTTTTGTCAGCTCATCTGAACTCTCCATTGTGTAACAATTAGGTCGTTATACTACTATGTAAGTTAGCAAGGTATGGGTAGATAGACATACGTGTGCTTTCCTATCCACAAAAGTTTGTCCTACATTTCCTGCAACAATCTCTAGATGTAGCAACATAAACTAGAACCAGGAAAAGAAAGCAGTAATCTCCAGCAGTGAAATCCTTCAGGACAACATTCTCCAGATTTAGATGAGAGTGAAAATAAAAAGACCATTGAGGAGGATGCGTCAGTGAAGATGTGTAGCAAGTGATTATGATGATGAGCAGGAGCTGGTTCAGGCAGTGGTGATAGAGGGGATGCAAAATTTTTAGTGAACACAAATTCTGGCACAAATCTAATTGTACATGGCAGCTGAGGTCTCAGCCAGAGATTGGGCCCCCTGCATTTGCAAGATCTACCTTCAATAGCTTCTATGGAAATCCTACCCTATGTATTCCAGAAGTTGTCTTGTTTAATATTCACTCGGCTCTTAAGCAGTTCAGGCCAGACTTTATAATTCAACATTCTCAGCACTTGAGGAACCAGGTAACCTGGATTTGAACAGGATATAAATAATTTAAATTCATGGGGACCACTTCTAGCACAGATTCAGCAAAATTTAAATGATGCTGAAAATTTCCCTATTTACAGTACTCAGTTTGCAGGAACTGCAAGATGTTTAGAACAATGTCCCAATGATTTGTATACTTTTGTATCAGAAATTTAACTTGTAATTTACTACCTCCTAATATCAGATTGTTATTGTGATGTGCTTTAGAGGTTACTAGTCTTCTTTGGGAAGTGTCCCCTTACCAGTGAAGTCAATGTGCCTGAATTAAGGTGGATATATTTCATAAAAAGAAACGCGTGAAAGGCACTCACAGGTGTTGTACAAAATAACTGGCCGAAATTTGCTGGAACAGCATGTTTGGCGGCCAGTGCCGTTAATCAGACATTTGCGCTCTCCATTCATATCGCACTATATTTATACCGTAATTTGCTGGAACATCGATCCATCTATGGCATAGCGAGGTCACTGATGAATCAGAGAGGTGTATGGATCAGTGTGTGGTGTAGCCAATGGTTTAACCAGCAACCTAAACACTAAATAGCTGAAAACAGATGCCATAACTCAGATTGAGGCATGGCACTGGGAGGTAAGTGAGCTGCAACCTCTGAAATCCTTTTTTTTTAAAAAAATTAGCTTTTTAAAGTTCATTTAAAACGTTTTAAAAGGCTATAAAAGTATTTTTTAGTGTCAGCACATGCCTTTTTCCACAAAAATGTCACAGGAAGATTTAATGAAAATATTGCAAAGTGTTATCCCCCAGGATCCTAACCTCCTTGTCCCTCCCTGCCGAATAAGTTATGGATCATGAAGTGGTGAAGGACAAAGGGGTCATGAACGCTTCCACAATGCTCTGAGTTAACATACAGTATCCTCACTTGGGCACCTCAGTGGTAACTCTTCCTGTTGATATGACAGGTTCCTCAAGTGGAGCCTTCAGTGGCACGTGGGTTCCATCAATAGCACACTGCACTCTGGGGAAGCCAGAAATCCTGTGGGAATGATAGAACTGTCTCTTTGCTGTGCAGGGGACGTGTTGTATTTAATGAAGTCAGTTGCCCTGTGGAAGAGGGCATCTGTCACCTGTTGCGTGCAGGTCCTCACAGCTCCTTGGTGATGTTATAGAGGTCTCCAGTGCCTGACTGGAAGGAACCAGAGCTGTACAAATTGAGGGTCATCTTCACTGCCACTGAAAAGGCCCAGTGGAAGGTTTAGAAGTTTAAGATTTAAAGTGATTTCAGGTGTTTACGCGGCATCTCAGATTGCTTCCTTGGTGAAGCATAGCCTGCGCATTCAGGGCTCCTCCAAGAGTGCCTCAAATGACATCCGTTCCCTGTACACTCTGTGGGGGGGGGTTGTAGTGAGATTAGTTCAATCTCCAGCCAGTATGCCTCACGTGACTCACCTGCTCCCTCTGCTCCTTTTCCAGGTCATCCATAGTAATCCAGAGCAGGGCCCAGTGGATAGGCCAATACAATTTTTTTTCACCTTCCTTGCATGTAGAAAAAGATGGGGGCCTGAATGTAACTGCTTTCAGACACTACAGGACTCTGGATGGCAAGAAACAACCAAAACTGAGAGAATTAGAAAAAGAAAACTGAGAATTTCTGGGCTGCTGGAATGAGGCTCCACAGCTATAATGGTCCCTTTGTTGGCCTCCCAGGCTGAGTGTCCTGTGTGGGCCATAAATAATGTCAATACAATGCTGTTGTTTTTCAGTTTAATTGGCTGCGGTATAAATAATGACATAAATCCAGCAAATTGGTGATTGCCATTGTGCAATGGTGGGCTCAGCGAAGAGAGCAAATTTTTATTGGCTATGGGGACAGCAGCGCAAATAGCCCAACAAACTCTAATGCAAGGCAACTAATGGCATAGCTCACTTCATTATTTCCTGTAAGTTTTACGTTTCAATAATGGCGCACAACGTTGATGCATCATTGCTATGGCGCAAGTTTTCAGCAAATTCAGGCCCAATGTGGAGCCAGGAAATGAACTACAAAAGAATACGGGCCCCTCGCTGGTGTAGTATCTGTAGGTGTGCTCATGGCTGTGCCATTCATCTACACATTTGGTCAAAAACAATCATGGATCATATTCATGCCTGTAATTTATCGCTAACACCATGGCCAGGAAATTCCTCTTGAGCTGTTCCCGTTCCATTTGCATTACTACATTAGTGCAGCAGAAGCCCCGCTTATGTGTGTTTTTTTTCTTTTCCCCTTGTTCAGATGAACATTATCACAGTCCCCAAAGGGTGGTGTTGGGGGGGGGGGGGGGGTGGTGGTTCTGTGTGTCACTTTTGTTCAATGTGTTTTCCTATTTGCACAGCTTGATTCTGGACTGTAAACTCAGCAGAACACCTTTTCATTGCCATGAATCAGCACAACGTGCCATTAATACAGCTGTTAAATACCCAGGTGGTTTGTATCTATGCCACTGGACACATCCCCACAAAATGAGTCAGGCTTTCCAGATGCTCACTGTACATACTGATAGCCATGAGTAGGTTCCCACAACCCAAATCACTTCTTGTGTTTACGGTTTTAGGACAACTGCTTGATAACTACATGATCATCTGGACAAAAAGAATATATAGGAAGCATAAAGACTGGTGTATCTAATAAAGAAATGGGTCTTTATATATCTACTATCTGTAATTTAGTTACATGTTTAACTATATAAAGGTTTTATTCGCAGGCCAGATACTACACTCCAGAAGTCATAATCCAGACATCACACTTCAAAGTGTCAAAAGTATATTTTTTTAAAAAAGCATGCTGTTCTTTTTCTGACTTGGAGCCAAAGATTTACAAGGACTTGGCATTCTACAAACATCCATCAACAAACAGCAATTAAACTCTGATTGACCTCAGGACCTACTTAAACTACTTTCCTACAGGGAGTACCTGAGCAGTGGCTTTAAAGGGACAGGCCAGATTAGCAGCTAAACATCACACACATGCCCCAAAGCCCACATTACCCATGAGCAATACCATGAAAGACCAGCTAGTGTATTGATCTATATCTATCTATCTTGCATGCATTTCCTATCCATCACATTTCCTGTGTCACACTTTTGTCACAGTTTTCTGTCATGCTTAATCTGAAGTAAATTTAAGGGAAAATGAAGGCTGAATTTTTATGCCATTTTTCAACCTGATTGGTTGAAGTTAATTGCGATTTAACTTATATGCAGAATTCCTGGAAACAAGATGATCAAACAAACAAACCAATTAAATCATTCAAAATGTTTTTTGAATTTTTTTGTCATAAGCTAGTTTTTGCACTCACCCTTCCAACTACAAATAAAGGGGGCAAAATTCTACAACCCTTCTGGCAAACTCACGCCGTAACTTTGGTGAGAGGGTGGCAGAAGGGTAGCAAATCCAGGTCCTAGCTTTCCTTTTGGGATTCCATGGGACCTCCACCTGCCCCTTCTATACTACTGGCCTTGGAAGGGGCAGGGGTTTCTCGTCTCCATGGTCTGTATCAGCTGGGTGCATCACCAGTGGCAGTATGCCTGGTGAAACTAGACTGCCAAATATCCAGGCCAATGTTGTGCTGCATTGACTGAACATGTTTAAGCAGTCATACAGCTATTCTCTTTTAAGAATTGGATTGAATGTCACAAGGAGATACAGATGATCACATACTCTAGAAATAAAGATGTTTCATATGCTCTTGAGACCATGAATACAGCTGATTTCAGAGTTGTAAGGTTGGGTTAATATTTTGTTGTTCCGCTTAATGGCCCTTGAGTGTTGAGGAAATTTCAGAGCATTATCTCTTTGATGCTTTAGCCATGCTTGGTTGCCTCCTTCAGGAGGTTGAGTAAGTTTGGTACAGCCCATGATAGGACAAGTTGTATACGGGAAGGGAATAGGCTTGATGAGCCAAATGATCTTCTCATTCCATGATACTGTATATTCTTAAAGATGTCTACCTTTTATCAGGCCCATTCTTACAGTAATCAATTCCTCTAACTTTTTTAGTTTCTTTGTATTCAGTTTGTCTGCAGCCAGTAGCATTGAACTTAAGAATTACTTCCATCTGGTTCAAGAATCTCTGGAATAAAATGAACAATTTCTTTCTCCTCCACTGCGAAATTTATTTCAATTAAATCTCTTTCCCGTAGGACTAAATTATTCCGTTATTCATCTGTTCTCTATTGTCTTCTAATTTATTCTTTAACTTCAGTTACTATTAAAATAACAAGATTTTTTTTCCTAAAACATATTCCAGGAATAAGAGAAGGGCTGTTTATACGTCCCCACAACTTTGCTTCTCCACTCAAATGCAATAATCGTCTCTCATTGTCCACCTTCTGAACCATCATGTTGCTTCAGTTTTGGGATTCTCTGGAATTTACCGAATTCATAAACATCTCTCCTAATTTTCCTTTAAACTCTGTAAAGATCCCTCGATAAGGGGCTCCTCTGTTGTATCGAGCTGCTGTTCCTGCTTCGGTTTTGCTTGGACTGGTAATACTTTGGGGTATACGAACGCGAGAGTTTCTAATTCTTATGATCCTCAAGCTCCTTCACTGGTGGAAAAAGTGCACATCCCAAAGAACTTACAACCAATAAATTATTTTTTATTTGAAGTGGAATCACTGTTATGTAGGCAAACGTGGTAGCTAATTTGTGCACAGTAAGGTTCTACAAACAGTAGTGACCAATTAATTGTTTTATTGGTTGTATTGTTTGAGGGAAAATTGCTAGTCAGGACACCTTGCTCCTCTTTAAATAGTATCATGGGATATTTTACCTCTATCTGAATAGGCAGACTGGGCCTCAGTTAAACATTTCATCCAAATGACTGTACCTACAACAATACAACACTACATTCAGCGCTGCACTGAAGCATCAACCTAGATTATACTCACATTTGGCGTTGAGTTTGAACCTACACCTTTCTGACTGAGGTGAACAGCAATCAACGAGCCAAGCTGACCTTTATCTAAATTGTTCCTTTTATAATAAATGGGAAGCTGAATTCCTGATATGCGCACTCATGCACAAAGCTTTAAACAAAAATTTACTCCCATGTGTCTCAATTAGACTGTAATTTCTTGCTGTGCCCCACCTGTGTAACATTATATATTTGCAGTCCTTAGCTGCACAAACCTTGCTCTGATCACTGTAAGACCCGTCCAATTTTACACCCTGTGTAACAGCAATGTAGGCAACTGACATTTTGTGCCAAAAGCTGATCAGCCTCATCCTGAGAGAGGATTTTTAAGTCACTCACTAAATCAAATGGTTTCTGCCACTGGTGTCTCTTTCCTATTGGCCCACAACTATCAATGATGTTGTTAATTTGCTCCCGATCACAGAGGTCACTGTCAAGATAATAGTATACTCACAAATTTGGGTTTGATTCGTTAATCAATTAGATATTGAATATATCTAGTTGCTATGGCAAAATACGGATGGGAAAAGACCTACAAGTCCATCTAGCCTGTCCAGTGATTGGTGTCAGGCACTGTTGGATTGGTTTATATCAGACGGAGTAGATTCGGGTGGGTGACTTTACTGCCCAGGCGGTGAAGGTGAAAATGATTGACTAAACAATTAAAGTCAATCTCAAATACAATCCGATACACAATACCAAGCAGAAACAATAACCTTATGATGTATGGTTGTTTAATTGTTTGAATAAATCTGAAAATAGTCTTGGTTATTGACTACATCGAGTCAGTGTTATTATAGACTCAGTTCAGCAGCTTCATTCAACATTCACCACAGGCATTAAGTTGCTCCAGTTCTCAAACACTAAAGATCTGTTTGCTGTGGTATGTTATGGGTTTGTGATGTTCCTTGCTGATATCACGATACCCCACAGTGTTCAGTGATGTTTGAATAATTAATGATTTAAACAGCATGAGAGTTTGTCAGTTGCCAGCCTACAACAGCTTAGAATCACAGGAGGAAAGGGTGAACCATCTTTTGATAAGATCAGGATGCCTAGAAATCAGAGAATAGCATCTGCAAGATGAGAGCTGGAGAGAGAGAAGGGAGATCTTTGGTGTTTGACCAGAGAAACTTAAATCCAGCTTTTCTTTTAGGAAACCCAAAAGAAAGAACTCAGTGCAAAACACCAAAGTTATAAACAGCCGGGGAGAACATGAGGTAGATCAAGGAAAAAAGGTTTGGTGACGTACAGCTTAAGTTTAAAGAAAAACTGTAGAAGGATATGAGAAATTCAGCAGATTTGAGATTCTGGGATGAAGTGAGTTAGAGTAGAAAGAGGTGCAGTGATCGATGGGCCCCAATTTTAACACTGGGGCAGATTTCAGCAGATGAGTAATGATAGGAGTTAGAAACTCACCTGCTGCTTCAGAAATGAGGCGTTGGGTATTTTAACTCCAGGCTGCCATTTAAATCCCTTCACCTGACCTCCCACCCGTTCCGGCTGAGGAAGCAGCAGAAAATCGTGCAGCCCAGAGGCTGTCTGCCGAGACCAGGTAAGATGGCGGGATGAGCTGCTGGGGCCATCCCTCAGGGGTGTCTCAATCGGGTGGTGGGGATTCTTGGCAGGGAATGCCTAAACTTTCATGGGCCCCAGAGGAGAACTCTTCCTCCTCCTGGCACCACAAGGAAAGTAAAAAAGACCTTACCTGTTTGGGTCTCTTCTGGCCTGATCCACTTTCCCACTGTCTTCACCTACTAGGGAAGTCACTGCGATTTCCTGCTCAGGCTGTGAGTTAAAATTTCAGTCAGTTCCTGATGATGTAATTGGGACGTGAAATGCATTTCTAATAAAGGACCCCGCCGGCTTCACGTGAGTGTCCTTGTTGCCTGCTCGGTTGAGCAGGTTAAAATTGGGAGCCATCAGCTCTTGGTATCTCCAGGGCAGTTTTAACTGCCCATCCGCCTGGTTTCCAGTAATTTTTGGTGCCCGGTTGCCTTCTGGCTGCTGCTCTCCAGCAATTGCAAGAAGGCACCAAGCACAGTGGCCAGGCCTGTAGTTTCAATCCAGTGCTAGGCCCTGCCAGGGAACACGTTTGCATCACTGGATGCTCCTAAGCCATGTCAATGGCCTGGGACACCAAATAAGCTGCAGCTTGGCTTGCAGAGGTGTAATGCACTTTGGGTGTGCTGCCCCTGTCCAACGGTGAGGTGAGGTGGGGTGTGGGACGGAAAAATCAGCCCTACTGTGGCCTAGATTCTACTGTCTGACAAGATTATCAGCAGAAGTGTGGTAGTGTGGAAGTTCCACCCATCCAACAGTCGTGGTATTGATCCCAGCAAATTTTCCAGAACTAATTCCATTTGAACATTTTAGTTGGACTCCTAGTGATATTGGGAGCTCACCACTGGGTTAGCCAGAAATTAATTCTTTGGCACGATTTAAACACCTGAAGTTTTTGGGACCTAAAACGGAGGTTATGCTGGACCAAATCAGGATGAGGAGTGAGGCCCTCTTTGGGATGCAGTTGAGTAGACCAGCTAAAGGAACTGCCTTGGCAGTTAGTGCCACCTCCACGACCCCCACCCACCCCTCCAGATAGCAACTCATTGCTGCAAGAAATTTCATGACCTAACTATATCAGGCAAGATATAACAATCAGTTATGATTACTCTGTATGTACTAAATTTACACTTATAACCACCTTCCCCCTCACTGTATTAAATTGCTTTAAGAGCTTATCATTAATGTTCTGTGGGCCCCTTTACGCTGCCAACTTTCACCAGCAAGTGTTCTTTCACTCACAGCTTTACATGCATGGAATCCATAAAAAGCTTCACATTTAGTTGCTTGTTTAATCATCACATTATGGTCTGCCTACTGACTCCATGGTTGGACAGCAACACGGCAATCAGAGGACATTTACATTGTCTGCATTCTTAAAGGAGAAGACAACTTCTAACGCAATGGAAAGATTGACCACAGGTCATGTCCCTTCAATCTGAGGCCTCTTTTCTCCTCATGAGGAGGAAAGATTGGAGTTGCTGGGAAGGCAGATAGGAGAAGGAGTCAGAGACAGGGCGGTTGGAGAACAGGTGCCAGATGCAGATTCACCATGACGTTCTGCTTGTCATCCTTCTCATGCTATTGGACCACACACAACCGGTCAGCAAGCTATCAACAATGCAGGCTGTTTGTCCGATAACCTTTCAAAATACAATTCATTTGTTAAACGAAAAAAAATAAAATTCAAGTGAAGAAAGACACTAGTCAGGATTTGCCCTCCCACCCACTGACTTTTTGGCAGGACCGGTTGCACGAGAGCAGGAGCTGTGTCAAGGACGTGCTCTGCTGCGTCCCCATCCATTTTTATATCCTTCTAATTTTCCACAACCATCTGATCGATGGATTATTCTCTTACCGCTGGACTATACCTCTTCATGAGGACCTTTATTATATTTCTCTGTTTTATCAAACTTTCCTCTCGCTTTTCTGAAGTTATAAGTAAACCATCCTACATGCTCTTTCTCCTCTATATTTCATAGTACTGAAATCAAAACCTAGTTCACTGTTTCCTCCTTATTTCTCCCCAGGACCGAAAAACCGTGGAACCCCTTAGCTCCTTCCAATCTTTTATCCTACCTACAATTTTAAAACTTTCAAAACTTGGGCTTGGCATCACCTAATCATATATTATGATTTACCTCATCTTTTTTTCAAACTTGGTGCTGTCCTGTACTATGGGCCTTGAATTTGCACATTGGTTTTTCAATTTTTAAAAAAATGGTTATAATTATTAATTAAATGGTCATATTAGTAACCAAAAATGGTGCCTTTTATCATTTTGTCCAGGTTTTTTGTTTCACTGATTTGAAATTGGATATATTATGCCTCCAATCGTAAATGATAGGACTTTGCACAAGCAAATCACCACAGTACAACAGTGACAAGATAAGATTCATGATTTTGGTTGAGAAGAGCAGTGGAGGTTTTTGAAATTATGAATGGTTTCGATAGTGAAGGGAGAATGGTGTTTCCTCTAGTCATCAATTGAAAATGATCAGAGAGATGATGGTCAGCTGGGAGATCGGGTGTTGATGTATATTCATCTTCTGCACGTCATGTTATACCTCCCTTTTGTGAGACAGTTTCTTCCAGGCTCAAAGAACTCTCACTTCTGGCGAAAAGTTGCGTGAGCGAGCCTGTGAAATGAATGCACTCACACAGAGAAAATAAAGGAGATATTCACCTGACGAAGGAGGTAATCTCCAAAAGCTTGTAATTTTCAAATAAAACTGTTGGACTATAACCTGGTGTTGTAAGATTCTTTACATTAGAGAAAATAAAGGGGCAGAGTAACCCAGCTAAAATGTTGATTATTACAGCTTTTCAAGGTTACCCATTTCGGGTGCACCAGGGCAACAGGACAAGAGGGACAGTCTCTCTAAATCCCTGCTGACTAAGTTTCAACAGCCAGTGTCAGCATAGATGGTGCGCTGATATGGACATGCAACATTCAGCTAAATTAGATGGGATGTAAGGATGTGTATGAGAACATTTTCAAGTAAAAGCTGGGGGTGAAGAAGGCACTTTGCTGCACATGGTAAGGTTTGAAAGTGCTTTAAGTCAGCATGAGTGGGAGGTGCCATATATAGGAACAGGAGTAGGCCATTCAGCCCCCGTTGGACATGTCTTGTGCACCGTATTAATGGAAGGTCATAGTAAGTTTTCCTACCTTGGCTGGCCTGCTAAGGGGCGCGACGTTGTGGGAGAGGCATTCACCCTAGTGGCTCTTTTTCCCCATCGGCTACTTGGGGTCCTGCGATGCTCCGAGCCGAATGCCTCACTCCTCGTCAAGAATCTCTAAGACCCAGTTCTGGAGAACCAGGCTGCTCTGTGGCCTCCTCCACTACTCGTCAATATTAATTTTGCAAAACAAGCTTGTTGCTTTTATAAGTGATTTAGAGGTGGTGTGAGCCCTACGTAAAGGCTGGAAGAAAGACGGGGGAGTCATTAATCCGCCTCTCACCCTCCGTCTGCTGGAAATACGCACAATGATCTCCATCCCTTTGTCGTGCCATAGTGCCTTGTGAACTAACACACACATACACACAGCAATCACAAGTCAAAATTCGGCCCCAAGAGATCAAATAAAACAATCGGCAACATATTTGCACTATTCTCGGCATTTCCTTAGATTAACTGAGTCGCAACCGCTGATACTAGTTTGAAGAAGTGTCAGAAAATTTGAAACCGAATGCCTCTGAGAAACATTTCTTGCAGCCAAAAAGTAAAATAACAGAAAAAGCTGGAGAAGCAGCCTTCTAATCCAGTGTTCACTTTTCCCCATAAAATGCCACCACAGCCACAGTTATATTTCGAATCTTGCTGTTTCTGTTTGGGGACAACTTGTACTTTTATATAACTATTCAATGTCTATAAAACAATCTCTGATTAAACTTGATAACCACCATCCGTGATCATGTGTATCATTTCCATTGGTCAGCTTGGTCCAACTGATGCAGAACGTACAAGTGAGAGCCGGTTCGCTTTCACCCGAACCCGTCATTCAGCACAGTGCACAATCTTTCAAACTGACGTTTTAGGCCTGCACAAAATGTATGAGAGCTTCACTTTAGTTTGATAATGAATGCTAATGGCTAGTCCCGTTGAGAGGAATACGGGGAGTCCGGTATATCGCCTTCGTTTGGGCCAAATCCCATATTTCAAAACCTTCTGTAGATGATTATTGAATGGAATTTAGAAAACGGGTATTTTGAATTTGTCATTTAATAAATTAATGCTGGATTTTTATTTAACAGAAAAGTACAGGGATATCCCGGATAGCGATTGAAATTAGAACATTCTGTGCGCTGTACTACTGTTGTGGATTAGCGGGATAGTTTAATTAACACTTTCCAAACGGGTTTGGTGTATTCTGCTGAATTTTGTCACAAGTCACAACTCTGAAGCTACTACGTGAATGTTCACTGAATTCGGAATACTTTTTTACAAAAGAAATAAAGCATTTTGAAAACAAAAAAAGATTTTTAACGTTTTTCTATGCATTATTTTTACTAAAACTATGTGAATTTTGTTGATTTAGATGATTTTCAAGCTGTGACTAAAAATGTTTTATTTTGCAGTTTTCATATTTATTTTACACAATCTTTGGAACCTCCCTAAACCAAAATCAATTTTTTTGTGGTAATACCATACATTTTTTTCTTCAATGAAACAGCACACCTAATTCTCAGATTAGCAGGGAAAACATCAAGGAAGTTAAATTGGATAATCCCCAAAAATAGTCTGCGATTAATCTGTGCCCGTTCGTTGCGCTGCAGGCAGTGTGTTAAATTGGTATTGCCTGCTGATTTCCATGATTGCTGCGTGCAGCCAGCGCTACCTGCGCTGTTCATTGGCTGCACACATCAGCAGGTGGCCTGATGTTGCCAGTGGATAGAGCTACTTAATGGCAGCCTGCACCTCTTAAGGGGGAGGTACACAATGGCTGCAAGAAGTGGTGGGAGCCATATCAAAACTGAATCTGATACTTTGAGGAACGGCTGAAGTGCGAGAAAGCATGCACCAAGGTTTTCTGATAATGCACTGCAAGCCTTGGTGCAAGAGGTGGCAAGAAGGAGGGGCATCCTGTATCCACAGTGGGGCTAGATGCCCTCCAGACATATGTTCAAGAGATGGTGAGAGGAAGTAGCAGAGGAGGTAAATGCCAGGAGCATAGCTCCAAGAACATGGATGCAGTGCAGGAAGAAGTTCAATGATTTAACATGAGTTGTCAAGATGAGTGAGTTCAACTTTCAAGTGGCATATCCTACCAACTGCAATCACATCATCCACTGCTCAAGGCACTACACCCCCAACAACAATCTCCTTCAATCAGTTCTCAACCATTCAAATCATATGCTTTATCTCACCCTCACATACTAGCACTGTTGCAAGCCTCACACCCACAAATCACATTTCACACACACTGGCAGCTATTCAAACATGACAGCCACATCACGCAAATATCTTGCAGGACACTCCCTGACACTTCCCTCTTGCAGGAGAAAGTGGCGCATAACAGAAGACAGCAAGAAACAACTGGAGGAGGACAAGTGCGCCTACACATCTTAACCCCCATGGAGGAGATAGTGCGGGCCATCGCTGAGGCCATGGCCACTGGCAGTGCTGGAGGGATTAATGAAGGTCTCTGCATACCTAATCCTCCTTCTCACTTCCCACTTCCCCTCATCCCAAAATCTTTTCTGCCTCATGTGCTGTAGATCGTGTAACCATTTACTTCTTACTTTTTCCTCTCCCCTCACCACAACTCAACCCTTGTTTCTTTGTCATTTCAGATACCCAAGAACTGGAACCTTCCCAGTGAGAGGAAGAAGACAGTGATGATGAAGAGACACCGTCACTCATCTTACACTTGCAGCCACCAGCTCAGATTGACACTGCGCATACTTTAGAGGCTAGGCTAGAGGAGGGACCTGCACATGGTGAGATACTGGGCACGACTGTGCAGGAGCCAGAGTGGGGGGGGGGGGTGGTGAAAGGATACCACAGGTGCCAGCTCACTGGAGGGCAAATTCACATAATAGTGCTGCTGCAGAGGAGTCAGATGATGACTTCGATGAGCCAGGGTACAGAAGAAGGCTGATGGGTGTACATAACCAAATGTTTGGTGCATTGGAAAAACCTGCCAAAAAGCCTGCGCACAATATTATGGAGCATGGAGGAGTCCAGCTCCAACTTGGCACAGGGCTTTGCACAGAGCTTGGAGCCCATCCTTTCCGACCTGCAATGGGTGGTTACCTCCATCAGCACACCTGTGGAACCCACCATGATACAGTGTCGGATGTCCGATGTCACAGCTTCCATTGCAGCACAAGCATCTGCCATCAAAGGTCTGACTGCTGCCTTGCGAGCTCAGACTGCTGCCACTGTGACTCTGGGTGCCACTGTTGAAAGGGGCTTCCTGGGCATCGCAGCTGTCGAGCAATCTATTTTCCAACAGATCACCAGGATTGCTGAGACGCCGCCCCGAGAGAGTGGCAGTGGCTCCATGGAAGACGAACCTGCTGTCCTTTCTCAGGATGACAGCATTCCTGCTCCCTCCCCAGCCACAACTCCAGTGCCCTTGCTGTTGCCTGTCAGCCAGCCGGCCCAGACTGCTGCAACCCTGGCCGAGATGGTGCAGTCTGAAGCCGTATCCTCTCGGCCCAGAGCTGCTCGAGGTCGGCATCCAAGGCCATCTGCACGCTCCTCAATTGAATGTCAGATGCCTTCCACCACCCACACTCCAGCCACTGGGAAAGCACCTTGTAAGTGCACTAGGAACGGCAAAGGCACAGGAACTAAGGGAATGCACAAGGGTGAATAGTCTCATTTTGTTTGCATAATTTCATGTGTTAATTTATAAAAGTGGTTTTGAATTTGCATTTTGCGCTGGTTTTTATTTCTGCGGTGAGCTGAGGGAGGAACCAATGTTTAATCATAAGAAGGATGATTTGGGGTTCATGTGAGAGAGGAAAGGTAAGGAGTGTAGGACTGTTGGCAAATGGGGAGGTGTCATAGCAGTGACTGGTATCGCTCATTAATAATCTGATCACGCAGAGCCCTGGCAGACAGGGCCTGTCTACCTTGTTGCCTCCCTTCCTCTTTCTCCATGTCCTGTTGCACTTCCTCCTCTTCTTCCTCTTGCTGTGCTGGTTGAAATACAGGTGGAACAGAGGACTGCCGCAGAATGAAAGAATCATGACTGCTGCCAGGATATTGGGCATTCACCTGCATGATGTGCTGCCTGTGGTCACACACCAGCTGCACATTGAGGGAGTGGACTCTTTTCCTTTTCATGAATATGCCAGAGTTCCGATGAGGAGCATGCATGGCAATGTGTGTGCAGTCAATGGCACCCTGCACCATGGGGAAACCTGCAATGTGAGCAAAATCTCATGCTCAGTCCTCCTGTTTGTCTCTGGCAAGAGGGAATGAGATGAATCTGTTTCTCATTGTATAGAGAACCTCAGTAACCTCCCTTATACAGCAGCACACTGCAAACCTCGAGATTGCTTATATCTCCAGCAGCAGCCTGAAAGGAGCCAGAGCCATAAAAATTAAGAGCCCGGTCACCTTGACAGCCACAGGCAATGCTGTCCTTGCTTTGCTTTGAGGCTGCTGTTGTGGCTACAGCAGTTGACAAATCTCAGTCATGAACTTTTGTGAACCGAAGGCATCTAATGCACTAGTCGTCGCTAAAGTTAAGGTAAGAGAAGACCCTCTGTGCGTTATGGCCTCCTGCTGAGTGCCCTACTCCTCCTCCACCTCCTCCCTCTTCTAGCAGCTTGTCCTGCTCTGCATGGCCTCTCTTCATTCTCCTGGTCATGTTCAATTCCCAGAGAAAGCCCTACAAGGCCACCCATGTCTGGAAGCAACTTTTTTGGCACAATATTTTAAATGACACAAAGAGTACAGCAAAACCAGCCAGACCACTCTCCCTATAGAGTATTGAAACTATCTCAGTAGAGGAAACCTCCAAAAACACGTACAATTGCACCAGCAGCCAGAAGAAATAATCCACCAACTAACCTGTAGGTACTTCATGATTCTTTTTAAATAGCACTGGTGGGGAGGGGCCCTACACGTCCTTTAAGTCCTGCTCAGCTATGCGAGATTAAGAGTGGGTGTTGGCTGGAGTATGGCATTCCAGAATAGCTGCATTGCCTTCAAATCAGTGTTGCACACTGATCCGCCTCATAATCTCCCTACTCTGCATGCTGCGTACGCACCCAACTGCTGTAGTTGGGTGCGTACGCAAATACCTTTACCAAGATGGCATCCTGCGCACTTCCCATCGAAAGTGTATGTGCGCATCTTGGACCCCATTTTCGGGACTTGGGTGTCTGCATAGCACTGTAAAAAAGGGTGCTACATGGCCCAATTTCACCCCCCCCCCCCCACCCCACAACATACTAAAAATAAAAGTTGAAAATTTGAAAAAACACTATAAAATCAGGTTTTCTTGGATATTGTTTGGAGGTTTATTTCAACTGTTTGTTTTCATAACTATTTTAATTTTTCTGATTGCTCCAAATGGAGCTATAACTTTTCGGCCATAAAACACACCACCACAGCCTGGCTGATATTACAAATCACTCGAGTACAAAGTATGTTGAACGGCACCCGTTAACATAACTTAGACCAGTACGCATTAACCCAAAAGCATGTTAGTATTTTTTTATTATGCCACAAGCATTTTATGATGTTTTTATTATCTGAAAAACTATTCTAATAATCCTGAATGTTGTAAAAGGAAACCACTCATTGCATTGAAAGTATACTTTTTATTCCAACAAATATTGGCTTAAAACTGACCTAAGCTGAAATTCTTCACTTGTGTAGTTGTAATTGGTCAACTATGTTCAATTTTAGTATTAATGTAACTATTATGATTGATTTCCATAAATTTTAACTTTTTTCTATTAAAAAAAGCAATAAAAAATGTTTTAAAGCAAGTTTTTGTAATAAACATTGTTTATCAAACTGATCTGCTCTCAGTAATGGCAGGGCGTCACTGTGACCAGGATTAACATTCTGAGGCACAAGCTCCAAGCTGGCTGATGAATCCAATGGCAATTTCTTAGGTTTTATTGAATTGTTGGCCAAGTATGATCAGATTTTGGGCGACCATGTTGATTGTGTGAAAAAGGCACAGCCGCAAAATAAAAGGCTTCACGTATGTTAACTTGCCACCTGAGAACCAAAATAAATTTATTGGAGAATGAGGCAAATGAGCAATCCTATGTGAGGTTAAAGAGGCAAATACTTTTCAATAATTTATGGTGCAACACCGGACAGTTAACCCGAGAAACAGATAGCACTAGCGATCAGATATGTTCATCAAGTACCTACAGCAAACTTTGTGATTCAGGAATGTTTTTTGTGCTTCAGAAACTTTACCAAGATGACTGGCAAGGAAATTGCCGAGATGCTTCAAATCACCACAGCTGATCACTGGTTAGATTTCAAACTCTGCCATTGACAAGCTTATTATAATGGAGATAACAACAAGGCAGGAAAGTACTCTGGCTTCGACAGACCTACATTGGTTCCCAGTTCAGCAATGCTTCAAATTTAAAATTCTCGTTCTTATGTTCAAATCCCTCCATCGCCTCGCCCCTCCCTATCTCTAACCTCCTCGAGCCCGACAACCCTCCAAGAGCTTTGCATTCTTCCAATTCAGGCCATTTGTGCATTCCTGATTTCCATTAGCTGCTGTGTGTTCAGCTGCC
The DNA here is from genome assembly GCF_035084215.1 of Heptranchias perlo. Classification (NCBI taxonomy): domain Eukaryota; kingdom Metazoa; phylum Chordata; class Chondrichthyes; order Hexanchiformes; family Hexanchidae; genus Heptranchias; species Heptranchias perlo. The sequence goes on from NC_090329.1 coordinate 53,290,054, forward strand.
TAGGCTCCAAACGCTGGAATTCCCTCCCAAAGCCTCTCCTCCTCTACACCTCGCTCCTCCTTTTAAGAACCTCCTTAAAACCTACCTCTTTGACCAAGCTTTTGGTCACCTGTCCTAATATCTCCTTATATGGCTCATTGTCAAATTTTGTCTGCTTTGCTCCTGTAAAGTGCCTTGTGACGTTTTACTACATTGAAGGCGAGTTATTGATTAACTTACTGAGAAAGGCAAGAAAAGCACGATTGTAAATCGAAAGTCTTAAAATCAATTATACGGAAATTCGGAAACTTGTTTTTATTCTATTTTCTTTACTGCAGCTTTTATAAGTGCAAGTTGTTGTATCCACAGGTGCTTTTTTTTTCCCTCTCCACGTCCAGCACCTACCCTGAACTTAGTTGGTGTTGGATCGGAAGAGTCGTCAATTGATTGTATCATGTTCTTTGGGCGTCTTCAGCCATAGTACAATATTTTCAGCGGATGTCCACAAAGGTGGGAGGTTTTGAGGAAAAATGTTCCTGTTTCACTCCGTTCAACATCTGACACACGGTGGTCAGCATGAATCGACTGCAAATTTTTGCCAAGAATCTAAAAGGCTTAAAAGTAGCATTGAAATGAGTTGCTTGAATTAAAGCTGACTTCCGAAATCAGAAGTAATATTGCCCACCTACTCAAATACATGTCCGAATTTAAATGTGTTTTACTCCCATCAATTTGGCTAAACATTCTAATCCCCATCAATGAATGGAATCTAGTGCTTCAGTACCGAGTCGCTACACATGACATCGAAAGTGACAATATCGACGCCCTTATCATTGAACTGGCGCTTTTCAGGAAAAACTGGAACTAAAGTTAGAATGAATGAGCTTATTGCGGCAATCTTCGCTATTCGTCTTCCAAAGGTATCAGTGGCATCACACTGTTCACACCCACCGACCAGATACAGAGAAAGTGATGATGCAGCCCAGATCATCGAGATAAACTTGTGAAGGAGCAACTTCTGGTCAATATTTTCTTTCTTGAAAATGAAAGAGTTGATCTCAATGATTTTCTCAATCTCTGGTGATAGAAAAGATGAATTGGAGATCCTCAATCGCATTTACAAAGAAAACATCGCCGCTTCATTTACTAAATAAGCTGCATGAAGTCTGTCTTCAGAACCTCCTTCCCCCATCTGATTGTTGCACTTCCCTTATCAGTGGTCACCACAGAAAGATCATTTAGTGCTCAAATGTGTTAAGAACTAGCACCGCGCAACTATAGGTCAGTCAAGCCTTGATGGCTGAGCAACTCTTGCCATTGAAAGGGATCAACGGTCTGTAGATTTCAAGAACATTACTGATTAATTTACCGAGAAAGGCAAGAAAAGCACCGTTGCAAATCGAAAGTCTCAAAATCAATTATACGGAAATTCGGAAACTTATGTTTATTCTATTTTCTTTATTGCAGTTTTTATTATCACTGATCAGTTTCATTCATTAAATCTGGGCCCCCTGAGCTCAGGGCCCCTAACCTCAATTGTACCCACTTTCCCCCTCTCTGGTCAGCGCTGCTAATGGCTATGGCATGATTTCTAGTCTGTTTAAGACATGGTTACAGTGTGTGGTCTGTTCGCCCATCTGGAGTGTATGGAAAAATTAAGATCCGTGCGCAAAGGAGCTCTTTAAGAGGCAGCGGTAATTTTTGAATGCATGTAGTTCAGTCCATTAACTTAGAATCTGTGTCTGAGACAAACATATTGCAGTAGATGAAAATCTGGCTGAGAAGCAAATAATACGTCACAAAAAACACAGAAAACATAGTCACTCCAATCTAGTTTGTTGCAACATTGTTTTCCAATGTTTACATATTTTCAGTTGCTTTTCTTAACTTTATAATAGCGTAGACGGTACATTTTGTAACATGTTTATACGGGGCATTTGACATCTGTTAGCCAATTTGCTTGAAGTTGAATTAATTTCTAAAAGTCCGAGGGACACACATGTAGAGGAGGCTTGGGCAGTGGTCAGTCTGCTAAGGCATTATCTCCTGAGACAATCTTCATATCCCGGCGTTGTCCAGGAAGGATTAGGACAGCGCGCACCAGAGTTGCACTCTGCCGATACCCGAGCTCAGTGCCCAAGTTTGCTCTCAAGCCTAATTAAAGTAAAGGAGGTGCCACATGGGCATTCGGAGCACACTATTGGCCATCGCCATCAAAAGATAAGTTGTCTGGGCGCTTACTGACACTTCAAGGCACCATTAAAGGGGCGGGCACAGTTAAGGCCTGATGGGATAGCCAAAAGGTTTTGATTTTTTCAGGTAATAGGGTAAGGTTATTGGCTGAACACTGTCTAATGAAGAATGTTAAGTTTTTTAAATAATCAGTGTGTGCCAGAAGTTGTAAATTGAATATTGATGAATATCATGGTTATTTAAAGGTTCTGTCCTCTGGGAATTAATTTGTGCTGCTGTGCCACAACAGCAGCACCTCAAGCAGTTCACCTGGGCACCTCTGGAATCTGCTTTGGAGAGAGCTGGTAAGAGGGTGGCACTGGAACCAAGCAATAGATTGAGGAACAGGGAAAACAAGTGCAGTTATAAAGATTGATGGTGTGGGAATAGGAGGAGGCTGTTTGTTTGACTGTGAGATTTTCTTTTCATTCCAAGTGGCATAGAGCAGGGGAAGGGGAGATTCCTACTGTATGGTAGTGGCTTGGGAGAAGGACAGGTGAAGGACTTCAGCAGCCATCAAGGAGGGTCGTGGTTGTATCTTCTTGTCTGTCTCCAAATAAGGGGGAGGGCAGTTGTGACAAGGTACTGAGCACAGCCTCCATCACTAAATGTTGCAGAATGCAGTCAATATTTTACAAGTCCTGAAGCAGCAAAACCATTTTTTATTCAAAAAGTCAAGAATAAATAACGATCTTGACAATATCAACTTACCCTTTAAGATTGATAGTTCCTAAACAGCAGCTCAAGAATCCGTAGTATCAGATTTTTATGGAGGTAGTTTGCCCCTGATCTGTACCTGGTGCTATTGGAGGAAATCTGGGTGCAAAGCCCTCTTGCATTCATTTTTTTATTCGTTCATGGGATGCGGGCATCGCTGGAAAGGCCAGCATTTATTGCCCATCCCTAATTGCCCTTGAGAAGATGGTGGTGAGCCGCCTTCTTGAACCGCTGCAGTCCGTGTGGTGAAGGTTCTCCCACAGTGCTGTTAGATATGGAGTTCCAGGATTTTGACCCAGCGACGATGAAGGAACGGCGATAAATTTCCAAGTCGGGATGGTGTGTGACTTGGAGGGGAACATGCAGGTGGTGTTGTTCCCATGTGCCTGCTGCCCTTGTCCTTCTAGGTGGTAGAGGTTGCGGGTTTGGGAGGTGCTGTCGAAGAAGCCTTGGCGAGTTGCTGCAGTGCATCCTGTGGATGGTACACACTGCAGCCACGATGCGCCGGTGGTGAAGGGAGTGAATGTTTAGGGTGGTGGATGGGGTGCCAATCAAGTGGACTGCTTTGTCCTGGATGGTGTCGAGCTTCTTGAGTGTTGTTAGAGCTGCACTTGTCCAGGCAAGTGGAGGGTATTCCATCACACTCCTGACTTGTGCCTTGTAGATGGTGGAAAGGCTTTGGGGAGTCAGGAGGTGAGTCACTCGCCACAGAATACCCAGCCTCTGACCTGCTCTTGTAGCCACAGTATTTATGTGGCTGGTCCAATTAAGTTTCTGGTCAATGGTGACCCCCAGCATGTTGATGGTGGGGGATTTGATGATGGTAATGCCGTTGAATGTCAAGGGGAGGTGGTTAGACTCTCTCTTGTTGGAGATGGTCATTGCCTGGCACTTGTCTGGCACGAATGTTACTTGCCACTTATCAGCTCAAGCCTGGATGTTGTCCAGGTCCTGCTGCATGTGGGCACGGACTGCTTCATTACCTGAGGGGTTGCAAATGGAACTGAACACAGTGCGATCATCAGCGATCATCCCTATTTCTGACCTTATGATGGAGGGAAGGTCATTGATGAAGCAGCTGAAGAGGGTTGGGCCTATGACACTGCCCTGATGAACTCCTGCAGCGATGTCCTGGGGCTGAGAAGATTGGCTTCCAACAACCACTACCATCTTCCTTTGTGCTAGGTATGTCTCCAGCCACTGGAGAGTTTATGCCCTGATGCCCATTGACTTCAATTTTACTAGGGCTCTTTGGTGCCACACTCGGTCAGTCAAATGCTGCCTTGATGTCAAGGGCAGTCACTCTCACCTCACCTCTGGAATTCAGCTCTTTTGTCCATGTTTGGACCAAGGCTGTAATGAGGTCTGGAGCCGAGTGGTCCTGGCGAATCCCAAACTGAGCATCGGTGAGCAGGTTATTGGTGAGTAAGTGCCGCTTGATAGCACTGTCGACAACACCTTCCATCACTTTGCTGATGATTGAGAGTAGACTGATGGGGCGGTAGTTGGCCGGATTGGATTTGTCCTGCTTTTTGTGGACAGGACATATATGGACAATTTTCCACATTGTCGGGTAGATGCCAGTGTTGTAGCTGTACTGGAACAGCTTGGCTAGAGGTGCAGCTAGTTCTGGAGCACAAGCCTTCAGCACTACAGCCAGGATGTTGTCGGGGCCCATAGACTTTGTTGTATCCAGTGCACTCAGCCATTTCTTGATATCATTTCTTGAGTGAATCGAATTGGCTGTAGACTGGCTTCTGTGATGGTGGGTATGTTTGGAGGAGGCCGAGATGGATCATCTACTCGGCACTTCTGGCTGAAGCAGATTTGTAGGTAATATGCATTTCCCTCTTCAGAAGCAGTCAGATACAGATACCATAAAAGCCACAGAGGAAGTTTGGATGCAGTGCTATCCAGGAGCAGAATGGGTGCAAAAAATTAGCACTATTTTTCCTATGAAGTGCACCCATTTTTCAGCTGCTACTTGGGAACAAGGCAGAGGAAAACAGCCGCCTCCATTCTACCCCCTGATATCTGACTTGTACCAGTTCTGCAGGATCAGAGATCCCATTTCTGATGGATCAAGGCGCAAGTGCAAATGTGCTGCAGCATAAAACCTTTATGTCCAGCTAAAGCTCGTTTTTGATATATTCCACAGACTTTTGTTTTGAATCTGCAAAGCAGCAATTGGGTACCTTGATAATATGATTATTAAGTTAAAGACACTTTTGTCACAGGCACCCATTCTTCCTCTGTATGTTCTAATCAGAAAACTATCGTTATTAGGATATTTAGACTGGGCAATATTTTAGGCATGACCATCATTAACAGGTAAAAGTACATAGAACAAAAGCAATCAGCTACATACAGTCAACAAATAGTTTGTGGTGATTAGTGATTTTCTTGTTGTAAATAGATGAAGTAAAGCTGGTAGGCCTATGAGGGACTTTACATAATCTCATATTATTGTCCAACAATATGTGATGCCTCAACACAGATCCTAATTCTAAAAGTTATCTTTAATTTTGCTGCTAATTTACACATGCATACTTTCAGATGTATTTTTCAAGTACCATTCTCCACAGATTAAATAAAAATGCCTTAGCTACTCGTAGCCTATAGTAGAACGTGAATAACACAACTGTTGGCTTGGTAGTCGGGAATGACTCATAACTTCTTAACTAAGTCAAGGCAAAAGGAAGCCAGCTGTTAAGTTAAACACTAAACAGCAGTATATACAGAACCAAGTTACTATCTTTATTTTGCAAAAATTTCATACTGAGTTGAAAAGAGCCCTGAATATTGGACTGCAGACTTGGAGCATAGATCAGCATGATAACTGTATGACCTTCAAAATGACAGAAAAAAAGGAGTCTGTTCATTTGGTTTCTCTCAGTAGTTTGCCTGTTGTGACACAGCATGTTTTGACATTCCCCTGGAGATCAAGAGACATTATTGTATTGGAACAGTTTTCACGTGTAACTCCTTTCTGCACGTGTGCATTCTGTCTAATGGATGCTTGTAACATTGCAGCATTTAGAGTTACTTTCAGTCAGTGACTTGCATAATCATCATTAGCCAGTTAAGACTTCTGATTGTCTTGTGGAGAAAAAGGTAGAACTTTTCCCTTGGAAACATTTACCTTTGAACATCCATATTTTCTTGCCCATTCATCCCTGATAAACACATCTTTAGATGTTACTGCATCTGATTGCTATACAATGTTATTTCTATCTTGGTTAATTAATCTGGGTCACAATCAACCATAGCTGGGCTATGGGCCACTTATTAAGGTGGATTTCAACTATCAGGTAGTCAGTCAGTGGAACGGGTGGTCTAGCCATCTGATCTTTCATGCGGGAGACCCAGTCCATTTTGTGGGCTGGGCCTCATTAATATACATGCGACGAAGTGTACACCCCAAACGGGTGTCCCGATGCAGTTCGACAGCTCCGGGCCACCTGATATTGCCGACCATGGAAAAAAGGTAGGTCTGGGGAGTGAGGGGTGGGGTTGCGATTGTAGGCGGGTGGGGTTGCGATTGTAGGCAGGTGGGGGTCCTCGCTTTATCTTGTGGAGCTCGCAGTATCACTCCTGCTTCTCCACAGAAATAATTTTAACACTTGTTTTTTGGAGTTTGTGTGCTGCATTGCCAGGTTTCGCTGATGATGTGGAGGTGCCGGTGATAGACTGGGGTGGACAAATGTACGGAGTCGTACAACACCAGGTTATAGTCAAACAGCTTTATTTGAAATCTCAAGCTTTTGGAAAAGTAGGCTAGTAATGTGACATCGAGGTCCTATGTATGTCACGAGACCCAGATTTGCACGAATTCATGATTCTGGCGGGTGCGTCGGCCACTCATGAAAATGTGTATTGTGGTGGATGGGAAGCGAGGCAGTAAGTCCACCACTACAATTTTAAGTCAGCAACTGCCCAGTTTCCACCGGGCATTAGGTAATTAAAATCGGCCACTCTTTAGTTGAATCTAAAATTAGATGTTAGTAAGGTCTGTCGATTCTACTCCATTCTTTTGAAAATGTTTTCTTAATTTTCCATTCTATTCCATTCTTTTAATTTACATTACCAACTTTAACAACAACAATTATATTACATCTTTAATGTAGGAAAATGTCAACGAAGTACTTCACAGAGCTGTAAGGAGAAAATGGTTGCTGAGCCAAAGGTTAAGGGGGAGAATTCCAGAGTGTGAAGCCTAGTGGCTGAAAGCATAGGCCCCAATAGTGAGGTAAAGGGCAAAGGATACGCATAAGATTCCTGAGTCAGAGAAACTGAGAATCTAGGGGAGAAGTTGTAAGGCTGGAAGAGGTTGTGAGGCTGGATAGGTGAAAGGCCATGAGCGATTTAAATATAAGCATGAGAATTTTAATTTGAGACCAGGAGCCAATGTACGTCAACGAAAACATGGGTTATGGGCTAGCGGGTCTTGGTGGGGGATGGGATCCAGCAATAGAGTTTTGAATGAGCTTAGTTTGGGGTCAAATGGGACATTGGTTTTGAACAGTCTGGTTCAGCCTGAGACATTGGCCAGATATCGGGATGGAATCAAGGGCAAAGATATGGAGTTTGGAGCAAGTGCTGAAGATTTGTCTTCCCAACTTTTAGCTAGAGGTAATTATAGCTCATTCAAGATTGGTGTGTTCAGCAGGCAGTGTGGGGTCAAGAGGTGTGAAAAGGTACAGCTGGATGTCATCAGTGTGTACGTGGAATCTGACCTCATGGGGATGAATTTTCTCGGGGCGTACCCCGTTGCACCGCTGTAACTTTAACTGAAGTTTGGTGGAAACTCCATGTCTGTGGATGAGATTGCTTAGCGGCAGCATTTAGCTGATGAAGAGGAGAGGGCCAATGATAGATGGCGATAGTGGTGATGGTTCAGGGGTGGGGAGAGAAGCCATTGCTGGAGATGACCTAGCTACTTTACCACATGAAGATCACATAACATTTTTAACATAATAAAGAGGGATGGCGAGCTCTTTGCTTACTTAATGCATATGTGGCTGAATACGGTTTAGTTTGATAATGTGTAATAAGAGCTGGATATATATGTAAACATTTCATATATACACACCAGCTTGATCTAATTAGTATAACTAGGTGAATTAAATTAAAATACAGTTAAATACTTAAATTCATGTCTGAGAGCTTAATGCGATTTTGCTTCCAACAGTAATTTTTGGTTATATAATCCATTATAAGTCTGATGTGTGGCATATGCATGCTTGATGTCATAATTTTAAAAAAATTATAATAAAGGCATAGATTACTATTTTTTTCAAAGTTCCACATGTCAAGCTTCAATATTAATTGTTTGTGGGATTGTGTGTAACCCCCAGTTCTTTCAATTTTATGAATAATGAATGTAGTCAGAAATCAAAGAATTTTACAAAATTACATTATTATTACATTTGTCTGAATTCTATGCTCATACTCCAGGTGAATATATTAAAGAACGAGTCTCATCAACATACATGGTACCTTTTTGAAAATTAAACAGTTAATGAATAATTCTGATTAACTTTAAAAAAAACTCAGCCTATTGAATTTTTGAATATTTGTATTTAAAAAGGGTGGGGAGGGGTGGGAGAGGTTGCTAAGCCCTACAGTGTGAGAGAATTAGATACACAATGATGCTTGATGTGTTAAGAAGTAACATGGTTTTGAAGGAAATTCTCCTGCAGAAAAGATTATTTATTACATTTCCTCCCTCAAAAGAATGATTTACATTTAAGCAACATGAAAAGCAGCTTGTGCTGTCTCTCGGTCAGAAAAGACGCAGTTGAAGATGAATGCGGAGTACCTCTCCCCTCTCTAGCTGACTGTTTTGTGTTAAAAATAACGTAAAATTAATTTGTTCAAATACAGTGACAGTAATGCTGTAGAAATCAGAAGCATATTTAGTGGCAGGTCTATAAAATATTTATGACTTCCATTGAACTGAGTTGGGATCATCTTCCTTCCAATTCCTGGATGCTGATACTGGCACTCAACTACATGTCAAAGGACTCAGCGCTGACTGGCTCCCAGCCGGCACTGAGCCTTTGATGTGCACTGCCAGTACTAAGCCTTTGATCTCCAGTGGGCGCCTGGATTGGCTTCCAGAAATAGGAATACTGCAGCCCATTCAACTCAATAATGGACATACAGAGTAAGATCCACTGGAAACATCATCCTAGCACTTTCTTCTTAGTGGGAAATCCATGGTGGGCCTTGATGGGCTGCTTTCCAAAATGTAAATAACCCTTCTTGAGGAGGAGATGTAGCAAACAGCCAATTTTTACAGGCTTTACGTAGGGAGAATTTTATGTTGAAAGTATTTTATTCCCCCTAGTGTGAAATTCCCTTTAATGATTGTGTTTGTGTTAAATGTTAACTCTCTCAGCAGTCAGCATCAGCAACTCCTCCCAGCAAGTTTCCACAATGATGCTAGCAGTACTCATGGAGTTTTAAAATAAAAAATCAGGAAATATAGTACAAAAGTTGTATTAAATTGGATATAATTCTCTGCTAAGTTGGGAGTGATTTCAATGGTAACCGCTCGGTTTTTTGCTGGGTGAACTGCACTGTTAAAGTTCCTCAGGTGACCTATCCGCCCGGGAGCTGACCTGCTGGGATTTCCACCACAGACAGCAGGGACCTTTTTAGCGATGACACCATTGGGAGCTGACTGCAATGTTTACTAGGAGGCCTGAGCGGGAAACGGAAGTCAGTTTCCCACCAGGCCAACCCAGTGTAGAACTGGGTCGGGGCCAGAAGAGGCCCATAAAGGTTTATTTCAAATTTTAAAAAAAATTTCCTTGTGGGGTCAGGAAGGGCAGGAGTGCTCCTGCAAACCCTACAAAGAAATCTGAAGCCTTCCATGCCTTGATCTCTCCGCACCTGCCCCCGCCCCCCCACCTCCCTCCATCGCGGGGACCTACACGGGGTGGTCGGGCAGCCGATCCTGCGGACTTACCTGCTCAGTAGGGGGACTCCAGGGAGTGCGTGTTTGCACCATTTCCTACCAAGAACGGGTGGGAAGTCGGCTGATGGCATTTAAATGAAGCCCAGGAGGTAAAATACTGACATCGAAACTCATCTGCCGACAGCTGGCCTCAGTGAAAGTTCGGTCCTTTGTCTTTAAAAGGGTACTGATGCTGAGGGCTTCTCTTTAATATAACGGTGATGTGGTTGGCTAATAAATGAGTCATTTCAACACATTAAACAAAGAGTTAACACTATCTTTAACGAAAGATTGTCAAGAGAAGATGTTTTGTGTCAAAATATGACAGATGAATTTGTTTAAAGTGTGACAATAGTCCCGTAGATTCATTTACAGGTCTCTACAATATTTCTAGCCTCTATAAGGGTTATTCTAGCCCTTAGAGGTTGGAAACATAAAAATGAATAAAGCTGAAAAGTAAGTCAAAAGTGGGAGTGAGCAGTGAAGTAGAATGGTACATTGTTTCATTCCTGAGGGCTGGGTTTGAATCCTGAGTGTGGTCCACGAACCAAGTTTGTGTCCATACTCTATGGACATGAATTACTGAGTATATCAACGCTAGCTTGGAAAACAAAAGGGTGAGGAAGGATGGAAAGGCATGGAAGGATGTGAAGAAGAAGTGCCATGATTTGAGATTAGCCATCACTGTGATATAGAATTGGAACGGCAATATTGCAGCTTTCTTTATATAATTTATTTGCATTTTTTGATCTGTCAGTTTAAACTATTATATCCATTGTATTTGAGGCTCGACGTTGCAGCGATATAGATATTTTTACATAATTATATCATGTTAGTTTTTTTTAAGAAGAACAAATAGCACTGTGCATGCCATTCCAGTACAAGAAAGCTAATGCAGTGTTAGTTTTGCCGAATGTACCCTATTAACAAAGTTAACTCGTCACTTTGTCAGAAAAGGATGGTGTATAACATCAAGGATGCTGTCCTATATCAATATGGAGACAGTGGGGGTGATTTTGACTTTAGACAATAGTGTAAAGAGTGCAATATTGACTCGGCCACCCGTTAAACACCTCTCCTGATTTTTGTTTCCATTGAAATTACCCCCAGTGAAAGACAGTCCCGTTGAGATGGGAATGAGATGCACACCAGCGGATATGTTCCAAATTTATGATCTTCTCCTGACTTGTGGAGCAGCTAACATAAATATCTGAATAGTTTGGCACGGAGAACATCAGTTTTCCATGTCATTACTTCCGAAGGCAATGGTGAATTGATAAAGTGGAATACAGTGTCCACCACTTGCACCATTCATACTTATCACAGGAAGCTACCTAATACACTCATAAATATACATTGTGCTCCCTCTACAGATAACATTGTATGACACAGTGGGGCGCAGCCGGAACCAAAGCAACACAGTACACCAAAGCAACCAATTACTAGCATTTCAAGTGGCTTAGAGTGTGTAGTCTTTGTGCATTCCAAGAAGCTGATTTAATACATGGACAGTTTGGAGAAGTCTCTTGACTCCATCCCTCGGATAATGGGGTGGATAGATGGATTGTATCTGGTATAGAGTCTGCATTCAAGACGCATTGGACAGCACATTAGTCCGAGTGTGCAGTCTACCAAATAAGGGTTACTGACATCAATCAAAGAGGAATTTGTGAACCTTCAAGATATACACTCTTCTGTCCACTGGGAGATGACTATGCCCCTTGTGCATAGGCCATCGAGCACAAGGGCAGATTTATGTGGCTGACAGAGTGATTTACAGAGAGTGGGCTCCCAGCAGAAGTTTGCTACATGTTGCCATGTGCAGGTTTGATCAACAAAGAAATGCACTAGCATCTCATGTGCTTCATACAAAGCAACAGCACCATAGAGCCATGTGGGATTTGAGCACAGAGGGCATAACTGACTGCAGTGGCCATTTGTGAGTGTGAAGATTGGGTGGGAAATGATGGCGGGATTATCAGAAAGCAGGCACTCTCGCTTCAGACAGCATAACTCACTCATTTGGGAATATGTTTGCCCATGTTTTTGGTGAACAAAAATTCTGTAAATCTAAGTTAAAGGAGAGCGTTGAGAAAGCTCATTCCTGACATTAAGTTTTTTTTTTCTCTTTCCATGCTCATTATTTTACATATCAGTATTTTATGAACAGGAGGATGATGCAGTTTTAAGGGAATTATATTTCTGATAAATTTAGAGCCTAACTTTTCTAAGTACACGTTGGCAGTGAGTAACTTTGCTCATTTTTTCCAATGTTTTCTAATATGCACTGACAGCAAGTAATGTGCACTGCCATCAGTGTGAAGTTGGAAACCTCACCCCTAGTTGTATTCTGGACATTATCAGGCAATGTTTGTAAAGTGTGATTGGGCTGGTTAGAAATGCTGATAATAGCTATTTTGAGGTGCATGATGTCATTTACATCTTGCCCTGTGTTCGATGTATTCCACACAGTTTATTGATTATGCTGCACAACCATTTTTTTCTTTCTTTCCTTGTTGTTCCATTTTGTACTTTCAAGCCACTATCGGTTCTAACTGAAGTTTCAAGAAAGCGCAACTTTGTAATTTAATTATGGGTATTTCTGTAGGAAGATCAGATGAGCCAACATAAAGAAATATGGCTTTCTTCAAAATGATCGCTGCTGCTTCAAGTCTACTGGAACCTTGACACTGGACATTTGTTAAACTGTCTACTTTATTAAATTTACAAACACAGCTGGATAAAATAAAATCTGTTATCTTTAAATCATAATATGTACATGTTCTAAGGAAACAGCCAACTAAAACTATCCATTTAACCAAGGTTAATACTGAGACTATAGAATTTATAGTACTTTCCCTGTGTAAAAGGTAAAAATCCAATCACGTCCAGCACAGGTGCAATTGTACAACATACAAATACTTGAGAGGACCTTGACACACACAATAAGTCAAGTAGTACATAAAGATGCAAATTTTTAAGAACTTTTAAGATAAAAATCTTTTCCCAGAGATCACCCCATTAACTTTTTTACCATATTCCTTGATTTTGTTTCTCTCCAAAAACTCATCCCGGGCCCGATGTCTGAGTATTCAGGAATCGAATGTCAGATTCAAAGAAATCAAAATGGAGCAAAAATGCTAATAAAAGTAAATTTTCCAATTGGCTATTGACTAGTTTGCAGGTGCTGAGGGGGAGCAGAGTCTTTTTCTCACCAATTATTTCTGTCTGTGATTTTCCAGCAGATTTTGTGCACTAGAAATCTCCTGTATATTTCACCATCATTTTTCACGTACCTGAATTCCTGATAGGCACTCAGCTCTTGCCATGTGAAGCTCAGTTCCAGTAGTATTGAAGATGAAGAATTACCCCCGCATGTTATAGCCTCAATAAGGTCCCAAAAGTCATGCAAAAATACTTAAATGAATACCTGGTGCAATTTCTTGGTTTTGGTGTCGAGATTGCACTGCTTGGCTTCAAAGATCATTTTGAATAGGCTACAGCAAGCTTCATGTACAATGGAGTTCTTGAAGGCAAGCAAGCTTTCTACACCTTTTTTGTTCCAATTTAAAAAGTATTATGGATTTCTCCAATATTCCTCTTTTTTTAAATTAAAAGTATGTTTTGGAATAATTTTTCAGAGACAATTTTTATTTACTCAGAACAGTAAGTATTTTTCAACATCCTTCAAAACATTAGCCCTGTTATTATCCACTAAGATATCAGAAAGCAGACTGTAAGCGATGTTTTTACAGGACTTCAGAACATGAACAGGTGAAAAAAGAGGGCATCTGTTTCAATACAACTTTTACTAGAAACTCACCAGCCACAGAGCATTTAAGTGTGAACTGTGGAGTGAAGCGAAAGTAAATAATGGGATTGGTTTGGATGTGTCCCAAATACAATATTTCATGCTTGAAGTGGTACAAGATGAAAGAAAGCATGCCAAGGAGATCAGTAGGCACATAAGCCACACCTGCCATTATGCCATCAACCAATATCTGCAGGTTTTGTCACTTGCACTTACAAAATGACTGACAACAACTGCATCTGAAGTCAGGAGTGAGATGCAGAGCTTTGTCATCTGCTGCAAGGACACTTGCAACCAACCTGCAAATTCAGCACGGCACTGTAATCGCAGTCAAGGTCACCACCATCCTGAATGATTATGCCTCCACTTCATTCCAGGCTAGCACTACTGCATCAGCTAATGAACTGACAACGTATGCATGAAACAGATGACAGATGACTCACTGAGTATGACCAGCATTTTCATCTCCTTTCCCACTGACGAGCGACAGGAGCCTTATATGGAGGCCCAATTTTTACAGCACTGTTACATTTTAGAAAGTACAGGAAGTCACTGATGGCAAAATGCGGATTACTACCAAAAGCGCTGAACAAAACTAATGGTCAGATATGGATTTGTTGCTGGTGATAATCCATTACCAGAACAAAATCCAGGCCGATACAAACGGAAAGAGTGAAAAGAAGCAATTTAAATGACATTAGGGTAGATTTTACAAATTTGTGATCCAGAGCAGAGCTTCACGTGCCAGGAGTACATATGGGAAATTTGGGAGTGAAAACCATTGGAGCCCACAGGATTTTCTATCCATTAATTAGTAAAATCTATCCCATAGAATCAAAAGTTATTGATGTATTTATCGATACGAGGGATGATTTTTGTCTGCAGGTGTAAATCAATTCTAGTTTGGTTTGCAGTGTTTTAAGACCCATCTGAATCTCAAGTGCAAATAGCACTCAATTTCCCAGCCTAACCTCATTTACATATTTATTCACATCTCCAGGTGGAAACTCAGGTAGGTCTAAGGATTACACAACTGGTAGGAGACGAAAATTACATAGCTGCCAGACTGGGCCTGCGGCAGATGGTGAGCGAACCAACACGAGGGAAAAACCTACTTGACCTCATCTTCACCAATCTACCTGTCGCAGATGCATCTGTCCATGACGGTATTGGTAGGAGTGACCACCGCACAGTCCTCATGGAAATAAACTCCCGTCTTCACACTGAGTGCCACACAACACTTTGGATGGTGTCCTATCACCGTGCTAAATGGGATAGATTCAGAACAGATCTAGCAGCTCAAAACTGGGCATCCATGAGACGCTGTGGGCCATCAGCAGCAGCAGAATTGTATTCCAGCACAATCTGTAACCTCATGGCCTGGCATATTCCTCAATCTACCATTACCAACAAGCCAGGGGATCAACCCTGGTTCAATGAGGAGTGTAGAAAAGCATGCCAGGAGTAGCACCAGGCGTACCTAAAAATGAGGTGCCAACCTGGTGAAGCTACAACTCAGGACTACATACATGCTAAACAGCGGAAGCGACATGCTATAGACAGAGCTAAGCGATTCCACAACCAACGGATCAGATCAAAGCTCTGCAGTCCTGCCACATCCAATCATGAATGGTGGTGGACAATTAAACAACTAACGGGAGGAGGAGGCTCTGAAAACATCCCCATCCTCGATGATGGCAAAGTCCAGCACGTGAGTGCAAAAGACGAGGCTGAAGTGTTTGCAACCATCTTCAGCCAGAAGTGCCGAGTGAATGATCCATCTCGGCCTCCTCCCGATATCCCCACCATCACAGAAGCCAGTCTTCATCCAATTCGATTCACTCCACGTGATATCAAGAAACGGCTGAGTGCACTGGATACAACAAAGGCTATGGGCCCCGACAACATCCCGGCTGTAGTGCTGAAGACTTGTGCTCCAGAAGTAGCCGCGCCTCTAGCCAAACTGTTCCAGTACAGCTACAACACTGGCATCTACCCGACAATGTGGAAAATTGCCCAGGTATGTTCTGTCCACAAAAAGCAGGACAAATCCAATCCGGCCAATGATCGCCCCATCAGCCAACTCTCAATCATCAGCAAAGTGATGGAAGGTGTCGTCGACAGTGCTATCAAGCGGCACTTACTCACCAATAACCTGCTCACCGATGCTCAGTTTGGGTTTGGCTAGACCACTCGGCTCCAGACCTCATTACAGCCTTGATCCAAACATGGACAAAAGAGCTGAATTCCAGAGGTGAGGTGAGAGTGACTGCCCTTGACATCAAGGCAGCATTTGACCGAGCGTGGCACCAAGGAGCCCGAGTAAAATTGAAGTCAATGGGAATCGGGGAAAACTCTCCAGTGGCTGGAGTCATACCTAGCACAAAGGAAGATGGTAGTGGTTGTTGGAAGCCAATCCTCTCAGCCCCAGGATATTGCTGCAGGAGTTCCTCAGGGCAGTGTCCTAGGCCCAACCATCTTCAGCTGCTTCATCAATGACCTTCCCTCCATCATAAGGTCAGAAATGGGAATGTTCGCTGATGATTGCACAGTGTTCAGTTCCATTCGCAACCCCTCAGATAATGAAGCAGTCCGAGCCCGCATGCAGCAAGACCTGGACAACATCCGGGCTTGGGCTGATAAGTGGCAAGTAACTGTCGTGCCAGGCAATGACCATCTCCAACAAGAGAGAGTCTAACCACCTCCCGTTGACATTCAACGGCATTACCATCACCAAATCCCCCACCATCAACATCAAACTTAAATGGACCAGCCACATAAATACTGTGGCTACAAGAGCAGGTCAGAGGCTAGCTATTCTGCAGCGAGTGACTCACCTCCTGACTCCCCAAAGCCTTTCCACCATCTACAAGGCACAAGTCAGGAGTGTGATGGAATACTCTCCACTTGCCTGGATGAGTGCAGCTCCAACAACACTCAAGTAGCTCGACACCATCCAGGACAAAGCAGTCCACTTGATTGGCACCCCATCCACCACCCTAAATATTCACTCCCTTCACCACTGGCTCACTGTGGCTGCAGTGTGTACCATCCACAGGATGCACTGCAGAAACTCGCCAAGGCTTCTTCGACAGCACCTCCCAAACCCGCGACCTCTACCACCTAGAAGGACAAGGGCAGCAGGCACATGGGAACACCATCACCTGCACGTTCCCCTCCAAGTCACACACCATCCCGACTTGGAAATATATTGCCATTCCTTCATCGTTGCTGGGTCAAAATCCTGGAACTCCCTACCTAACAGCACTGTGGGAGAACCTTCACCACACTGACTGCAGCGGTTCAAGAAGGCGGCTCACCACCACCTTCTCAAAGGCATTTAGGGATGGGCAATAAATGCTGGCCTTACCAGAGACGCCCACATCCCATGAACAAATTAAAAATAGCATCAAAAGTCATCTCAGCCCAAAAGCAATCTTTATCAAGGTTGAAGAAACAAGAGATTATAAGTGGCAAATGCAGGCATGAATTTTAAAAAAATTTATTCTCAAGATGTTGGTGTCGATTAAATTTATTGCCATCCCTGGTTGTCCTGATTTGACGTGGCTTGCTAGTCCACTTCAGAGTGCAGTTAAGAGTCAACCACATTCGTGTGGGCCTTGAATCACATATAGGCCAGACTGGGTAAGGACAGCAGGTTTCCTTCCCTAACGGACATTAGTGAACAAGTTGGGTTTGTACAACAATGTGACAGCTTCATGTTCACTTTTACTGATACCAGCTTTTTATTTCCAGGTTGTTTTTTTTAAAACTGAATTCAATTTCTGAAACTGCCATGGTGAGATTTGAACTCACGTTCTCTGGATTATTAGTGCAGGCCTCTGGATTACTAGTCTAGTAACATAACCAATACATTACTGTTCCGCACAGCCCAACACATGGTATCTTAATTGATGGCTGCTGAAGTTGAGATGATGCTGCATGAGATGCTGGCGGAGAGGATTTCCTCTGTACCACTCCACAGCACCATCCCATCGGTTGCCACCGTAGCATGCCTGCAAGAAGGTGCAGGCAAGTTTCAGGCCACAGCTGACCATTACTGTCCCTGCACATGTGCAAACTCTATGCTGAGCTTGCAGCATATGGCACAGTTCTTCAGCAGCTATCAAAGAGGTTACCATGTGCTGGGCTGTGCCTCACTTGTCTACAGATTCACAATTATCCATACCATGAAAAAGCAGGGTACCACAGACATTCCCAGGTAGGTTTACCAAGGTCCTCAGAAATGGTTGGTGACATCTTATCTGGTGTGGCTAAATAGGCAACACCTGCTCCTGATCACCCTCGTATACCTTCTTTTTATGCAGTTCCATTTACCATGGCATGTTGCGATTGGGATGCTTCTGAAGAACCTTCCAGCATGAGGGTTAGGTAGGAATTCACACTTCTTATGATGCCACTGAGGGTCTGCTGGCATAGCTGTCTTTGAGAAGAGAAGCCTCCATCAACAACATTTACCAAAGTGAGGTATGCTACCTCTCTCTGCAGGTGCAAGGGTATGCCTGCCTGGCATCCTTTCACAGGTCCCCCTTTTTCACCATAATTTAAGAAAGGTGAGAGAGATAAACCAGGAAATTATAGATCTGTTAGACTAGCATCTGTTGTGGGGAAGTTATTGGAATCTATAATTAAGGACAGGATGACTGAGGACTTTTTTTTTATTCGTTCATGGGATGTGGGCGTCGCTAGCAAGGCTGGCATTTATTGCCCATCCCTAATTGCCCTTGAGAAGGTGGTGGTGAGCCACCTCCTTGAACCGCTGCAGTCATAGAGAAATTTGAGCTGATTAGAGATAGCCGATATGGATTTGAAAAGGGTAGGTCATGTCTAACGAACCTAATCGAATTTTTCAAGGTAGTAACTAAAGAAGTAGACAGGGGAATGTCTATGGATGTAGTTTGTATGGACTTCCAGAAGGCATTTGATAAGGTTCCACGTAAGAGACTGTAAGCTAAAATTAAAGCTCATGGAATTGAAGACAAATTATTAACCTGGTTAGGAAATTGGTTAGGCAGAAGACAGAGAGTAGGGATAATGGGTATGTACTTGAATTGGAAGGAAGTGTCCCACAAGGATCTGTACTGGGGCCTCAACTATTCACCATATTTACGAATGACTTAGATGACACAACAGAGAGGCATATATTCAAGCTTGCCAATGCACAAAGATTGGTGGCATAGTAAATAGTGTAGATGGGAACATAAAATCATAAAGAGACATTGATAGATTAAGTGAGTGGGCAAAACTGTGGCAGATGGCAAGTAAGTGTGAGGTCATCCATTTTGGACCAAAAAAGGATAGATCCGCGTATTTTTTAACTGGTGAAAAGCTAGGAACAGTGGAAGTCCAAAGAGATTTAGGGGTCCATGTTCACAGATTACTAAAATGTAGTAGTCAGGTACAAAAATAATCAAAAAGGCTAATGAAATGTTAGCCTTTATATCTAGAGAGCTAGAATATAAAGTGGAGGAAATTTGGCTACAACTATACAAAGCCCAGGTTAGACCACATCTGGAGTACTGTGTGCAGTTCTGGGCACCGCACCTTAGAAGGATATATTGGCTTTGGAAGAAGTGCAGCGTGGATTCACCAGAACATTACCAGAGCTCCAGGGTTAGATTATGAGGAGAGATTACATAAACTAGGCTTGTATTCCCTGGAATATAGAAGGTTAAATAAATTGGCACACTAAGAAGATGAAAATTTGCCTCACCACTTCTACTCATTTACACTGTTGGTCTCAATAATTCCATCCAGGCAATCCCATAAATAGTCTCATTGGCATACACGTCTTAAATAAAAGTATTTTAAAAATCCAAAGAAAACCTGCCCAATACACCCGTTGATTGCATTAGTCTGCCAACTGGTACTTTCTTCAACATAACCATGCAGCTTAGGGATGTTAACAGTCAGAGGCTAGATTCTTCTAATGCCCTGCTGGAAAGGATTGCTATGGTGGTTTTGAGGGTGAGTGATCGAAGACTCAATCCACTCAATGGCTGACTCTGTTGAGGGTAGCTCCAAAAGTGAAGTTAAGTACTAAAGGTGGGAATTTCCTCAGAGCTGGATCCACTCTGCCGTTGTAACTTTGCCGAATTTGCAGCGGAAGCCCCATTTGTGTGTGTAAGTGGGGTTTTCCACCACACTTCCAGTGAAGTTACAACAGCTTTGAGGAAATTCCCGGTAACTTTTTTGCTCTGTTAAAAACAAAAATCAATCTAATTTCTTCAACTTTTTTTAAGTGAAGATTTGTTAAATAAAGAACTCCCTTTTCATTGCTGTGCAGCCTTGAGGCCAGGAAAAAGTTTACCAGAAAATTAAAAGAACAAAATTGTGAAGTCAGTGCTACAAGGTGGTCGGTGTCTTGTCATTTCACTTTGTGGAATATTCTGGTAAGGTTGTCATCCCCTTATGCTTTGGGTCCTCATTTCCTTTTTGTATGTATGTGGAAAGTGGTTTGCCCATTACCAGGTAAATCAGTTAAATAGATAAATAAATACATGCATACATACATAAATAAGGCCAATTTTCCAAATGCATGCTTCTGGCACAGTCTCTCCTACAGGGAATAAATATTGGGAAATCATGGATGTGGTTCCCTCTATTTTCTGTTATTAAAATTAATGAATGGAAAATCATGGCAAGCACACTGTGATTTCCTGATGTGTACGCCCAGTGGGCAAGGCTCCATGCATTTGGAAGATCGGCCCTATAAAGGTAAATTTTGCGAGGCAATGCTAGGTGAAGATCCTGTCACAGAGTCTTGTTAGACAGGAGCATGAGATGCAGTTATATCATTAGCGATATAGGGCCAACTCTATGACCCACACTTCCATCACTGCACCAACATTATTTACTCAATAAAGAAAAATTGAGCTGTGGAAATACATAGAATCTGAACGAGAAATGAAATGTTAACTTTTAGAGTGAGATCCAGCTCTAATGATGGGACCCACCCAAAATATCAACTTGTCTATTCTTTCCCAGTTGCTGATCCACCTGAGGCATAACTCTAGCATTTTCTGTTTTTATTTTAAATCATTGGTTAATAAATTACAATTTCCCTTTCTGTAAATCTTATGCAAACTATGATTATTATAGCTGTATATAACTCAGAAATTGATTAGAAATCATTAAAATCCTCATCCTAGTCAGTTTCAATTAATCAAAATTTATATTTAGTGCACAGAAAAGTTGAGGAAAATTGCAATTTGGCTTATCTTACTCCGGCCTGCTTCTTAATGAATCTTTCAATTGGAGTTGTATTCAATGTGTGGTAGTTAATTCTTGCCATCTACATAACTATGGAAAATTTGTTTTGGAAACTTATGCCAAAAGAAGGCTCAAGTTTAATGTCAAAATGACCATAAAGAGTAATAACTGGGAATAGCTCAGATAGGACAATCCCATCCATCATTTTAGAAGGAATACATTTTAGAAGGACAACAAATGGAGAGACCTAAGGAGTTCTGGTGGTGATTATTTAAAAAGGACCCTGATTGTAGGATTTCTTTAAGGATTATTAACATTTTTTTCCACATTGCACTTTGTGTGCTTGAATCCCACTGAGTTTACAGAAGCACCTGGTTCTGTGTACAAGATGGGTTGCAGCACTGGGAATTTTGAAGAATAAAAGGAATTCAGTATGGCTCAAGTCATAAAAAATTTCCAAATACACTATTGTTTGAGTTAGAAATTACTTCATAAGAAATGAAGTGCACATATAAACACTGATATCTGTGCAGATAGAACAACTTGGCAAACTAGTAATGAAATTCATATGAAAGGCAGAAAAAACTGCCAGGCTTATGTCTAAGTATTTAACATGATCCAGTTGCATGAAATGCTAATTAAAAGTGTTCATTGTTAGATGATATAAGAAGTCTCCACTTTGCCCATTATAGGCATCATTTATAAGACAACCAATTAAGTGACAGATGATCCATGTTAGCACAAAGAAATACAGCACTGACATACTGGAATGTCCATTACCTCCCAAGTGCCATGTGTTCTGTATTATAAACTGAAGGGGGTGCTGACTGCATAGGTGACGTACCTTCAAGCTTTGAAAACATCCCCTCAATAATTGAATTATTTTGATCCAATGTAACTTCAAATTGCATTAAGGGTTTTGAAGCACAATATGATTTTGGAAGAAAGTTGAAGCATCTTAAATGAGTTTTTGAGGCTGAGAAAGCTTGTCTTATTTGTACTGGATACAAGTTCTTTAATGATTTCTGCATGCAAAACAAGTAGCTGTGAGAGAAAAACATTTGAGACCAAGAGAATTTTAAGCTGATGACTACTGAAATAAAATATGTACTGGAATGCCAGTGGTTTGTGATTTTACCTCAGAGAAAAGTGTTAATAGATAGATCCCTCAGCAATAATAAATGATCCATTACGTGCCTGATAATTGCTCTCTACAATCAGCTGACGTAATTTTTTTTTTAACCTGTGCTCATTGATTAAATTAGATCCCAGTGAAAAGCTAGTCAAGGACAATGTGCATGCGTGAGATTAATGGGACATGTATTCCTGCTCCCACCTTTGGCAACTCACCGTGGGTGTGGCTGTTAGCAGATGCAGCTGCAACAGCAACTCAAATCCCCAAAGCACAGGAACGCCTACACTACTCACAAAGTAATTTTTTCCCCCAGAATAAACTGCAGATGCTGAAGCTATTTCAAATCATAATTCACATCCGCAACATAGCGCAGCGCTGATCTTAACATTTATCATCCACATGGTGCGTTTTCACTATTGACAGTGATAGTCCCCTGAGGTGTGCTTGAAACTGTGCTGTAAGTCAAATTGCACTAATGTTTATTAAGAATGGCACAGCACTTTAAAACAAAAAGATACCGCACTGAAATCAGAAGACAGGCTCTATCATCCAAGTGCTGCTAATTTGGATCGATTGAAAATGCATTACAATGAGCTCCGAAGTGATCTTCCAGGTTTCCTTATCTTTGTGTACAAAATTTTTGTAAATATAGTTCTCGGTCATGTAAAAATAGCCTGATATGGTTCATAAGAACAAAAGAAAGTACAGAATGAGAAAATCAGGTGGGGTGTAAAACGGGTGGCCAACCCACTGCCGCCCGTTTCCCACCCGATGGTAACAGTTACAATCGACCCCTATATATTGTCGGGCAATATAGAGGTGGCCTGGCAAGTAAAATAGGGTGGAGAAGCCTTCCACCAAAATTCCACTCCAAAGAATGGCTGCCATGACTTTCCTCCCATGACGCTGTGGTAACTCTGAGCCACCTGCTGTAAGTGTGCACTGCTGCATGCGGATGAAGGGGGAGTCGTGGCCTCGTCCTCCCTGTAATTTCCCTGAGTTTCTGCCCAATTATGGCCCTACAAATCACCGCCGCTATAAAGGTGGCAATGCTGGGCCAGTGCCGTGCCCCATAGGTGGGGAAATATAATTAAGGTGAAAGGTCACAGTGTAGAAATTCTGCAACATTGTTTTGCTAGAAATTACTTCCAATAATGAAAAGCTGCAGTATCTGAGTATTTAAAGGTATTTTGCAGATAATTTAAATGGAGCTGTGTTTAGTCAATTAATAGATTTCCTTCTCAGGATGCCATTGGTTCTGCGCAGTGAGAAAGGATGATGAGGAAATGGAGAAGGAAAGGATGGAAGCAGATAAGTGCGGCATCATGCATGTAGGTAACACCTGACCCATAGGCATCCAACTACATATATAGATCGCGGAGATCCTACAACGAAAACAACTTGCATTTATATTGCATCTTTACATTGGTGAAATGTCCCAAGGGGCCTCACAGGAGTGTTATCAGAAAAAAATTGACACCAAGCCACAGAGAGATATTAGGGCAGATGACCAAAAGCTTGGTCAAAGAGGTCAGTTTTAAGCAACGTCTTAAAGGAGGAGACAGAGGTAGAGAGGTTATGGGAGGGAATTCCAGAACTGAAGGCTTGGCTGCCAATGGGGGGGGGCGATGGAAATCAGGAATGCACAAGAGGCCAGAATTGAATTCTATCTTGATTTTTCCGATAGGCAGTACCCAAGAAGGCTGTGTTTTCCCCCAGATATTGTGGCGAAGATATGCTAGCTGATGGAACCTGATCTGCAGCCTATTTCCATCAGGGGAACAGCCTTGTCAATAGTGCTAACAACATTGTTTTTATGCATCCAGATCCTTCCAGGTGGCCTCCGGTGACATTAGTCACATCAGTCAGTCAGCAATGCATTGCTGCATTAGACAGGTCATGGATGCCCTATTCAGGCATGTCCCTGAATTTATTAACTCCCACTAGGACCCAGCAAAGCAGAGGGAGAAACAGAGAGATCTATCAACATCTTCCGATTGGTGGGATTCCCACACATGTGGGGTGCCATTGCTACCACCCATGGGGCTTTCAGGCAAGATCTTTGTAGCCACATCAACAGGAAGGCATTTTATAGTGAGTGATGCAAGCCACTTCATGTCAATGCATGCTACCAGGTGAGTAACCATGGTTCTTTTATTCTCAGGTAATCCAGGATAGCTGCACTGCTCAGCTAAAGCACTGTATCAAGATGGCTGATAGGAAATCAGGAGTCATACATGGAAATACATAGAATTTACAACTTGGAAATAGGCCATTCCGCCCACCTAGTCCATGTCAGCGTGTACCCTCCATGCGAGCAAATAGTAAATCATATTTACCCACCCTATTCCCTTATTCCTTCATCATATCTAAGTTTGCAGATGACACAAAGATTGGTGGCATTGTAAGCAGTGTAGATGAAAACATAAAATTACAAAGCGATATTGATAGATTAGGTGAATGGGCAAAACTGTGGCAGATGGAATTCAATGTAGACAAATGTGAGGTCATCCACTTTGGATCAAAAAAGGATAGAACAGAGTACTTTCTAAATGGTAAAAAGTTAAAAACAGTGGATGTCCAAAGGGACTTAGGGGTTCAGGTACATAGATCATTGAAGTGTCATGAACAGGTGCAGAAAATAATCAAGAAGGCTAATGGAATGTTGGCCTTTATATCTAGAGGACTGGAGTACAAGGGGGCAGAAGTTATGCTGCAGCTATACAAAACCCTGGTTAGACCGCACCTGGAGTACTGTGAGCAGTTCTGGGCACCGCACCTTCGGAAGGACATATTGGCCTTGGAGGGAGTGCAGCATAGGTTTACTAGAATGATACCCGTACTTCAAGGGTTAAGTTACGAGGAGAGATTACACAAATTGGGGTTGTATTCTCTAGAGTTTCGAAGGTTAAGGGGTGATCTGATCGAAGTTTATAAGATATTAAGGGGAACGGATAGGGTGGATAGAGATAAACTATTTCCGCTGGTTGGGGATTTTAGGAGTAGGGGGCACAGTCTAAAAATTAGAGCCAGAGCTTTCAGGAGCGAGATTAGAAAACATTTCTACACACAAAGAATGGTAGAAGTTTGGAACTCTCTTCCGCAAATGGCAATTGATACTAGCTCAATTGCTAATTTTAAATCTGAGATAGAGTGCTTTTTGGCAACCAAAGGTATTAAGGGATATGGGCCAAAGGCAGGTATATGGAGTTAGATCACAGATCAGCCATGATCTTATCAAATGGCGGAGCAGGCACGAGGGGATGAATGGCCTACTCCTGTTCCTATGTTCCTATCCAATCTAATCTTGAATGTTGACATAGGGGGGGAATTTCCTCACTGTTTGCAGCACTTTAGCGGTGCTGGAATTAAATTGGCATTTTTTCCAGTGAGGAAAATTGCGAGGAAGCTGATTCAGGCACTTGTGCACCTTTAAAGGCGTTTCTTTGCACTTTTGAAGCCATTCCTCAATCTGCCCTCTAGTCACCATTAGCCTCATTTCCATACAGCTGCCTGAGAGCCAGTGACGCTCTGGATGGGAATTACCTGGACTCACCCCACCAGTGTACTCGTAAGTCACAGCTGTTTCAGTCAGGTGCAGCAGGTGTTAGGATCAGCTGTTAAAGGCAGAGTGAGGAGTTCCTCGTGTAGGAGAGGCTAGAGATCTTTCATTAAGATTTCTGAAGATAGGAAATGTTTTTAAAGTGTTTCTTTGTTAACATTCTGCACTTGCTTCTGAATGATTTTGAGTCAAAGTTGGTTACACGTGTTATGATACTCTCTGCTGGCCCATAGAGCTTGGCAATATTCCTTGGCCTATATTATGAAGCTGTCGGATTGTCATAAAAACCCAACTGGTTCACTAACATCCTGTAGGAAAGGAAATCCGCCGTCCTTGCCCGCTCTGGCCTATATGTGACTCCAGTCCCACACCAATGTGGTTGACTCTTAACTGCCTTCCAAAGTGGCCTAGCAAGCCACTCAGTTGTATTAAACTGCGACAATTAGGGCAACTAGAGATAGGCAATAAATCTCGGCTTTGCCAGCGATGCCCATGTCTCGAGAATGAATTTTTAAAAAATGAGTATACCCAGGAAATATCAGTGTATCTCCCTCTAGAGGTCAGTAGCAGATGTAACTTTTTTTAAAGTGAAACAGCAGTGAAAATCATGTCGAGGAAATTTTGGGCCATAGGCCCGGAATTTCCTTGGAGTTATTCCCGCTCCACCACCTTAACTTTGCCAGAAGCATGGCGGAAACTCAGTTTACGTGTGTAAGCAGGCTCTCCACCACACTTCCAGCAAAGTTGCAGCAGTGGAGTAGGAACAGCTCTGAGGAAATTCCCAGCCAATGTATCTGCCTCAACCTCTATCCCTGAAAGTAAATTCCACAGCCTCACCTCGCCCTAGTTAAATAGGTTTCTCCTGCCCTCTGTTCCTAATCTCTTACATTTAATCTTGTATCTATGGCCCCTCATGCTAGACCTTCAACTACTGGAAACAGCCTGCTTCAATCTACCATGTCCCATTGCAGCTGCTGTTCACCAGGCGTGGTCTCAGTGTTCTTTTCTGCCAATTGTTGTGCCTGAGCCTCCTGTTCCATGGTAATACCATTTTGAATGGTAATCTGCAATAGGCTACTATGATCTTTGAGATAAAAACATAAAATGCTGGAAAAGCTCAGCAAGTGAAGCAGCATCTGTGGAGAAAGAAACAAAGTTAATGTTTCAGGTCAAAGACCTTTCGTCAGAACTGTTGGTCTTCGACCTGAAACGTGAACTCTGTTTCTTTCTTGACAGACGCTGCCTGACTCGCTGAGCTTCTCCAGCATTTTCTGTTTTTATTTCAGATTTGCAACATCCGCAGTATTTTGCTTATGATCTTTGCGATCTTGGCAGGTTGCTATTACAAACAACCCTGCCTCCCTCCCCCACAATCTGACCAACCATCTAAATCTTTGTTTTATCATTGAGATGGTATGTTCCACCTCAATCCCAGTGGCTGTATGGGCTTCATTATATCATTTTTCTGCACTTGTTTGTGGGTGTTGCAATGCTTGGTGGCAGTGAGTAAAACAAATCAGATGTTGGGATGTATTAAAAGGTCAATATTGAGCCGAAATAGTGAGGTAATCCTGCCCCTTTATAAATCATTGTGCGACTGCGCTTAGAATTCTGTGTACAGTTCTAGTCACCACAGTACAAAAAGTATATTGCAGCTATTGAAAAGATACAGAAGAGAGCACGATTGAGGGGATGGAGGGATTGGATTATGAGGAGCGGTTAGGTAAATTGGACATGTTCTCACTGGAAAAGAGAAGGTTGAGGGGTGATATGATTGCTGTTTTTAGGATTCTATGGGGACTAGAGAATATAGACCATGACGAACTATTACACCTTGTCCAGAACAGTAGAACCAGAGGACCCGGCCTGCGTTTGAAGGAGAGTAAATTCGAACCTAATCTGCAGAAACACTGGGTCAGATTTTGCCATAGCAGGGCATCTAAAGGTGTCTGCCATTAGTTAGACTTTCCCTTGCCCATTTAAGTTTTTTAATTTTTTGTGTGGCAAGTTGCTGAAAGTGCGAGGTGATAATGTCTCAGTGAGGGGAACAGGGCATCTGCGACCTGAGTGAACAGGGCAAGCAACTGTCTATCTCCTTAACCAATCAGATTGAAGGATTGTGAAATAAATAGTGCAAGGACTTAGAAGGAAGTGTAAATTAGAGTGGGTGAATTTAATGTTAAATCAGGTACGGAAAGAGAAATAAAGAGAGGGAAAGAAAAATTGGATTAAGAAAGAGAGAGAAAAGAGACAGAAAGGAAAAGTAAAAAAAAAACTTTGAAAATTAAAAATTTTATTTGTTTAAAATCTCCAACACCAATTAAAACCTGAAGGAATGAGACTTCACAATTGTAATAGTTAATCTTCAGTGGCAGAGAGATTGATTGGCAGTAATTAACACTTATCACGTTGTTAAAAGGGTACTTCGACCTAAAACGATAAGACTTAAGAAAATGATTCTGTGTTGAGTTAGTTTGTTTCTACCACACAAATACAGCAATTTCACACCGTTCAATAAATTTCAATGGTGATGCAGACAGCGAGATGCCATTTTCACGAAGCTAATGGTGGAGCGGCGCAACTCGGACAGCAACTTCTGGATATTCGCGTTTAGCTGCACATCTGCCCCTCGCCTGAAGTATCATTTGCGTATAAATAACGACAAGCACCATTAGCTTCGCTGTTATTTTGACAGCAAAATCTGGCCCATTATTTCAGTGAGCAAGGGTCAATCTGTGGTACAGGTTCCCTAGGGAGATGATGGAAGCAGTTAGTATTGATTCACTCAAATACAAAGGAGATAGATTTCTTTCAGAAAATAATATTTTGCGAGACAGTAGATGAATACTTTGAGGTATGATCTATGATAAGTGTAGCATACGTGAGAAGAACAGGTGACTTTGGTTCTATGGTTCCCAAAGCTTTCCACCACAGGGGATTTCCTCACCTCATGTCTGGATCTGTTGCAGACTAATTGATAGAAATTGATTGCCAAGTTAAGTCAATAACTCCATTGTTGTTATATCATGCAACTACCAGGATGATAGAAGGTAAATTAGATGGGCCTTGGTCTTTTTTTGCCTAGCAATTGCTAATATTCAATTGCTTATATTCAAGGGAGTCATGAGCCAGGGCTGAAGCAGATATCCTTGGTTACGAAGGAACCATCTGTCCAATCTTCCTAACCCTTCAAGTAATGGTAGCAACGTAGTATAGTGGTTATGTTACTGGACGAGTAATCCAGAGGCCTGGACTAATAATCCAGAGTCATGAGTTCAAATCCCACCATGGTAATTAATTAAATAAAATCTGGAATTAAAAAAAAACTAGTATCAGTAATGGTGGCCATGAAACTACCAGATTGTCGTAAAAACCCATTTGGTTCACTAGCGTCCTTTAGGGAAGGAAACCTGCCATCCTTACCCGGTCTGGCCGATATGTGACTCCAGACCCACTGCAATGTGGTTGATTCTTAATTGCCCTCTGAAATGGCCAAGCAAGCCACTCAGTTGTAAAAGCCATAATAAAAATAAAACCGGATGGACCACTAGGCACTGGACACGACAAAGGCAAACCAAGCCCAGTTGACCCTGCAAAGTCCTCCTCACGAACATCTGGGGACTTGTGCCAAAATTGGGAGAGCTGTCCCACAGACTAGTCAAGCAACAGCCTGACATAGCCATACTCACAGAATCATATCTTTCAGCCAACGTCCCAGAATCTTCCATCACCATCCTTGGGTATGTCCTGTCCCACAGGACAGACCCACCAGAGGTGGTGGTACAGTGATATACAGTCAGGAGGGAGTGACCCTGGGAGTCCTCAACATTGGCTTGGACCCCATGAAATCTCATGGCATCAGGTCAAACATGGGCAAGGAAACCTCCTGCTGATTACCACCTACCGTCCTCCCTCAGCTGATAAATCAGTCCTCCTCCATGTTGAGCACCACTTGGAGGTAGCAAGGGAACAGAATGTACTCTGGGTGGGGGACTTCAATGTCCATCACCAAGAGTGGCTCGGTAGCACCACTATTGACCGAGCTGGCTGAGTCCTGAAGGACATAGTTGCCAGACTGGGCCTGTGGCAGGTGGTGAGTGAACCAACACGAGGGAAAAACCTACTTGACCTTGTCCTCACCAATCTACCTTTCGCAAATACATCTGTCCATGACAGTTTTGGTAGGAGTGACCACCGCACAGTCCTCGTGGAGATGAAGTCCCGTCTTCGCACTGAGGACACCATCCAACGTGTTGTGTGGCACTATCACCGTGTTAAATGGAATAGATTCAGAACAGATCTAGCAGCTCAAAACTGGGCATCCATGAGGTGCTGTGGGCCATCAGCAGTAACAGAATTGTATTCCAGCACAATCTGTAACCTCATGGCCTGACATATTCCTCACTCTACCATTACCAACAAGCCAGGGGATAAACCCTGGTTCAATGAGGAGTGTAGAAGAGCATGCCAGGAGCAGCACCAGGCGTAACTATAAATGTGTTGCCAACCTGGTGAAGCCACAACTCAGGACCACATGAATGCTAAACAGCGGAAGCAGCATGCTATTGACAGAGCTGAGCGATTCCACAACCAACGGATCAGATCAAAGCTCTGCAGTCCTGCCACATCCAGTCGTGAATAGTGGTGGACAATTAACGGGAGGAGGAGGCTTTGTAAACATCCCCATCCTCAATAATGGCGGAGTCCAGCACGTGAGTGCAAAAGACAAGGCTGAAGTGTTTGCAACCATCTTCAGCCAGAAGTGCCGAGTGGATGATCCATCTCGGCCTCCTCCCGATATCCCCACCATCACAGAAGCCAGTCTTCAGCCAGTTTGATTCACTCCACGTGATATCAAGAAACGACTGAGTGCACTGGATACCGCAAAGGCTATGGGTCCTGACAACAGCCCCGGCTGTAGTGCTGAAGACTTGTGCTCCAGAACTAGCCGTGCCTCTAGCCAAACTGTTCCAGTACAGCTACAACACTGGCATCTACCCGACAATGTGGAAAATTGCCCAGGTATGTCCTGTCCACAAAAAGCAGGACAAATCCAATCCGGCCAATTACCGCCCCATCAGTCTACTCTCGATCATCAGCAAAGTGATGGAAGGTGTCGTCGACAGTGCTATCAAGCAGCACTTACTCATCAATAACCTGCTCACCGATGCTCAGTTTGAGTTCCGCCAGGACCACTCGGCTCCAGACCTCATTACAGCCTTGGTCCAAATATAGACAAAAGAGCTGAATTCCAGAGGTGTGGTGAGAGTGACTGCCCTTGACATCAAGGCAGCATTTGACCGAGTGTGGCACCAAGGAGCCCTAGTAAAATTGAAGTCAATGGGAATCAGGGGGAAAACTCCAGTGGCTGGAGTCATCCCTAGCACAAAGGAAGATGATAGTCTTTGTTGGAGGCCAATCATCTCAGCCCCAGGGCTTTGCTGCAGGAGTTCCTCAGGGCAGTGTCTTCGGCCCAACCATATTCAGCTGCTTCATCAATGACCTTCCCTCCATCATCTGGTCAGAAATGGGGATGTTCACTGATGATTGCACAGTATTCAGTTCCATTCGCAACCCCTCAGATAATGAAGCAGTCCGTGCCCGCATGCAGCAAGACCTGGACAACATCCAGGCTTGGGCTGATAAGTGACAGGTAACATTCGTGCCAGACAAGTGCCAGGCAATGACCATCTCCAACAAGATAGTCTAACCACCTCTCCTTGACATTCAATGGCATTACCATCGCCGAAACCCCCACCATCAACATCCTGGGGATCACCTTTAACCAGAAACTTAATTGGACCAGCCACATAAATACTGTGGCTACAAGAGCAGTTCAGATGCTGGGTATTCTCGGCGAGTGACTCACCTCCTGATTCCCCAAAGCCTTTCCACCATCTACAAGGCACAAGTCAGGAGTGTGATGGAATACTCTCCACTTGTCTGGATGAGTGAAGCTCCAACAACACTCAAGAAGCTCGACACCATCCGGGACAAAGCAGCCCACTTGATTGGCACCCCATCCACCACCTTAAACATTCACTCCCTTCACCACCGGCGCACTGTGGCTGCAGTGTGTACCATCCACAGGATGCACTGCAGCAACTCGCCAAGGCTTCTTCAACAGCACCTCCCAAACCCACGACCTCCACCACCTAGAAGGACAAGAGCAGCAGGCACATGGGAACAACACCACCTGCACGTTCCCCTCCAAGTCACACACCATCCCGACTTGGAAATATATCGCCGTTCCTTCATCGTCGCTGGATCAAAATCCTGGAACTCCCTTCTCAACAGCACTGTGGGAGAACCTTCACCACACGGACTGCAGTGGTTCAAGAAGGTGGCTCACCACCACCTTCTCAAAGCCAATTAGGGATAGGCAATAAATGCTGGCCTCGCCAGTGACGCCCACATCCTGTGAACGAATAAAAAAAATGAAGGCATTATGGTGTAATTCTATGATTCATCGCTTGTGCATTGTGGTTCATTTCATGTTCCTGAAGCTCATCAATTGTACCCCCCCGGGATGTGCAGCTGTGCTGCTGCTTGCAAATATCGGTGATGAAGACTTTGGGTGCTGTGAAGTGCTATTTTGTTCTGGGCCACTAACAATGCTGGCAACCTACACTTTCAGGCTTACAAAGACAGAAAAGGGCCAAACACTAGGCTGCTGCTCCAATGGGTAACTGTTATGAATTTGCATTCCTTGTGCGAATCTTTGTGCTCCAGGAGCACATATTGGACATTTAAGCACATAGCTCAGTTGGCCCTTCAAAATTTCAATAGGTTGAAAATCTTGTGGGGCCACTGACTTCTCCATCCTCATTTTTGATATGTGCTCCCAGCATGCAAAGCTCCATGCTCGGAGCACGATTTTTAAAAATCAGCCTTCAAGATACACCTTCAAACAGAGCTTGCATTGCAAGATATTAGGGCTGATAATATTATCCCACTGCAGGGCTCTCAAGACAGCTGCTTCCAAAACGCTTTGGACACCTGCGCGCCAATGAGCAAGACAATGTGAGGACAGGTAATTTAAATATTTTAGTGGAGATGTTAGTACATAATGCATGACACATTGGGAGCATTACAGGTGTCAGGGGATGGAAGGGCTGCTGGCTAAGCTTTGTTTTACTAGAGGGACACAACGTCACCTTAGAGGATAGGCTGGTGAAGGATAGAGAAAAGTTGCGGACAAGGTAAGGGTGGCTACTTTAAATAGTGAAACAAAAATTCACTGCCAGATCTTCGGGGGATCCTGGTTGGGATCTCGAGGCAGGCCCTATATCTGTCAGCGGTTCAACCTGTACCCAGGTCTGACCAGGCGTACCAGTGCCAACCACACGCTGAATGCTGAAAAAGGCCTGGAGCATGGGAATTCGGCATTTGTAGTCCCCGCCGCAGATCCACTTCCTTTTATGTTGTTGGCCTTTTAAGGGCACAATCGGTAATCTCATTAACTCACATACAATTACCCCGGTCTGTCTGCATGAAAAGTAAGCCATTATTACAAAGAGCTGGTGTTAAATGAAAATGGCTTCCCTTAAACAAGGCCAGGTTCGCCCATCCTATAAAAATGGTGTTGGATGGCTTACTTCAAACACTAAAGTCCAAGCTGTCTGTTTGACCTCAGCGCATTACCACACTGCAGTTATCAGAGCACTCATTTTATAAACATGTTTCCTAACCACGTCCCCAGATTACTCTGTTAGTTTTTTTTTTAAAAATAAAGTTTCCATCTGGGATTTCGATGTAATCAAATATCTATTTGGTTGCTTAGTATTCCTGCCCTTCAGACCCGGAGAAGAAACATTGGGAAGAAAAAGCACACGGACTTACTAACAGAAATTGCTGTCTCTGTCCAGATAAATTACATTTTTATTCAAGAAAGTGAAATTCGGAATAACAAATTTTGAAACCCTGCTGCAGGTTTCTCTTTTCCTGCACTCTGGTGGTTAACATTGTTGTGAGTGGTTAATAACTTATATAAATGAGCATTAAGCTGCCTGATCCATGTTCAACTGCTCGCCAATGGTTATGTTTTTGTAAGCTCAATTTTTTCCTAAGTACCAGTGATTTTAGAGCAATGGACAAGTACACTACAGCTGGCATTGTTTAAAGAGTTTAATATACTCGCTAGTTTTTAGATCTTGGAAGAAATCTCTGCATCTGCAAATCAAACTCATATGGTGATTTCTCTGTATAGGTTCAATTTCAATAACCCTTTCCTGCTCTCAAAACAAAAAAAAAATGAGAAATGGGATTACTCACAAGTCTATGCATAAAAACACCCCACAGTGAGGCATTATATGGTTTTACAACTATCATATGTATGGCAATGTTTTTGGCATAACAATTGTAATCCAGTACAACAATAGTGGGTCCCATCACGAGTCTGCAGCTGTGTGTATAATGCACAGCACACAATCTACACTACAACATAAATGGCAGCTTGCTGGAATGCAGTGAGAGAAATTGTTTTATATCTCATTTTCTTCGCCATCGACAGTTACAGTGCAACTGAGGCAGTGCCTCTGCCATCAGAGGTGGCATGCGCCACCAACCCATGGCTCTGACGAAATGCAGCCTCTGACAACAATGTAAACACTTGTCACCATAGGAAAAGGACAAGGAAAAATCAAACGTGAAAATATTCAACTGGAGAAGGGCAAATTTCAGTGAGTTGAAAAGGGATCTGGCCCAGATGGATTGGAATCGGGCAAAACAGTAAATGAGCAATGGGAAGCCTTCAAAGAGGAGATAGTTCGGGTACAGACTATACACATTCCCACGGGGAGAAAAGGAAGGGCATCCAAAGCTAGAGCTCTCTGGATAACTAAAGATATAGGGGTAAATTTTAACCCCAAGAACGGGTGGGTTGGGGGCGGGTGGAAATGTAAAAATCGTAAAGAAGTAAAAACCCGACCCCAACCCGCCTCCAACCCGCCCATTTCTGGTTTTAACAGAGGCGGGTCAGGGGGCGGGCGACCAACCAGCTCTCAGGAGGTGGGTCGGTCAGTAAAGTCTCCATTTTGACAGGTTTTTCATTTTTGACTCCTGGGGGCTGGGATTCCCGGGCCATCTGCTTCACGCCACATAAGCGGAGGTGAGACGGCCTGGCTCAGCAGGTAAGTGTCTTTATTGCAATGCTTATGGGCCAGGAGGAGTGGGAGTGTTTCCGCCAGGCCCAACAAGCCTACCTGCCGTGATCCCACACAAGCGATCGATCGACCGACCCGCTCCCCATGTCCGACACACCTCACGGTCTCCGATCCCACACCTCACAATCTCCGACGCCCCTCACAATCTCAGACTGAGCCCCTGATCCCCCATGACCGCCGACCCCGATGACCCCGGCCACCCCCCCCCCCCCCCCGATAACCCTGACCCCCAATGACCCCTGACCCCCAATGACCTCCAACCCGAACCCCCCAATGACTGACCATCCCCGATGAGCCCCGACCCCGGCCCTCCGCCCATGACCGACCCCTCCCCCCCCATCTAAGAATTACCTGTTGGCATCCACTCCTTGGCTGCTGTCTCGTCCGACTGACAGCCAGCCTGTCAATCTGGCTGGCCTATTGGGCGGGAAACCTTCGGGAAAAGAAATGAAAGAGGTCCTTACGTCAAAATCGTAACGACGTCCAGGAAACCCATAACCCTCCCGCCCTCTTCCCGGCTCCCCATTAAAATTTACCCCATAGAAATTAAAATGACTCAGAAGAAGGAGGTTTATGATAAATGTTGGGTTCAGAATTCAGTAGAGAACCAAGCAGATTACAAAAAGTACAAAGGAGAACTGAGAAAGGAAATAAGAGGGGCAAAGAGAGTGTGTGAGAATAGATTAGTGGGTAACATAGAAGGGAACACAAGAGTCTTTTCTAAACATATGAATAATGGAAGGGTGTGGCCTTAAAGGAAATCTTGTGTAGACAGAGGGCATAGTTGATATACTAAATAAATACTTTTCATCTGTCTTCACTAAAGAAGAGGATGCTGCCAATGTCACTATAAAAGAGGAGGTAGTAGAGAAATTGGATAGGGTAAAAATCGATAAAGAGGAGGTACTAAAAAGGTTGGCAGTGTTAAAAGTAGAAAAGTCACCTGGTCCAGATGGGATGCATCCTAGGTTGCTGAGGGAAGTAAGGGTGCAAATTACGTAGTCTCTGGTCACAATCTTCCATTCCTCCTTAGACATGGGGTGGTGCCTGAGGACTGCAAATATTATACATATGTTCAAAAAAGAGGAGAGGGATAAATCTGGCAACTACAGGCCAGTCAGCCTAATGTCAGCAGTGGGGAAACTTTAGAGAAAAATATGGATTGATAAAGGAAAGTCAACATGGATTTGTTAAAGGCAAATCGTGTTTGACTAACGTGATTGAATTCTTTGATGAAGTAATGGAGAGAGTTGATGAGGGTAGTGCGGTTGATGTGTATATAGACTTTCAAAGGGCGTTTGATAAAATACCACATAATAGTCTTGTTAGCAAAATTAAAGCCCATGGGATTAAAGGGGCTGCGTGGATTCCAAATTGGCTAAGGGATAGAAAGCAGAGAGTAGTGGTGAATGGTTGTTTTTCAGACTGGAGCAAAGTGTACAGTGGTGTTCCCTAGGTGTTGGGACTATTGCTCTTTTTTATATATATTAATGAGCTGGACTTGGGTATAAAGGGTTTAATTTCAAAGTCTGCAGATGACACAAAACTTCGGAATGTAGTACCCAATGTGGAGGACAGTAACAGACTTCAGGAGGACATAGACTGGTGAAATGGGCAGACACATGGCAGATAAAATTTAACGCAGAGAACTGTGAAATGATTCATTTTGGTAGGAAGAATGAGGAGGAAAAATAAACTAAATGGTACAATTTTAAAGGGGGTGCAGGAACAGAGAGAGCTGGGGTATACATACACAAGCCTTTGAAGGTGGCAGGACAAGTTGAGAAGGCTGTTTAAAAGGCATTTGGGATCCTTGGCTTTCTAAATAGAGGCATAGAGTACAAAAGCAAGCTGTGCTAAACCTTTATAAAACACTGGTTAGGCTCCAAGTCTGGGCACCACACTTTAGGAATGATGTCAAGGCTTTAGAGAGGATGCAGAGGAGATTTAGTAGAATGGTATCAGAGATGAAAGACTTCAGTTACGTGGAGAGACTGGAGAAGCTGGGGTTGTTTTCCTTAGAGCAGAGAAGGTTAAGATGAGATGAAGGGTATTGATATAGTAAATAAAGAGAAATTGTTTCCAGTGGCAGAAGGGTCGGTAACCAGAGGACACAGATTTAAGGTAATTGGCAAAAGAACCAGAGGCAGCATGAGGGAAAAAAAATGTATACAGCGAGTTGTAATGATCTAGAATGCACTGCCTGAAAGGGTGGTGGGAGCAGATTCAATAATAATTTTCGAAAGGGAATTAGATAAATACTTGAAGTGGAAACATTTGTAGGGCTATGGGGAAAGAGAAGGGAAGTAGGTCTAATTGGATAGCTCTTTCAAAGAGCCGGCTCAGGCACGATGGGCCGAATGGTCTCCTTCAGTGCTGTATCATTCTAGGGGGGCAATTTCAACCCCCATGGACGTGTGAGTTTGGGGTGGGTAGGAAGGTAAAAAATGTAAAGCCCGACTCCAACCCACCCACTTACGGTTTTAACAGAGGTGGGTCGGGGGGGCGGGCAGGCGACTAATCCGCTTTCAGGAGGTGGGTCGGTCAATAAAATCTTTTAAGGAGGCTGTGGGCCTCCATATTAACAGCTTTTTATTTTTAACTCCTGGGAGCTGGGATTCCAGAACCTCGTGATTCTCACCCTGTAAGATGAGGTGAGAAGGCTCAGATCAACAGATAAGTGCCTTTAATGCACTGCTTGTGGGCCAGAAGAAGGAGCGTTTCTTCCGTTTCCTCACCTGCTGCGATCTGACACAAGTGATCGGCCGACCCCCCCCCCCCCCCCCCCTCCCCTCCCCACCACATTCCCCCACGTCCAACATCCTGATGTTGCTGACCCCCTGATCTATCCATGGCCCCCCCCCCCCCCCCCACCCCGATGTCTCCAACCCTCCCGATGTCCAGACCCAACCCCCAATCTGGCTGGCTGTCGTGCGGGAAACCTGCTGAAAAAATTTAAAAGACGTCCTGAAGTCAAAATCGGCAGGACATCCGGGAAACCCATACTTCCTGGTTTCTGGTCCGGAAATCCTCACCCCCCACTCTCTTCACGGCTCAGAGTAAAAATCCAGGCCGAGGTGCTCACAGTCGCAAGCAGTTGTGAAATATAAATGCAGCATCAGTTATTCCTACAAAAGCCAAATACTCCAAATGCTGGAAATCTGAAATAAAAACAGAAAATGCTGAGAACACTCAGTGGGACAGGCAACATCAGTGGAGAGAGAAACAGAGTTAACATTTCAGATTGATGACCCTTCATCAGAATTGGAAGACGTTTGAGATGAACAGCTTTTAAGCAAGTATAGGAGCAGGGAAAGAACAAAGGGGAAGGTCTGTGATAGGGTAGGGGGCAGGAGTAATTAAATGACAAAAGTAATGATGGTGCAAGGCAAAAGGAGGTGATAATGAGACAAGTATAGAAAGAAAAGATGGGTCCAGACAAGGTGTAAATTGTTACAGCAGAATAGCAGAGGGGAAGGGAAGAGAAGACTCTCGTGGCCGAGGAATGTGGTGGAAGAAAGGCAGGTAGACCCAAAGGGTGCTGACCATCCTGCCGACAATGTACCCTTAGAGATCCCCACGCCAAACACCAGCCCACACCTCCTTCCCTCCTGTAGCTTTGGTGCAGCCATCCTCCATTACCAGCACCTGCTGACCGAAAGAAAATAGGAGCGGTCGTTAAGGTCTAAAGTGGTTCAACTCTTATATATGGGGTATATGTGCACAAATCTTTGAAGGTGGCAGGGCAGGTCAAGAAAGCGATTTAAAAAAGCATAGGGGATCCTGGGCATAGAGTACAAAAGCAAGGAAGTTAAGATGAACCTTTATAAAGCACTGGTTCAGCCACAACTGGAGTATTGTGTCCAATTCTGGGCACCGCACTTTAGGAAGGACGTGAAGGCCTTAGAGAGGGTGCAGAAGAGATTTACTAGAATGGTTCTAGGGATGAAGGACTTCAGCTATGTAGATAGATGGGAGAAGCTGGGGTTGTTCTCCTTAAGCAGAGACGGTTGCGAGGAGATTTGATAGAGGTGTTCAAAATCATGAGGGGTCTAGACAGAATAGATAGCGAGAAACTGTTCCCATTGGTGGAAGAATCAAGAACCAGAGGACATAGATTTAAGGTGATTGGCAAAAGAACCAAAGACGACATGTGGTTAGGATCTGGAATGCACTGCCTGAGGGGGTGGTGGAGGCAGATTCAATCGTGGCTTTCAAAAGGGAATTGGATAAGTACTTGAAGGAAAAAAAATATGCAGGGTTACGGGGATAGGGCAGGGGAGTGGGACTAGCTGGATTGATCTTGCGGTGAGCCGCGTGGACTTGATAGGCCGAATGGCCTCCTTCCGTGCTGTAACCACTCTATGATTCTATGATTCTAACACAGTGTTAAGGCCAGAAGGCTGTAAATGCCTAGTAGACAGAAGAGGTGCTGTTCCTCGAGCTTGTTTTGAGCTACATCGGGACAGTGTAGGAGGCCAAGAATAGAGAGGTCAGAGTGGGAGTGGGATGGAGAATTAAAATGGCAAGCGGCCAGAAGCTCTGGGTCATGCTTGCAGACTGAACGGAAGTGTTCAGCAAAGCGATCACCCAATCTGCTATTGCTCTCGCCAATATAGAGGAGGCTGAGTCGTGAGCGGCAAATACAGTATACAAAATTGAAAGAAGTACAATTGAATCGTTATTTCACTTGGAAGAAGTGTTTGAGACCCTGGAAGGTGAGAAGCAAGGAGGTGAAAGGGCAGTGTTGCATTTTCTGAACTTGCATGGGATGGTGCTGGGGGAAGGGGAGCAGGTCTTGGGAGTGATGGAAGAGTCAGATTAGTCAGACATAATCTACCCTTCACAAATCGACGCTGACTCTCTTGATCATGGGAATGGGAATGGAAGCCCGGAGCAGTGGAGGCCTAAAGATTCCTTGTTCGGCCCAGAGGAGCACTCCTGCTTAAATCATAACCTTAAAAAATGTTAAGTATCAGCTTTCCTTGGTGCATTCGGCACTGAATGCAACTCATGTGGTCTGGGATAAAATCACATCGGGATCCGAATGATATCATCAGCCCCCAATTTTTGAATATTTAAGAGGCCTTTGCCTGTCCATGGCGAGTGCCTCTCGAGCTCTGGCA
The DNA here is from genome assembly GCF_035084215.1 of Heptranchias perlo. NCBI lineage: Eukaryota > Metazoa > Chordata > Chondrichthyes > Hexanchiformes > Hexanchidae > Heptranchias > Heptranchias perlo. The sequence goes on from NC_090329.1 coordinate 53,329,977, forward strand.
AGAGTGCAGTGTAGGCCAGGACGCTACTGCAAATTTAACCCCCTCCCCTCTGCAACACCCCACCAAATCTCCCCTCAAACCTGCAGCAATATCACCCCTGACTCGTGACCAATGCCACAAGAGTTCTGCAAGTCTTACAAAACTAATGAGCAAATCAAAGTTACAATTCTTCATGGATTATACTCCAACAGTTTATTGTTTCTCAAAGAACAGTCTAGGACATTGCAGCACATGGAGTAAAGTAATATCAACCACAGCAGTTTATAATCATGGACCTTAAGTTTTTGAAACTAGAAAAATGAAAACAAAAAAACCCTAAAAAATACAGGATAAAGATCAAGATTTTGGGTTTTTCAGTCATGTGCCATGATATCTCTGGGGTAAAATCCTCAATACCTGTGGCTAACTATTCAATACGCAAAGCTGTTAATATTAGCAAGAGTACAATTACATAATGAGAGATTGAAATGAGTGATCAATTGATCAAGACCATATCCCAGTTTTCATTGCCAATGTTTTTGCCATTCTTGTTCACGATTTGTTTTAAGTTCTTACTTGGCATTCTTTCAAAAATTTATAGAATCCTGAATAATAAATCAGAACCGAGATTTGTTTGAAACTTCACATATTTGTGGTCAATAAATGTCTTTTTTCCCCCCTGATTTTTAGATAATAAGAACTGTTCTAGGGCTAAGACTTTTCTGTAACAAATCAGGAGTAGGGTTTGTGTGGTGGATCTGTGCTATGTGATGATGGGGGCATTGGGGACTTTCCTCGCCATTTTCAGCACATTGGAGGTGTATAAAAAGCACAGGAAATTTTTTCGTGAGGAAGTTCAGGTGTAACTTGTTTCTGCTACTTGTGTACCTTTAAAACTCTTCCCTCAATTTTTGAGCCCTCTCATGATCTGCCCACCCGCTGGCCTCATTTGCATGAGTCAGAGTGAGAACCAATGGCATCGCAGTGACTGATCACCTGGTCTATTGCACTCTCGGTAAATTAGACTGGGATTTATGAGGCACAGCGGCTGCCAGGATCACATGATCGAGGCGGAACTGAGGAGTCTGTGAGCGTGAAGAGTCTGGACATTTAATACAGTGATTTCTGCAGCTTTTTGAACCCTTTTCTTTTTGCATTTTTCTCTACAAAAATATGCACTTGATTCTGACTGCTTCTCACAGGGTGATCCCACTGGAATATTGTTGAATCCCTACCCCACCCCGTCACATCCCACACACCCACTGTCACGGTATCTCAGTTGCAGGTATGGCTCTTCCTATGGGCTTACTACTCTATACCATTAACACGGAGGAGTAAAGGATGAAGCTATGGAGAGTCAGGCACCATTCAAGGAGCATACAGCCCAATAGGTATTACACCCCGCCCCCCCGGGAATATATTGGCAGCGCAGGTCATATCACGACATCTCTGAGGAGCTCTGGAAAAGTGTGTGCTTTACCAAAGAGGCAATAGAGCATCTCTGTGACCTGCTGCATAAAGACCTGCAGCCTGCCCGCACTGCTCTCACAGTGGTGAAGAAGTTCACCGCCGCAATCAACTTCTACAGCACAGGGTCATTTCAGGCAGCCATGGAGGATCTCTGCAACATCACCCAGACAGCACCACAGGCAGGCATTTGTATAGTTACTGACACCCTTTACAGCAGAGCAGCCCAGTTCATAAGCTTTGGCATCACAGTAAGGCAGCAGAGAGTGGTCTCGCTGGAGCTGCAGCTCCATGTGATCCGTCCACCTGTTGCTGTTGTTCCTTGTCCTCCACTCCCTCTAGCCAGAATAGATTGGCCAAAAGGATCCCCATTTTGATAAAAAGAGCCACTACACTCGTAAGCTTCCTGAATGTTGTCCAGCACGATATAAATGCAAGTTCTTACTTTCTTTCTAATGACTGGATGGACTGCAAGACATTGCTCATTTAGCAAACTTAAAGCAATACCATTTTTTGGCCCTAATCTTAGATATGTTTTCAAATGTAATTAACAACATCATGCTTTACTTACATAGCTTTGAGCCATAGATGGGGAGAGTCCAGCTTCATATTATTCATATATTGAAATTAGCTAGGCTGTGCCCAATCAGCAGTAAGCAAATTAAACCAAAGCTCAATAACAGGTATTAACAATACAATGTGGTTCAAGAAGGCGGCTCACCACCACCTTCTCAAGGACAATTAGCGATGGGCAATAAATGCCGGCCTCACCAGCAATGCCCACATCCCATGAACAAATAAAAAATATATATTTTTATGACTTCAAATATGACAGATCTCCCTATCCATTATAGGAATTTCTTGTGAATCTATTAAGCTTTCAAATGCCAATATTCCACCATGTCATTTGAAGACCTATTTATTTTTAGGAACAAGAATTTTTACCTTTTGTGCTATTCAGTATTTTGGAGAGGGATGGCTTGCATGATTCTAAACATAAAGTGTAGCATTTTCCTCCCCATTACATGAACTATAGGGTGAAACTGGACTATTTAACTCTGTTGACAATACTACAGAACTACCTTATAACCATTTATTTTAAATATATTTACTTGAAATACTATGTGGGGGATCTTCCATGTGCTAATAACATTGGTTTCCACCAGACAGAAAATTGGGGATTTGAGCAGAAATCAAGGATTTGGCTGAATATCCATCGGCCTGGCTCATCCCATGTTAAACTGGGTGTGAAAAAATTCTGCACAGTATTGAAATTAGTCAATTGAGGGCAGATTCAATCTAATCAGGAATTGGCATGATCGTCCATCATGATTAAAGCTTAAGGCTTTTTTGTGTGGAATGTAGACCTAGTGTGAGTAAGTGTAACAAACACACTACCTGTGAGGAATAGCAAAAAAGATATTTGATACAATGAGGGATTGTAAAACTTTGTTTTTCTATTTAAAATAGTTGTAGCAGTAAATCAATTGCATACTTACTTTATTGAGTGCTAAGAAGACTATACAAGCCATGTGAGAACTATTGTAATATCTAAGTAATATTAAAGAAAGAGCAGACTTGCAAAATGTACTTAGGAAGATGTATGGTTATAACAATAATTAATATGCATCTGAGGAAGGTACAATCTAAATCATGTGATACACTGATAGAAAAATGAAAACAGGACCTGCAGTAGAACAAAGACTCACAAAATTCCAGAAACTGTTTAACAACCACCTAGCCCCAGCTCAGACTTACGTACAAATGTTACGTACACAAAGTGCAAAGACTAAAAGACACACTAAATGAAATGATAGATAGAAACCTGTTATTCTGAACAATGTAGAAAGCTTTCATGGTGCATAGAACATGTTGTAAAGGTAATGAATAGTTAACTGAAGTTGTATTAACTATGTTGCTTTTAACCTTTAAAAACGTTCAAGTAGCAGAAAGTAACCTTGTTATCAAGGGCTACTGTTTTATTCATTGCAAAATCAATGGTAGAAATTATAAATATAACTATATAAGATTAATTGTGAGTCAAATAATATTGTAAAAATCAGATAGCAGTAACACTATGCACGATATAATTGACAGTTGTTGTATATATATTTGATATATTTACAGATTTCACATATTACTGTCTGGGGAGCTTTGGGAGGAATCCACACTGGAGACAATGGGGAAGAAATATGGGTGTAAAACAGGGGCTAATTTTGGGGACCAACATCCTGAGCCCCGAGGATATCCTGAAAGGCATCTGACTTGAAAAGGGTTGGGCCATTTTTCAGGTGTCTCGGGCAGCTGCCTAAAACAGGCATTAGACCCCTTGCATAAGCTAATGTTGGCCTAACACCTGTTTTAGACCTTTCAGGGAAATTGGGCTGCCATGAGCAATGCACGAATCAGGCCTACTCCTCTCAGGTTTTCCAGGCGTGGATGCCTAGCAAGCGTCCTCCAACAAAAACGTTTTTTTAAAAAGTTTGATGTGGGCTTCACACCACTCCCAAGGGTGCCTGTTGGCCCGTGATCGGCCCTCCTCCATTTCTCCTCCCCTCCTGGGACTTATCTTCAGGCTACTGTCAGCGAGGCAATCGGCTCGATAGTCATCCTCATAAAATGGGAGAGCTGCCTGTGGAGACACTACAGGCACTTGCAGCTCAGCCAAATAATGACAGCGAGGCCCAACACCCAATTTTAAGCCCGCCTTAGGCCTCCTAGTTCATACATTCGCTCTATGCAAAGACCAAAAAGGGCATAGAGTAATTTTCAGCCCCATCTCTTTATGGTCACTGTCAGCATGGAGTGGGACTTCAGCCACAATACCAGTGGATGATATCTTGACATTCCCTACAAGATAGCGTTCGACTGATCATATAGATGTCTAAATGGTGGCATCCTGGTAAAAATGAGGGCTGGAGAAGTTTTTCAAGCCTTTACATTACATTGATAAGAAAACAGTCATGCTGGGATTACAATATATTTTGCACTATATTTGTTAATCTAATTTTGAACAATGTTCATAAGTATATCTAGCCTCTGAAACATTGGGCCACATTTTTCATTTTGCATGTTCTGGGACTGTGTTGGGGAGATAAGTGGACAATACCTGTGTCCCTCCTACAACTGTTGGACCTGAGGAAGATACCTCTGTGTGACATGTTTTTTTCCTGCCATGCAACTGTATGCTTTGGAATTTCTTTCTTTTCAGTTTCTGTGCCTTAAAACAGCTTTGATAATATGTTGTATTGCTCTCTAATTTATCAAGCATATGAAAAGCTAATGTGGGTAGTTTAAGTTCCTCTCAAGTATATTCTGTCAAGGCCATTTTAGTGAAAAAATGAACTTTTGCATATGTCAAGATGCTAACTTTTGGTGTTAAGGGAAGGTCATTGTCAATGTTTGCAGGTGAATTCTTATTCACTATTTAATTTTTTGCCAGTGTGTAAAGCTCTTGATTAGAATCAATCCTGCATGATTTTATTTTTTTTAAATCCACCTAAAGTGTTCATCCATCTACAACTTGGAAAGTAACACCTTGGTTTTTAAAACCTGTTAATAGCCCAAATGTTTCACTATCATTTTATTTTCCTCACACTCCTCTCCCCCACCCAAGTTAGTGCCCTGAATCCATGCTGTCCACCTCCATTGGGAAGATAGGATAATGCAGCCTGCTGACATCCTCACAGACCACCATGTTGCTCCTTCTGAGTCCTGATGAATAAATAATTACACGCTCTGATTAACTGCTATCCTAACTATCTGCCAGAATTTTCACAGGTTCTTTTGTTATTTATATTTCATCTTCTTTCCTTGGTTGTTTCTCCTGTTGTTTGCATTTCCATGGTTGAAGTATTGCTGTACCAAAGTTTGGGGGACTCTACATCATCTGTACGATTTGGAGCACTCAAATTCACAGAAAGGGTCCCTTCCCCCAGGCAGCTTTCTTTCTTTTTCTCTAGATGACATGGCTAAAGCTGACAAAACATCACCCATTGAGAGATGGGCGTGGAATAGGGCTGAGACTCAAACTTGAGTCTCCTAGCTGAGAATCGATTAGCATGCTGTTGTAGCAGTGAGTCTACCCTCAGAATCTTTTCTGATGTTTTTGAAATCAATAAGGACTAAAGAAATTGCTCAGATAGCCTATTCACATCATCATGCCCCGAGATGTGGAAAAGTCACAACACTGAATTAGCTCCATGGTAGAATGGTAATGAACACCAATGTTCTAATTTGATCTATTTTAGGTGCTTTTCAGTATTGACAGTCTACCTTGTGAATGATTCCACTGATACCATCAATACCAATCCTGCTTAATCCTCATGAAGCATCCTTAAGTACATTGGGAAGGTATTCCCTGTCTTGTTTCATTTTCCCTTCCTGCTCCAGGCAACCAACCTGAAAATGAAAAGCTGATCCCTTCAGAAAATGTTAGTAAAAGCTGGAAATCATTCTTAATAATTGGTTGTGAATCCAGTAGTCTAGTACTGTAGCTATTGGGTTGCCCTAACTAATTCATTTTACAATAGATATTATGCATACTTTAGGAACTGCAGTGGAGTCCTGATGGGTAATACACTGAAACCATGGAAATTACATAGCCTATTTCTGTGTTGTAATTTCTATTTGGCCCAACTCTGACTTATATATAGTCTGCGTTAGTGTCTGTCCCCATGTGTCCTGCCTGTTCCCATATCCCTATATCCCTATATCCTTTTATTCCCCTTTCCTTCAACCACCTATCTAACCTATTCTTAAGTGTTGACATGGTCTCTGCTTCAATCACTAACTCTGGCAGTGCATTCCACAGCCTCACAACTCTCTGTGTAAAAAGCTTTCTCCTGCTCTCTGTCCTAAATCTTTTAAATTTAATCTTATATCTATGTCCCCTTGTTCTAGACTCCTCAATCAATCTGGAAACAATCTGCTTCTATCTACTCTGTCCCATTCCTTCATAACTTTAAACATCTCTATCAAATCACCCTGTAGTCTCCTCTGTTGTAACAAAAAAAAGCCTTAATTTTTCAAGTTTTTATTTCATCTTTGTATTTTCTTATAACAGGCAGCATCCTAGTGAATCTGCACTGCACACTCCCTATCACCTCAACATCCTTCCTATATTGCAGAGCCCAAAACCGCACACAGTACTCCAACACTTACAAAGGTTTTATATAGATTCACCATTACATCTTGACTTTTATATTCGATATCTCTTGCCTTAAAACCCAGTATCCCATTAGCTTTTTAATAGCCTTATCCATGTGTAGTGCTGCTTTTAATGTCTAAAGAACCTGAACCCCCAAATCCCTCTGCTCTTCCACATTACCCAGCTTTTCCCCATTGAAAGTAATTTTTTTACTAAAATCTACCACCTCACATTTACTGATATTGAATTCCATCTGCCACTTTTTTGCCTATTCCACCATCTCGTCAGTGTCCCCTTGCAACTTCCTTTGGTCATCAGACTATTTACTATGCCTTCTATTCTAGTATCGTCTGCAAATTTGGACACCACTTCCTCTGGCCCTATATCGAAATCATTGATGTATATTGTGAACAGAAAGGATCCCAGAACAGAACCTTGTGGGACACCGCCACTCTTTGCCATCCAAACTGAGAAACTGCCCTAACCTCCATTCTCCACATATGTACTCATTGCTATCTTGATTATCTGCCAGACCTTTCACAGAACAAAGCCGTAAATGCCTCCTTGCCCAGGTTCTCTTGCTATTTGTATTTCATCTGCTTTTCTTGGTTGCTTCTCCTGTTGTTTGTATTCCTATGCTATAATATTGCTGTATAGGACCAGAATTTGGAGAGCTCTTGATTATCTGTTAATTTCTTTTTAGCCACCAGATAGGGAGGAGAATCCCTTTACTGTGGCAGTTAATAAAGGTTCCACTGTAGTTTTCTAAGACTATTTAGTCTTGAGTAAGGATTCTGCTTAAATCAGCAATTTTAATATAAAAGTGAGTGGTTTGCAATATTGGTACTTTAACTCATTTAATCAAGATTCAAAAGAAAGCAAATTAAAACAAAACATTTTGCAATCAAAAGAATTAACAAAAATAATATTTTCCAAGCGAGTTTTAACCCTCACCCTGTTGAATAAATAAAAGTTACTCTGTAGCAATAAGAAATCTATGTGTTAACATGTAAAGGATCAAACATCTCACATGTGCTGCTGACCTGGGGAAAATTTGGGGGAATTATTATTCTTGGATGAAATTTTATACAATTAAGTGTTACACCAACTTCAGGAATTCTATATAATGGGAGTGAACTGGAAGTGATTTAGTACAATGGAATTATATGCTCAGATCAGATTAACGCTTGGATCAGGTATGCGTTTTGCTAGAGCCAACTGCAGTTATTTTTGAAGCAAAGTAAAAAAAATAAATCTGGAAGTACTACTGCCCAGAGCATGATTTTTGCTGCTGATAAATGCAGCTATCTCTCATTTTATTTCAAATTCATTCCAGCTTACCAAACGAAATGCATCAACAGGACAGTCAGTTATGATTCAATGACTTTTAATTACAGTTTAAGATGGCTCCAATAAACAATATCCAAGCCGCTTTGACTCGTTCATTCAAGAGCAAATAGCGAAACAATTTTTTTAAAAAGAAATGCAAGGAAAACACTGTATGTTTTTCAATTTAGAATAGGTGTGTTACGCATCTATTCTAAATTGGTTTATTCGACTTTCATTTCAGAACCAAGGGTAGAAGCGGTGTCAAGAGTTTTCTGTTGGGAGTGTAAGAAATACAAATGGGCCTCTTCACAGCATGACATCAGGTCACTGTCTGAGTGCCCAGTGACAGGGAAAGCTGATGAGTTGTGATCAATTCCCGATTTTCAAGATTTATTCCAGTCCTGTAATTGCTGGACTCCAGTTGAGTAAGTCAAAGGTAATTAACCTGTTTCCACCCTGTTACCCCAACATGGATACAAAGTGTGTTTGAAAGAAGTCTGGGTAGGAATCACATTAAAGTTTATTTCTTTGGGGTGGAGCTCGCTGGCTTTTGCCCTGGCTGACAAGCTTGCGTTATAAATTCTCCTGCAGCTTTAGAGGAACAGGAGAGGCAGGAAGGAGTTCAAAGTTTAAAATGTGATTAATGGAGAAGCTGCTGTTATTCCTTAAAATATAAGAGGATAAAGTTTCACCAAAGCTAAAGACTGGCACCTTCCACCAGGCTGATAAACAGCAGGAGCAAATGCAAAGAAGCAAATCATTCAATCAAACCTCTTGCTATCTCATACGATGTCACAGAACCATTTTTAAAATTTGGCATTTAATAGAACATTGCTGAAATACGATGCTTTCGGAAAACATTTTACTTATTTTTTTGTTGAATTTTGTACTCAGCAAGGTGAGGAAATCTAATACTGTCGAAAAGGAAAAAGTTTACAGTCTTTGTACCCAGTGTCATTGTGTTTTATCTTTACATTTTCCACACCAGCCATCCTGGTGCCCTCTCTGAGTCTAGCTGTAAATTTAATTCAAATTAATGAAGAATTTTGGACAGTTTTGTGATGTGGACTTACTTCTACTAAAAACTGCATTAAAACTGCTCAAACATGTTTCACATAGGATTTTAACAGCTGTCAGAGACAAGAAATTGTTATCCCATGTAGATTCAAATCAGATTCCAGAGATGGTGTACTAACTGACTGTGCCATCCAATCTCTGATGTTTTAACACAATTAGCAAATCCTGTCGAGTAGGAATAATAAAATGTCAAAATACTGCACCTTTGAACCAAACAGCTGAAGTAAGCCATTTTTATTTAAACCTATCTATTTGCAAACATTCTAGGATGAGTTTTACAAATTCATGTATCTGATGCGGAGCTTTGCACGTTATCAGTGTATTTCAGGAATTCAGGTGTGCTCATGAGTGGACCCTGCAGGATTAATGTGCATTGGATAGAACAAGCATAGTTGATTAAACCTACCTTAAGACTCTTCCGGGAGAATTTTGACTTTGTGCGATATTGTCCATTGTGGAAATAAAAATCGGGAGAGATGTACAACGGGCTGCCAATTCGCTATCGCCCATTTTACACTGTCGCACAAAATCAAAATTACCCTCTTTCTTTCTGCAGCTGGGGTTCAGCAGGTTTTCTTTGGGCTCAGTCTTAATGTCCCACTCTGCTAATATTTGAAGCTAGGCCATTGTAACACCTCTTTGTATGGCAAAGTTATGCAATATGATCTTTGAGACCATGACTGGGTTATAAAACAACAGCCTTTTCTGATCTGTCCAAGCATTAGAACCTTTGTTTTTGTACATCCCAGTGATATGCATTACCGTGTTCCTGGTGACCACATGTGACTCATTATATCGCTGTTTGTTTCTTGTTTTTGGCTGTCTCAAGTGAGCCACAAATCAGGTCTGAAGAGGATCTCCTTGGTCCCATTCAGTTTTCCGGTTCTTTCAAATAATAGATTGACTTAAAATGAAGGTGTCATGACTGCTACCAGTGTAGCAGGTATCATGTGCATAATTTTAGGCATGTGGTCACAGACCAACTGCATATTAATAAAACGGAACCTCTCTCTATTCATGAAGACTATAGGATTAGGATTAGAGGCTCATATGGCTGCATGTATGCCATCAATAATGACTTGCACTTTGTAGAAACCTGCAACTACGAAAAAGTATAGTGCTTATTTGTGCTGCTGGGAACATGGTAAATGAGTTTACCCTGCAAAGCAAGATATGTGCTGCTTACTTTACACATTGGTGCACAGCTGATTGAGAAATTTGACATATATCTCCTACTGTTCTTTGAAAGGATCCAGTAGTATAAATGTCAAGGCTGTTGACACCTTGATAGCCAACTATTGGATTTGATTGAAAGTCTGACTCAAGGGCATGGCATAATTCTATGACTGCCTACCTGGTGAGGCATTGACAGATCTCATCAGACATGTCTAGATAGCTGCACCTTGAAAGCTGTGTCTTGGTCTGTAGACACAGGCAATAGAGTAAGAGCAGTCCACCTCAGGTGTAAAAATATCTCTCTCATTCGTCCTAAGTTCCTCTTCTTCCTTCTCCAAAATGATGAAAAAGAGGTGTATGCTCAATGCAATGCCCATCTTCTGAATTGTGGTTGTAGCAACTTAAATTGCACCCCAAGTTAAATTATCACAGAGCCAAATACATAGTTCCCTGAGAAATACATGCAGTTGTAGGCTGAAAGCAAAACCAGAAGTGCACGCAACAAAAAATATGCAAAAAAATTCTAATTATAAACTGGTTACTAAAGGAAAACTAATTTGTGAAGGTACTCATGGCATACACCTATAAGTGTGCATGTACCAAAATAGCTGATCTTTGCACCTTGTCCCTTGTACCCATTTAAAATGGGCACTCAATGATACACTCCTAGTGAAAAACCTTGGGAATTTCATCCATTTAAATAATGAGGTCATTGCTTGAAATGTACAATATCCCTCAGTGCAAAACGGGACCTGAGTGCAAAATGCTGCTCTCAACAGAACAGACCCTGAATGTAGTGGGAGTACTAGGTAGAGCAGTAGTACAGCATGTTATACTGCCATTCACATGGTGGTCCTGATTTCAAGTACCTCATTATAATGAGGTCATGTGGGAAAACCATGCAATAATCTCCATACAGAGGATAGGAGGGAAGATTCGGAAAGTCACTGCAGTTAAAGAGTGTTATGACATGGAGAAATCAAAAAGGAAAAAAAAACATTAAATATTTAGCATCAAAAAAATAAACTATAGGGTGTTGCAAGCAACATGCAGCTTTAGCAATGCTTCACTAAATTCAGTGCTAAGATAAAGACAAAACTAGTGGATCACGAGTGGGCAACCCCATTCACCTAGGTGAACACAAAGGTCTTGTTGCATTTTTAAAGCAAAGTGTGAATTTGTATGCAAATTTTATAAGGTGACGACAGTTGAGAGATAATTGGTTGCAGAATTGCTGAGGATATAGATGGCAGGTAAAAAAAATTGAGATGTCCATCATTACAATTATCTAATACTGGCAACCAAATGTCTATAAGTGGATGATTAAGGAGGATGAAGAGAAAAGATAAAGATGGAGATGATCAAGAAGACATTTTTCATGAATTTCTCCACACCACAGTAAAATCTGGTATTAGTTTCAATCAGACAGATTTGGAAAACAGTATCACAAATGTGCATTTGCTGCAAGAAAAACTCTTACAAATAAACTAACTGAAACTAAACTATTTAGCAGAGTCATTCAAGTGTGATCTGGAACATATCAAAGCAGCAGTAAAAACTGGTGAAACTTATTGGTACACTTGGTGAATTTCCCAAGATATATGAGGCCCCTGTCATGAGGTTTTTGTTTGTTCCTTTTGATCAATCGGGGAACTGACTACCACACTGCAGTGACAGAATTGGAGGTGGCCGGAGTTTGCAGTTCAGGTTCACTCACTGCCTTCCTGCAAAAAGCACTGGCTGAATTTCAAAACTTCTGGTGGGATATCGTTTGTTGATGCAGCAGTTGTGCTGTCTAAATGAATAACATTGCAAGGTGATTTGAAAAGCAATTTTCCTGAATTTAATAGGATACATTTGTGAGACCCTTGTCATCCGATTGATGCAGTAATCAAAGCAGGTCTTTCAATTCCAGCTTTCAAAGCTCTTTAGGTTTTGTTATACAGGCTGGTGCCCTGCTTAAATGTGCATGCAAGCTAAAACACAAATATTTTGCTTATATGCAGACAAATTTGAGCACAGCGAAAAATGATTCCAACTGTTAGAATGTCACGGTGCTTTCTATTTGCAGAATCAGCACAAAGTCTAAAGTTACAGTTGATAACTTTCATGAAATGTTTTTGAGGTGGAGTTGCTACTGTAGCAAAACACAGGCATCTGTGCGAACTGATTGAGTTTGATGACAAGAAAATGCCAGCTTTGGTCATCTACATTTCTGTTTGAGGTTAGTGGCCAAATAATTTGAAATAACCAGAAAATTGGACAGTGAGACTACTGATCATCGTTGAGAGTTGGCTGTACTTGTTGTTAAAAGAAAGAAAGACATAGCACCAACTGCCTTTGCTGGAAATCCAAGCCACAGTTTTATTACTCTATGGGAAAACAAATCCTTCTTATCTTTCTTCTCATTTGAGGTTCTTTAATTTTAAATCACAGGCCTCTGGTTCTACGTTGACCAGCTAAAGTTTCCCGGCATAGACCTATTGGGCTGAATGGCCTGTTCCTGTGTTGTAAAAACTCCGATAAGTTTAACAAACTGCTTACATCTACATCATCTCTGTCTCTTAATATTTTGAAGTCTTGAATCATGCCTCTTCTCAATCTTCTTTTCATCAATGAAAGCAAATTCAGCTCTGTAAGCATCTCCTCATAACTTAGAGCACCTATATCCAAAATCTCCCTTGTCACATTGGTCTGAATTCTTTCCAATGCACAAATGCCTCTTGAAGTAAGGTTGCCAAAAAAAGATGCACAATGTTCCAAATGTAGTCTTACCAATAATCTATACAAAGTTACAATAACTTGTTTTGACTTAAAATCAAATTCCTTCAAGATGCATCTCTGGTATTTGATCTGCTTTGTTGATAACAGATTCACAATGACTGGAAACCTTCCATGAATGGCCAATAGTAAGAGCCAAATCTTTTTCTCATGCCCATACAGTTGTGTAGCCTGGACTCCCTGGGTCATCTATATAAATAATTACAATAGAAAACACCAACTGACCCACAAGCATTGTAAATTAAAAACTAATTTTGTATAATTACATTCACATGATTCACTGTACTCAAGCAAAGTTAAATTACAGATGTAATTAGATTTTTTTCCACCAGTAAGGAAGAAGTGCAGAAAACAAACCTCTCCAAATATTCGTACCTACAAAATTAAATGTTCTTCTATTCTGCTCCCAAAAAACATCTGAAAAATGAGTGCAATGCAGAGGAAACATGGATTGATCCTTTGCTGCCATCTCCTCCTAAATTGACTGGACCTAAACTTCCTTTATAGCTTTTCTGATGTCTGCACCTGACTGCTTCTAAAGCAAACACAGCAATGACAATTATATGTGAATGAAAGTCAGAAGGCTTTACACACAGATTTCTTATAAAAGTTTCAGATGCAAATCGGGGCATACTGCCTCCCTAAAACCTGGTGCTACTGCTTCCTGAACTGCCATTTAGGTGCTATCTGTCTTAAGGGACAGGATGGTCATGAAAGGTCTTTATTTTTGACTTTTAAATAAAAAATGGCTGTGCTTTTTCAGTTCTTGTGCTGAATGCTGTTAAGCTTTTACACTTAGTACATGTTCAATATTGTGTCACCTCATTTTGTGATATTGCTTATTTAGAAGAAAATGAGGAGAAACAACCACAAATCTCCTGATATGCTGAAGTTATTCACCTAGGCCTCTCCTGAGCCTCTAACAACCATTTCCCTACTGCAGAATAGTAATTCTTCCTCCCCTTTACTATACCTCTGCTCCATGCCACCTTGAATAAAACGAAAAGCCTCAAAGTCAAACCAGAATCCTCCTCCTGTTTTCGCACCATCAGTCTTCATTTCCACACTTATTTTCCATCTACTACATGGTACCAGCTCCTTTTACCAGCGCCCTTCAAAGCAGATGGCAGGGACACCGAGGAATGGATGGAAATTCATCTGGGCCCATTTTCGGGTCTGGAATCGGTGCTGCACAGCCAGATCACACCCCAACGGGAAGGCCCAAGGCACATTTTTTGCACGAGCTGCTGGCGCCTATGGCACGTCTACACGCAGCCCACACATTTTACATAGAAGAGTCTTGAGCTGCTTGCCTCGCCAGCTCCACAGAAAGGTTTCTTAAAAATTTTGTTCAAAAAACCGGACCTTTAGTTGACGGTCGCTGAAGAATCCTGAGCAGTGCCTTGCCTGCTCATTGCTGCCCAAAACAGGCATTAAGCCCCTCATTTATATATTTAAGGGACCCAACGCCTGTTTTAAATGGCCGTCAGAGACGTTTAAAACAAATGGTCTGATCCAATTTTGGGTCAGACCTTTCTCAGGTGTCCTTGGTGAACAGGATATTGGCTCCCGAAATTGGGGCCTCGTTGTGCCCCTTTTACTCCCATAAAACGGATGGAATGAGGCCTCATTTCTACCCCTGGACTCCTGCTTGGGGTATTGCTGCCATTTCAGCACAGTAACAAAGCACATTCACAGCAAATTTATATTATAAGGTGAAGACCACCGACAGGCAAATTACCGCTTCTGGTATGCACAGAATGGATTTGAAAACTTACCACTCTTCCTCAAAAGCTGTAAAAATAAAAATCCTGCTCCCATAAACCTACTTTGAAATTTGCTGTTGGGCCTTCCATTGACCCTGCCCCTTTAAAGTTGTTGCTATCTTAAATGCACAGGCACTGCCTGGACTCTATTTGCAATGCGCCGTGTGTGCCTGCTTCACAGTAATGAGGTCTGACAGGACGATCGGGCACAAAAGATGTCGGTATGGCAGAACACACTTCCATACTTTCTGCACTAATTTCTCCCAGATGGCATCAGGAGAGGAAGATTGGTAAATAGAACACAAACAGAAACTTTCACCAGGTGTTTTTGGACATCCAGGACTTGCGGGCTACATGTGGCTCACAGGCTGTAGTTTTTCCCTTGGCTTAGTGGCAGTGCTTGTCTCTGAAAAAAGGTTGTGGGTTCAAGTATCACTTGCAGACTTGAGCAGGTAATGGAGGCTGATATTTCAGTAGAGTACTGAGGGAGTGTTGCACTGTCAGAATTGCAATCTTTTGAATGAGATGTTAAACTGAGGCCCCATCTGCTTGTTCATGTGTTAACAGATCCCATAGCAATATTCAAAGAAGAGGATGGTGGGTTGGAGGGGGTGGGGGGTGGTTGGTGGTCCTTAACATTTATCACTCAACCAACATCCAGGCAAAAACAAATCAACTGGTCATTTGTCTCATTTATTGTCTGTGAGTCTTTGCTGCATGCAAATTGATTGCCACCTTTGCCTACAAAACAACAGTAACCAAATTTCAGAAGTAATTTATTGTCTATTAATTCCCATGAACCTTCTGAAAATATTGCAGAGACTATAGATGTCAGCCTTGGCTCAGTGGTAGCACTTTTGCTTCTGAGTCAGAAGGTTGTGAGTTTAAGCCCCACTCCAGAGACTTGAGCATGTCATCTAGGCTGACACTTCAGTGCATGGAGTACCGTCTGACCTCTCGGGTAGATGTAAAAGATCCCATGGCACTATTTAAAGAAGAGCAGAGGATTTGTCCTGGCCAGAATTCATCCCTCACGCAGTATCATGCAAACAGATTATCTGGTCATTAACCTCATTGCTGTTTGTGCGGCCTTGCTGTGCGCAAATTGGCTGCTGCGTTTCCCTACAGTACAACAGTGACTACTTTTCAAAAGCACTTTGGGATGTCCTGACATCGTGCTTGCTGTTTCCTGTTCCAATATAAACTGCTTTAAGTTGATAGGTACAACAAAATCCATCTGCCATTCCTTAGTCTAATATTACCGGCTTTTTATTGAGGGCCACGATTTCAACCAGTTTCTTCCTTATATAGCAATCTGTCCTCTGTTGGATCATTGTGTCAATGGTAATAAAAATAGGGAAAGATGCAAGACGGGCTGTCGATTTGCTATCACCCATTTTACACTATCGCATAAATTATTGAAGGGAGTTCAATTGATGGTAGGGCACTTGATTGCACTTCCTATGTCCAATTTATTAAAAAAAATTAAAAAGAATATCTTCAGCTGCCCCACAAGCCAGGCTGCACTGCTGCAGGCTGCCAAGGTGTCCAGCAGTAATTTCCTTCCCTCCCTCAAGGGGACTCACTGATACAGGTAGGAATCCCATTGGAAGCTTGCTGAACATCTTCAAACGACCCTGACCCTAAGAAATCCTCCAGACTAGGAGTGCATTGATGGGGTAATTGAAACTCCTGCCCCACAAAAGTTGTGACAGTGTAGGAGCCAGGAGAAAAACTGACCCTTGACCATAAAACTTGCTATCATCAGGCTGCAACCAAATCTACATTAAACCAATTCTATATTTTCCTTCCATACAGACCTTTCAGGCTTCAGTAGCTTGTTCCTCACATTCCTTATGGTAATAGGAAGGTGGTAATTTGTCAGTTTTATGACGATTCTAAGCATCAGGCTTTTCACTATTGAAACATACGAGATTCTGAGGGGACTCGATAGGGTAGATGCTGGGAGGATGTTACCCCTCATGGGGGAACCTACAACTAGGGGGCATAGTCTCAGAATAAGGGATCGCCCGTTTAAGACAGAAATTCGGTGGAATTTCTTCTCCCAGAGGGTCGTGAATCTTTGGAATTCTTTACCCCAAAAAGCAATGGAGGCTGAGTCATTGAATACATTCAAGGCTGAGTTAGACAAATTTTTGATCAGCGAGGAAGTCAAAGGATACGGGGAAAGGGTGGGAAAGTGGAGTTGAGGTAAAAATCAGATCAGTCATGATCTCATTAAATGGCGGAGCAGGCTCAAGCGGCCAAATGGCCGACTCCTGCTCCTATCTCTTATGGTCACTGATGTTTATTTATTGTGTTCTTTAATACCTCAGCTCTTTCATCATAACTACTTTCTTTGCAACAATATAATTTTTTTAGCATTCACAACATAATATTTTAAAACTCCATTTGCCTCGGTAACTTGGCTTAGGTCACTGCTGACACATTATCAATCCAGAGACTGACTATCTCGGTGCTGCAAAATCCCCGGTACATTCAATTACATGGCTGGGTTTTGAATCTTCACCTTGTCTACTGCTTATCTCTTCAATGAAAATCTTCTACTTACGTGAATAACCATCATCGTTGGTTTGAACCCCCTTTTACATCTGTTTCAATCAGTATTTATTTGATTTAATAAAAGGAAAGAAAGAACTTGCATTTATGTAGCACCTTTCACAACCTCAGGATGTCCCAAAGCACTTTACATTCAATCAAGTACTTTTGAAGTGTAGTCACTGTTGTAACGTAGGAAACACAGCAGCCAATTTGCACACAGCAAGATCTCACAAGCAGTAATGAAATAAATGACCAGACAACCTGTTTTAGTGATGTTGGTTGACGGATAAATAGTGCCATGGGATCTTTTACATTCACCTGGGAGTCCAGACGCCTCGGTTTAACGCCTCATCCGAAGACGGTACCTCCGACAATGCAGCATTCCCTCAGTACTGCACTGGTATGTCAACCTAGATTATGTTCTCAAGTCTCTGGAGTGGTACTTGAACTCACAACCTGCCTACTCAGAGGTGAGAGTGCTACCACTGAGCCACGGCTGACACCTTGTAAGCATACCTAAAATGATTTTATAGAATCTAATGGCAGTTCTGATCTCCAAGCCTGTATACAGCAAGTTTTTACTGTGCTAGCTAGCAATTGCTTTAGTACCCTGCTTCACCTTGTGCTTAAACAAGTGCTGACATGGTAAAGTCTCTGACATACACATACCGTGTTGTTCATTATTGCCTGGTGGTTCTAACTAAACTGTGTTTCTGCTTAAAATATAGAAGCTCCCTGATGTAAATCTCAGGAAATAGATGAATTAGCAGATATTTCTCAAAGGTGATATTTTTCATTTCTGAGCAGTTATTGGCATAAAACTTCAAAGCCTCTGTGAGAAGTGAATATAAACATTAAGCATCACGAGACCAAAGACAAATTTGGAGCGTATCCACTTTCAGTTACGCTTTACTGATCACCTCCCCCTCTTCCCCCCCCCCCCTCCCCACCCCTTTAAGGTCTGTTTCTAATTTTAAATGCAAAATAACATTGATAAATTGATCTAAAATGCTATTTTAAGGGCAGGTAAAATATTGAGCATTTGTTTTATTTTAAGAAGACTAAGAATGTGTTATTTTTCATGTTGCAGATTTAATTGTATTGTACATCAACATTCCATGATGTTAAAGTATTTGACCTTCCCCCAACAGGCATGGGGAATGGGTGGTATGTCATAAATCCGATCTAAGAATTTGTTTGTACAAAATCTTGCTTTGGACAAGAGTGGATTCTGCATATTTCTTTGTTCTGCTGGCCTGGATCCACCTCCCTGAAAATCAGAGGCAGCTTCCTGGTAGTTTCACCCTGAGCACAGCATGAAAAAGAAATGTCAGTTAGGTAGTGACATCAAGCATTAGGAGATAGCATTGCATTCCTGAGCTGCTTCAAAGTTGTGTGCTGACTTCATTGTTCCTTCTGATTTCTTTAAGTCTGTTTGGGACCTTGGCAACATAGGAACAGGAGGAGGACATTCAGCCCCTCGATCCTGTTCTGCCATCAATTTGATCATGGCTGATCAACTCCATTTACCCGCCTTTGTATAGTGGACCATTTTATCTTTCATTGATTCCTTTTAGTTACATACCAAACTTTTATTGGTTGGCATGTTTCTCACCTTCTCAGTATCCTTCATTGCAGATTAACATATTATACTGGACCTAAAAAGGATAGATCAGAGTACTTTCTAAATGGTGAAAAGCCTGAAACAGTGGAGTTTCAAAGAGACTTAGGGGTCCATGTACGTAGATCATTAAAATCTATGATCTATGTACATAGATGGACAAGTACAGAAAGTAATCAAAAAGGCTAATGGAATGCTGGCCTTTATATCTAGAGGACTAGAATACAAGGGGATAGAAGTTATGCTACAACTATACAAAGCCCTGGTTAGACCACACCTGGAGTACTGTGTCCAGTTCTGGGCACCGCAACTTAGGAAGGATATATTGGTCTTGGAGGGAGTGCAGCGTAAGATTTACTAGAATGATACCTGGACTCCAAGGGTTTAATTGCGAGGAGAGATTACACAAACTAGGGTTGTATTCCCTGGAATTTAGAAGAAAAAGGGGTGATTTGATTGAAGTTTTCAAGATATTAAGGGGAACCAATAGGGTAGATAGAGAGAAACTATTTCCGCTGGTTGGGGAGTCTAGGACTCGGGGACATAGCCTAAAAATTAGAGCCACGACTTTCAGGAGTGAAGTTAGGAAACACTTCTACACGCAAAGGGTGGTAGAAGTTTGGAACTCTCTTCCGCAAATGGCAGTTGATGCCAGCTCAATTGTTAATTTTAAATCTGTGATTAATAGATTTTTGTCAAGGGATATGGGGCTAAGGCAGGTATATGGAGTTAGGTCACAGATCAGCCATGATCTCACTGAATGGTGGAACAAGCTTGAGGGGCTAAATGATATACTCCTGTTCCTGTGTTCCTATGATCCAAATTAATGAAGTGCTGGTACCTGGACATGTCTGGTACTTCTTTATTCCTTAGCGTCTCAGGTCTTTGCTCACAAAGGGGACCCGATAAGGGGTCTTCTATCCCTGTTAAGAAATGTGTCTTTTGTATAAGCTTTCATGGGAAATTAGCATTATATATGACTGCTGACTCCATTTTGAAGACCCATTTAAGGCAATTCTAAGGATATTTCTCCTACATTATTAATCTTATGTTCTTTATAGGCCCTCTTCATCAATTTTAATTGGTTTCTAATCTCTTTATTCATTCATTGCATCCGGAAACTATTAGTAATGTTATTCTTCTTTACTGGAATATACTCGGTATTAAGGGATAGGGGGCTAAGGTATATGGAGTTAGGTTGTGGATTAGCCACGATCTCATTGAATGGTGGAACAGGCTCAAGGGGCTAAATGGGCTACTCCTATTCCTATGTTTTCCTATGCTCGTAAGGAATTTTGATCCCCTTACCTAAGGAAGGATATACTTGCCTTGGAGGTGGTGCAACAAAAGTTCCCTAGATTGATCCCTGGGCTGAGAGGATTGTCCTGAGGAGAGATTGAGTAAAATGGGTCTATATTCTCTGGAGTTTAAAAGAATGAGAGGGGACCTCACTGAAATGAATACAATTTATAGAGGGTAGATGCTGAGATGCTGTTTCTCCTAGCTGGAGACTCAAGAACTAGGGGGCATAGTCTCGGGATAGGGGGTCAGCCATTTAGGACCGAGATGAGGAGGAATTTCTTCACTCAGAGGGTTGTGAATCTTTGGAATTCTCTACCCCAGAGGGCTGTGGATGCTCAGTCATTGAGAACATTCAAGGCTCAGATCGAATAGATTTTTGGACTTTAGGGGAATCAAGGGATGTGGGGATCGGACAGGAAAGTGGAGTTGAGGTCAAAGATCAGCCATGATCTTATTGAATGGCGGAGCAGGTTCTTATGTTCCTATGTTTTAAAGATGCTGCTGCTTATTTACATTGGCAAACAAAATGTGTGGATCTGGAATCCTCCAGTTTTTTTCTTGGATCCAATTTGAAGTAGATTTTGCAGACCAGCATACATACACGTATAGAAGAACCCTCTCCACTCTTGAGACAATCTGGTTTTTATGCTGTAAATTATCAATTTAAATGCATTGAAAATTAAAAATGATCCAATTTGCAAATAATAGTTTTAACATGGAAATTAAATTATTGTGTGTCAAGATATGTTATATTCCCTTACCTTTAATCTTTCTGTGCTTGGTCACTTAATAAATACATATTCATAATAACTTATAGAGCAATCTCCACGCAGAAGACTGTCTCAGAATGTTTACAAGGGAAAGAAATGGAACACAGGACATTATGTGAAGAAATTTAAGAGACCAAAGTCACTGACAAAGAGAAAGGTTTCTAGGAGACTTATGAAGGTAGGAAAAGAGATGGTGAAGCAAAGTGGTTTCAAGGGAAAATGACAAAATGCCTTTGTAATTGTACAATATGAACTTACAGCAATTCCCTTCTTATAGTCAAATGTGCTAGAGATTCATTCCAATCTTTGTTAACAACCATATGTTGATTGAATAAGTGGTCTCACAAACAGGAGATGCTGGGCTCAAATGCCAGTTGTGTCTTTGCAGAACCTACTGTCATGTTTATACAGAAAAAAAGGTTGAAGACTACCTTTTGCATTGTGAAGCTGGCAAAGTCTTCAATCCAAGGGTTCAGGATGCATAAGATAGCTGGGCATGATTCCTCTGACAACTTGCATACATTTTGAACCATAGTCTGCACCTGGATAACTCTTGAATATGAACACGTCTTGTCACTGGCTCACTGGATGCCTTCCATGACCAATGTGCACCATATGATGTTTTTGTTTTGACTGGCCTAACTTTACTGTTTTGATTTCATTTTGTCACTTTAGTTACTATTACTGTTTTTTGACAAAAAAAATATAGTTTGGCTGGGTCACTGCTATCTAAATTGTAATAGTGTTGTTTGAGACATGACATATGTTAAGTGAAGTATGCTTGGGAGGAACAGGTGACTTTGGACCTATGGTTCCCAAAGCTTTCTACCACGCGGGGTTTTTCTCGCCTCATGTCTGGGTCTGTTATAGACTAATTGATAGAGAGTGATTGCTATGTTTAGTCAACAACTCCATTATTGTTATATCATGCGACTACCAGGATGGTCGAAGGCAAACTAGAACGGGATCTGGTGGTACAGCTACACAAATCACTAAAAGTAGCGATGCAAGCTAATAAGGCCATAAAGAAGCAAACAAAGCACTGGGATTCGTTTCTAGAGAGATAGAATTGAAAAGCAGAGAAGTTATGTTAAACTTGTATAGAACCTTGGTTAGACCACACTTGGAGTACCGTGAACAGTTCCGGTCTCCATATTATAAAAAGGATAAAAAGGCACTGGAGATGGTGTAAAAAAGATTTACTTGGATGATACCAGAACTGAGAGGCTATACCTAACAGGAAAGATTGAACAGGCCGGGGTTTTTTTCTCTAGAAAAGAGAAGACTGAGTGGTGACCCGAAAGAGGTCTTTAAAATTATGAAAGGGTTTGATTGGGTAGATGTAAAGAAAATGTTTCCATTTGCAAGGGAGACCAGAACTAGGGGCTATAAATATAAGATAGTCACTAATAAATCAAATAGGGAATTCAGAAGAAACTTTGTTACCCAGAGAGTGGTTAGAATGTGGAACTCATTACCACAAGCAGTAGTTAAGGAGAATAGCATAGATCCATTTAAGGGGAAGCTAGATAAACACATGAGGGAAAAAAGAATAGAAGGATATGTTGATGGGGTTAGATGAAGAAGGGTGGGAGGAGAGCATAAACACTGGCATAGGCCAGTTGGACCGAGTGGCCTGTTTCTGTGCTGTACATTCTGTGTAATTCTATGTAAGATGGACCTTGGTCTTTTCTCGTCCAGCAATTGTTATGTTCCTATATTCCTTTAAAGGGGAGCTTTTGCTGAATGCTGATGGAGTTGGGCTTTACCCAATCCCATACTCCCACCTTTCTTAAAATTGGATCCCTTCATGATGTACACGTGTATCATGTTTCTTATTCCAAAATGCATTACCTTACATTGATTCACATGTGCAATTCCTTAGCATGTCTGCTTAACTATTTGAAATCCCTTGGAACATATTGGGGTAAAATTCCTTCTTTAGTGTTCCTGGCATAGAGCTTCATGCATCAGTAGTACGTATTGGGAATTGGGCCATGAGTCCCCTATGATTTTTCCAGCTTATTACGTGATGTGCTCTGGTCTCAAGCTATCAAAAACTCTTTTCCCTTGTCATTGAGTCCATGCTCTCCTTGGCTGTTTGCTCAGGCTGAGCCTAAGGCTATACACAATGTCGGGGCTTTGTTTGACCCAGTGCTGAGCTTCAACTCCATATCTTATCCATCGCTAAGACCACAATTCTATTTATGCAATAGCCCCCTACCCGTTTCAGCCGTAGCTCAGTGGTAGCACTCCTGCTTCTGCATCAGAAGGTCATGGTTTCAAGCCCCACTGCAGAAACTTGAGCACATAATCTAGGCTGATGCTTCAGTGCAGTACTGAGGGAGTGCTGCACTGTTGGAGGCGCCATCTTTCAGATGAGACATTAAACCAAGGATCTATCTGCCCTCTCAGATGGATGTAAACGATCCCATGGCACTATTTCAAAAAAGAGCAGGGGAGTTCGCCCTGGTGTCCTGCCCAATATTTATCCCTCAACCAACATCACTAAAACAGATGATCTGGTCATCACCATATTGCTGTTTGTGGGACCTTGCTGTGTGCAAAAAGCTGCCACATTTCCTGCCTTACAACAGTGACTACACTTCCAAAGCATTTCATTTGCTGTAAAGTGCTTTGGAATGCCCTGATGTCATGAAAGGTGCTATATAAATGCAAGTCTTTCTTTCTTTCTTTACCTCACTCCTACTGAGGTCAAAACCCTTGTCCATGCCATTTTTACTCCCATACCCTCATTGGCGACCTCCAACCCTTTACCCTATTATATTGCAACCCATCCAGAACTCCTCCACCCACATGCTAACTCATACTAACCTCTGCATGCCCACCAACTTCATCTTTACTGACCTAGATCAGTTCCCTATACCTCCAATGCATCAAATATAAAATCCTCAGACTTACTGATGAATCACTCCACTTCCTTTACCCTACCTCAGCAACCTTCTCCAACCTTATATGCTCTCCCACGTTCTCGAGTCCTCTAACTCTACCCTTGTGTGTTTCTCCACTCCTTACACTCCACCACTGGTGGCACAGTCTCCCACCCTATCTCTTTGACCAAGCATTTGAATACCTCTCCTAAGTGACCCACAATGGTTTGGCTTCCATTCCCATTTTCCTCTGGGAAGCAACTTGGGATATTCTCCTACATTAACGGTGCTATGTAAATACAGGTTGTTGTGGTAACATAGGACCCATGGAAGTACAAATATGTACAATAACCTGTCCATAAGCATGAACAGCATTAGCCTTTAACATAACTGATTGTGTATTTAAATCAAAATGGTCTTATGCATTGAAATGTTCATCCTTACAGAATTGCCTGTGATTTATGTCAATCAGACGCTATGTGGGTGAGAATCTGTCAGCTAAAACTTGAGACCTGGGTTTCAGGATAATAGGGAACTGTGGGATGTGGTGATGCCAACACTACGTATTCAAACACTGGGGAGACGATGGCCTTACTAGAAACAGCAAAAACCTGGAAACAAAAATACAAAGAAAATTGTCTTCTCTTTTTCTGATATAGGAGGAAATTTGCATTTACACAATGCCTGTAACATCCCAAAGTGAATTACTTTTGAAAGTGTAGCCACTATGGTAATGTCGGTAAATGTAACAGCCAATTTGGGCATAGCAAGATCCCACAAACCGCAAATGAGATAAATGGTTGAGGGATAAATGTTGGCCAGGACACCGGGAAAAATCCCCTGTTCTACTTCAAATAATACCGTTATTTTTTACATTCACCTGAACAGGCAGATAGAGCTTCATTTTAACGTTTCATCTGAAAGACAGTGGGAGTGAAATTGATGAGAACGAAACAACAGCCCGTTTTACACCCCGCCCAAATGAGCTGCTGATTCACTATCGTCTGTTTTCATCGATTTCACTCCCAGTATCTCTGATAATGTAACAATCTTTCAATACTACATCAAGATTTTGGCTCTGAATTTCCTCAATGTCCGCTGTGACTTTATTGCACCGGAAAGTTGCATCGTTCACCAGCAGAGGGAGTTGCCCGCAAATTTACTGGGTAATTTAATTCGCATGTGATTGGTGCAAGTTCTAACAGCGCACTGAGTAGCTTAGACCATTGGAAACTTCAGTGCAGAAGCAGTGCAGCCTCTGTAAAGACTGCAGCCTTCATAAAAGCACTTCGGATCAGCAAGAGGAGGCTGCAGAGATTCTTTCATCGACTCTTTTGCATTTTATCCACTCATAGTATTTTTCACCCTCATCTGAAGTGCTCTTGCCAGAACCATGAGCGGTCACAGGCCAACTGTGTCAGGACAATATCTGGCCAAAGGGCTGTGGTGGATTTTTCACAGGAAGACCTGAAAAAAGTGGATGACAGGAAGGTCAAAGTGTGCCAGGCAGAAAACCATCCAGCAGTATCAGCCTTACCACCTGGTGAGAAGTGGCCCTGGCATTCACTGCCAGTTCTCTCTCACCAAGGACTGCACAACAATGCTTGACCAGGGCAAGCAAGGTAAGGTGCAAAGCATTATGTCCCTTTATTCCTTGCCCACCCTGGGCACCACCACACTCTTGATGTTCTTAAAGCAACACACACACTACCAGCCCTTCACACTCCATGCTGCTTAAAGGCACCTACAACTCCCTGTCTCACACACATACCTCCCTAAACACTGAATAACTGCCTTGCACAAACCCAAAACACCTTCCTCCACTCGGACATGCTCAAACTCACTCCCCTCTCTCCTCACCTCTCCCATTACTCTTGCCACAAACTCCTAAACTTCAAGCCTAACCATCGAGCATCCCAACCTGAAGACTCCTGCGCACCGCCCCCCCCCCCCCCCACCTCCCCCACCACAAGGAGATGGCCATGGACATCCTGGGAATGTGAGGCCCCACTGCTGCAGCTAATGCTGAGGTTGGCAGAATATTGCTAATGACAAGTGAGTACCTCAACACCTACAAACTTGTTCTGGCAACCCGCAATATAATCGCACACAACCTTCCGCCCCATTTTCCATCCCTCATTTATCCTGAAAGACCATGTTCAGTCATTCTCACCTTCTGCCATCCTTCCCTGCAGGTGCACCGCCGCCACAGCGGCCTCCCATGGGAGAAAAGGACTCTGAGGGAAGAGGAAGAGGTGAACCGAAGCCCATCCTCAGCAATGGATCAGAAAGTTCAGGAGGAGGAGGAAGAGAACAGAGGGCAGGCCAGGCCATAGAACCAGCATAGTGAATCCACCCCCCGTCTACCTCTTCCCCGATCCCTAAAATGTGGGAGGGGGGTAAGCATGTGCCAACTTCCTA
Source organism: Heptranchias perlo (assembly GCF_035084215.1). Lineage (NCBI taxonomy): Eukaryota > Metazoa > Chordata > Chondrichthyes > Hexanchiformes > Hexanchidae > Heptranchias > Heptranchias perlo. The sequence goes on from NC_090329.1 coordinate 53,356,268, forward strand.
GCAGAGGCTGAAGAGAAAGCCGCCAACGACACTGAAGTTGGCATAATATTGCTAATGACAAGTGAGTACCTCAACACCTACAAACTATTCTATATTTACATTTGTATTTGTATGTGCTCACGTGTGTATTCAATTCATGAATTCCTCCCACTCTTTACACTTTTGTTAAAATTATACTAATGAACTATCTCTTTAATTATCAAGTTTTGGACATCTTGTTAGCTTAAGTTGTTTCCCAAGCATCAGCAGCAACATAGGTTAAGTTCAAGCCACCACATTTGAGACAAATCCAAAAATCATGGCATGCTGCTGGCTGTCAAGAGATGTGGGCTACACCCTAGAGGGTGAAAGGCCGTTGGGTGAATTGACTGTGGAAGTTTACACTTCATCTGATACTGGTTGGAAGCAGGTGAACTAATCAAAATCTCACCAGCAAACGGTGACAGTGAGATCATAGCTTTTGTCAAAGCAAAACTAGAACCAGATGTACCACCTATCTGGTACCATCAGCAAAAGCAGCACCGCCATCATCAGTATTGAATTCAATTTTATGAGGTGTAAAGTGGTTCTGACAATGTAACAATAACAACTGCATTGAATCAGAAAATCAACATTGCAGAGATACTATAATGATAGCAGTTAAGTACATCAGATAAATATGTTGAGTATCCATGATGTTCCCAAGTAATGTTAGAAAATAAATCAATTGTATGTACTGTGATGATGTTTTACTAAAAGCTTTGGCAGTTTGGAGTTTGGTTACTGGTGCAGAATCCTGTTTTAGGTATACTAGATCACTGTCTAATTGAATGATGGTGCAACCTATATACCAGACAAGAATGCACTCCCTGCAGTGTCCATTAACTGGCTTTGAATTGGTAAATAGAAAATAAATGTATTGAAATATTTTTCTCAGATGGTGACATATTTTGGAAAGAAGTTTCATTTGGCTCTGTGCACACCTTAATTGGACTGACTGAATCTATTATAAACTATTATTTTTTGTTTATGGGCAGGCATAACCACAGGGTGTGTTTGCAAGCAATGGAAACAAATATAGATGTTTCACATAATTGACACCAGTGGTTGCTGGGAGCACAGAAAGTCTTAACGAAATTGTAGTAGGGTATCAACTTAATGCATCCTCCAATGATCCTGCTTCAACAACTAATGGCTAACTTTGCATTAAAACTTGTGTATACAAAGCACAGAGTTCCAACTGATGACAAGAATGGGAGAATAATCACAATCGGTAGATACCAACTAAACTTGCCCCAGAAAGTTAACTCTTGTCCATTCCAGTCTAAGTATCCTTTTAATGACGTGACAAGTGTTAATTACTGCCAATCAAAGTCTCTGGCACTGAAAATTAACTATTACCTCTGTGGAATCTCATTCCTTCAGGTTTTAATTGTTGTTTGAGATTTTAAAAAGTTAAATTTTAAAGTTTAATTTTTTTTTACTAATCTTTTCTGTCACTTTTCTCTTTCTCTCTTAATCCAGTCTTTCTTTCCCTCTCTTTATTTCTCTTTCTGTACCTGATTTGACATTGAATTCACCCACTCTAATTTACACTTCCTTCTCAGTCCTTGCGCTGTTAATGTTGCAATCCTTCAATCTGATTGGTTAAGGAGATATATAGTTGCTTGTCCTGTTCACTCAGGGTGCCTGAGTTTCCCTCCCTGAGTTTCCCTTTGCCCTGTTTCCCTCGCTGAGACGTTATCAATTCGCTCTCTCAGCAACTTGCCATAAAAAAATGTAAAAACATAAACGTGCACAGGCAAATCTAACTAACGGCAGTCACCGTTAGGTGCCCTGCTACAGCAAATTATGGCCCGTTAAACAGAAGTACTCTATAGATGGATGTAAAAGATTCCATGGAACCACTTGAAGAAGAATAGGAAAGTGTCTTGGCCAACATCTTTTTCAACCAAAAGTAGATTAACTGATCGTTCAGCCCATTGCTGTTTGTGGGACCTTGCTGTGCATAAAATGGCTGCTGTGTTTGCCCATATGACAACAGTAACTGTAATTCAAAATAACTCATTGTGTGTAAAGTGCTTTGAGATACTCTGAGAGACATAATAAGGTGCTGCATTAGTACAAAATTTATTTTAAGGAGACATAAGGGTAAAATCGCCAACCCCGTGCTCCTAGTGGAGAGACACAATTGAAAGGAATACTGATTGGAGAATTGATGCTACATTGTTGTGATCCTACCTCCGACCCGCAATCTCTTGGACTGTAACTCTCTGCTGGGAGTACAAGATTGGTGAATTTACCCTGTAACCTACATTTATAAAATGCAGACAGCAATGGATAATGTAGGTACACACATGTTATTTAACTTCAATCCAAAGATTTCTTTCCCCTAGAGTAATGATTAAATTTAATAGTTTCCCTGTCGAAGTTAATGATGTATCATAGGTTATAATAAGAAGACGATCAAAAGATGTGTGGAACTTGATGGTTCCTGTATTACTGGGACCAGGGAAATATCTTGCCCAGAATAACAACTGGTCAAGAATAGATAACAAGAGGGAGCTGGGTTTTGCAGTGGGTTAGATACTGCCTTTTCACTGCCATAACCCAGATTCAAAGCCAATCCAGAGTGATGGGATGAAAGTCTCTTTTGTGGACTATGTAAAATGAATTTGGGCAGTCTAAATCCAGTCTGTAGTTGGTATGGGATTACAGCATAAAACTGCCCTAATTTGACACTAATTGCCAATGTCACTTAGAGAGGCTTAAGAATGGCTGATGTGGGGAATGGTAAAATCACATTGGTGCAGTAGTGCAGGACGATTGACTATGCATCTGGCTGTGTGATAACTGACTGACCTAGGGAATGGCTGAAGCAAATTTACCAATAAAAAGGGAAGACAATTGTTGGAACTATTTTTTAAAAATCTGTTTTGCCGCTATCTTAGTTTCACCACTAAGCTGAGGACCTAATAGTAGAAATAAGTTTTGTAACATCATAAAGACATTTTTAAAAATGATTAAGCTTGCCTAACTTGCCTATTCCTGTATCTGAAATGCCTCTAATCCGCATTCAATTGAAGACCTGTGCCTGTCTGAATCTTGATTTTATGAGAGGTCCTAGAGCCATCAATCTCAACTGAATAGGCCAACAAGTCTCACATTATGCAACTCACAGATTCTTTTGTGATTGACAGTAAGATTGCTCATTATCAGAGCATGACATATTATACTGTTTGTAAACCCTGCCCCTTCCTCTACTCTTGTGTATTGATGGAAAAATATTGCAGATGAAAAATCCCAGGGAAATCATTTTTAGGAGCAGTGAAAGTAATTGTTTCTTTCATATAAAACATTAAAACCAAGCTAAAGGATGGATGCTTCAACTTTTCCTGAGATTACCTTGAAAGCTAAAAGAGCTGCAATATGTTAGCTGACCTCTGACACCTACACTTATCAAGTACAGTAAGAAAGATGCAGATACAGCTGAGGACAAAATCACCAAGTGCTGAAGGACTTGGATGGGAACAACTCCGAGTGGGTCTTTATACTTTGTAATGTATTCTAAATAACTCCACCAAGTCATTTCTTTTATTCATGGTTCTCTCAGAACTCAAAAACAACCAGAAAAACAAAATGATTCATATAAACATTGACAAGTTCTGGAAGGACTGTATCATTATTCAATTTGAAGGCAGGTTCTGAATAAAAGTCCTGAATTTAAACATGCTTCTTTAACCATAACCTTTGGTAACACTAGGCATGGATGAAGAGATATTTGTTAAAGACGGGGAGATGAAAACTAATTTATATATTTTATGTATTTATTGGCCTCCATTCTGAAAATCATAAACAGATGAACAGTAAAGATAAAAAGCAACTTCTGCATATTACATACAGAAATCTATTTATTTATGGAAGTATGTTTTGTCAGGGGGAAAAAGTAATTTATTAATCTATCTGTTATGTAAGGAAGATATTTATTTTCCAGTCAAGAAACAATACTTCACTGGCTCTGGAGACATTTCTTACAAACTTCTTTTGAAATCCTTTCAGTGAAGGTATATAATCCTCCTCCGCCTCCACACTCCAGTGGACCTTTACATCAGCAAAACCTTTGCCCTTTTCATATTGGGCCGGAATTTTCTGAAAAAAATAACGGTGTGTGAGCGACGCATACTGATACTGATGTGCAAATTGGCCAGCAACTAGTGGCAAGGAAGAGATACCCTGTGAATTGCAAATCACCACAAGTTACTGGATGATTTGTGCCCCTCCGTCATTAGCTTTGTGAAAAACGGCATCTCGTCCTTATTCTCCCCATGAGTTTCATGAAGTTGCCGCATTTGCACATTAATTGCCCATTAAACTCGCCACAGAAAGTTAAGTCTAGTAATTAACAGCGTAAGTACCCTTTTAACAATGTGATAATTGTTAATGACTGCCAATCAACCACTCTGGCCCAGAAAGTGAGCAATTAAAAGTGTGAAGTCTCATTCCTTGAGGTAGTGAATTGTTGTTGGAGATTCTTTAATTGTCAAATTTTAAATTTTTAAACATTTTTCTTACTTTTCTTTTCTGTCCTTTTTTTCTCTCTCTCTTAATCCAATCTTTCTTTCCTTCTCTTTATTTTTCTTTCTGGAGCTGATTTGACATTGAATTCACCCACTCTAATTCACCCTCCCTCTCAGTCCTTCCTCTGTTTATTTCTCAATCCTTTAATCTCACTTGGTTAAGGAGATACACTGTTGGTCCCACGGCGCACTAAGGTCCCAGATGCCCCATTGCCCCATTGCCCCCATTATCAGCTTGTACTTCCAGCAACTTACAGGGCAAAACATTTTTGAGCTGAAGATTGTGGGAAAAACTCTAACTAACCAGTCACGCCGCGAGATGCCCCACTCCAGCAAATTCCGGCCCATTATTATATGAAGGAAATGAGGGGATATTTATTAAAGGGCCTTCACTTCTCAAATTGTTAACTCCACAGAACTGTCAGTTTAAAGTTCAGAACCTATGAATCCCTTGGGAGCTTGTATTTTTCAGAATAGTGCAAATGCCTGATGTTATATTGCACACACCCTGATTTTAATAAAACTTTAGAACATGCATGTAGGTGTATTTTCTCACCATTTCAATACTACTTATAGAATTGTTATTTTAACCTTTTGGAAAATGCACCACGCAGGGTTTATAAAGTAGCTCAGATTCAAGGAATACAGTTCTGTCATTGTTTCAATCCTTTTGCCCTTAAGGGGTTTTGTTTTTTTTCCTTAAGAAATATTATTTGATCACTAATCCACCATTTACGCAAGTCACTTGCTGTCAGTTCAAATCAAAGAAGCTTCTGTGTAAAATAAAAGATGTATTCTGGATTGATGCTAAAAATGTAAACAATGATGATTGTAATCCATGTTTAACGTCAATTTCTGTTTTGATTTTGTTAATTCTTGTTCGAGTTTGTTGGTTCCTAAGTAAAGTCTGTTTCTGAGTAATTTGAATTCCAGTGAATCAGTCTCAGTATGTGTTTAAAACTTGCTAACATTTCATTCCTACTGGGGGTTGTCTTTACAACTTGTATTCATATTTTTCTGGTTATTTATTGTTACCCATTCATTGAGGCAGTAGAACACTTAAGAATACCTTTAATAACAATTGGTTTAACCATTGTATTGTACATCTCGAGCCACAATGCATGAAAGAAGTTGACTTTTTTTTGCTAAAGACCCATTTTTTGCTCCTTGTCCTGCTGTTATCTTTAAATACATCTATAATGAAGTCTGACCTCACTCGCGTGAGTAAGGTGAGAAGTGTCAGATCAATAAACCTAAAGTTCACAGAATCATCACTTTGGGAACAATCAAAGTCAAACATTTGAACACTTCTAGCATAGGGTTACACTGGCCACTCTGACCGTAATAAATTTAAAGAGGCAGTCTGTATAATAACGTTAGCTTAGAAACACTAACTGGCTTGTTCTGACTCCTTAAGTTAACAACTGAGAATGACCTATTGCGATTTCATAATTTTTGAAACTGAACTATACATTGACTCTGGATGAGTTGCTTCAATCTAATCTTTTATATATTTTTCTAATTATTTCAATGCCGCTATAGAGACAGGCAGTTAGCTAGTTAGGTAATTAAATCAATTCATCAGACAGAAAAACAAATAGAAACTTAGTGAGCAAAAAAGCAAACTTGAAGATGCTGTAAATCTGAAACAAAAACAGAAAATGCTGGACACAGACAGCAAGTAAGTCAGTATCTGTGGAGCGAACAGGCACATTAACATTTTGAGGACATCCCTTTCTTCACAACACAGAAAAATAGGTTGACAGACAGATTGATCGTAGGATAACATATTTCATGCTCATGGTAATCATTCACAGAGCAGGGATTGAACTTGAGACCATCTGATCCATTTGGCTTCAGAAGTCTTTCTCCCCCTCCCACTTTGTGAAAGTTTTGCAAGTGCGATGCTTATTCAGTAGAGGATTCATGGAAGAAATAAATAAAAATATTTTGCCACACGTCAAATGGGTATTTTGCTGGAAATTCACAGGAACTTCTCTTGTGCTAGTTTCAGAACGCTTTCTGCAAAACACACACTTCAGGAAAAATGGTAACAATTTTGAGATTTCCTTCAGAATACTACATGGTAGTCATTTTGCAGGAGGAGACTTGATTACCCTGAGAGCAGACAGGAATCCTGGAGGACAGTTGCAAGAACCCGATGAACATCAACACAATCAGTGGCCAATAGCTGAATGTGTGCAAGGACCCCTGACAGGATGTAACACATTCCCACAATCCAGAGTCATGCACATTATGAGTATTTTGTTACAATAACTTTACTCTCACCCCCAGAGGTCCACTTCACATCATCCTTGCCAAGCAGTTATCTCCATAAGTATTTCCTATAGTTTTTCTGATGGACCAACATAGATGTAGATCTCCAATCATTGCCTACTATGTATGAATAATCAGGAAATATAACAGTCTCACTGGGCAGATAAACATGTAGGTTCTTCATTTTGTTGAGGTTTGCTTTATGAAAAGTACTTATAATGGGTGATTTTTGCAAATAAGCCCTCCCAATGGGTAGTTTCAGCCACTGGGAATGAGCATTCAGAAAAGTGGCCCAGTGAATTTGGGATGCTCCGCACACGGTCGCAGCCTAATTGAAGGCACTTACCTTGGCTTCTGGGTTTCGCGCTGGAAAGCTGTGCAGCGGGCGGACTGCGCAGCCGCATCATAGGCTGTCAGCTGGAGGAGCCCTATTTAAAGGGGCAGTCCTCCACTGACTAATGCTGCAGAACGGAGCCAAAATTACAGCATGGAGCAGCCCAGGGAGAAGGCTGCTCCCAGGTTTAATGATGCCTCGCTCCAGGTCCTACTGGATGGGGTGAGGAGGAAGAGGACAGAGATCTTCTCCTCGGCGGACAGGAGGAAGTGGCCTGCCTCTGCCACCACGAAGGCCTGGCTCGAGGTGGCAGAGGAGGTCACCTGCACCACCAACATATCGCCCACCTGCATACAGTGCAGGAGGCGCTCCAATGAGCTAAGTAGGTCAGTCCCCTACACTCATTCCCCTACACTCCGTCTGCCACGTCACCGCCCCCACCCCGAACATCTCCTTCTGCACTGCCAACACTACTCTGTCACATCACCCCTCACACCCACTCAAATCTCATCCTCATCTTACCCGCATTTACTCACCTCGCCAGTATTCATCCCGCCACTACCACTCAACCCAATCCTCATACAATCTTGTGGCTCTATCTCATACTCACCCTCTCATGCATCTCTTTCACGGTCAGTCTCACCCAACCTGCAGCCACAGGGCATGCATCACATATGTGTAGTTGGAAGCGTAAGGCAAACATGTCATGAGCATGAAGGGGATGCACAAGGGTATTTTAGGGTTTGTCATGGTTTTTACTTATATTTGATTTCTGATCAACTCACATTACATATTATATTGTCACCACTACTGCCACGTCTTTGCAAATCTTGTCTGGTTTGTGCAATAATGCCCTTTCCTGAGGATCACCATGAAGACCCACAGCTGATGCCACCCTTTGTGTGACTGCAGAGTGGGTGTAGGTGTATTTGCAGGGCTCTTTTGTGCAGACGACTGAGAGATGTCGGCGATGTCCCCGGTGGCACCTTGGAAGGATGCGGAGGAGAAGTTGTTGAGGGCAGTGGTGACTTTGACAGCGATAGGTAAGAAGATGGTGCTCGGGCCAGCCAGGAGCAGCTCGGCATGAAGGAGGCTGCAGATGTCCACGACTACATGTCGAGTGACTCTGAGCCTCCATGTGCACTGCTGCTCAGAGAGGTCCAGGAAGCTGAGCCTCAATCTGTAGACCCTGTGGCGAGGGTAGTGCCCTCTGCGACGCATCTCTCTCTGTGGTTGCCCTCCCTCCTGCTGTGCAGGTGGATGTATCACAGCATTGTGTTGTGGAGCTCCACGTGTCAGAGGTGGACGGCGTGGCCGGCGAGGCTGGTGATGCTGTTCATCCTCCGAGGAGGTCATGACTGCAGCTATGGCGGCCCCCATCCAGAAGTTTGAGGGGGTTCGCAAGGTAGGTACATGTGTCTGGACACCTGGGTAAGTGTGCAAGTTTGTGAATTTTATTGTTGGGAGGAGGGTGGTGGAGGCCAAACTTTGTCCAAAGTGACAAGAGTGGCCTCCTGAAATGAGTGAGAGTTTCCCCCCATCCCCCCGAACCTGTCAAATGAACCTTTGCAGCTGCCACAGGCTGGTGGCTGCAACACGTCCATTTCAACTTGGAGTGTTTCCCCCAGTACGGGAAACACTCTCAGTTGAGTTGAAAATCCCACCCCTCCTAAAATATCCTACAAATCAGGTCTGCAACTGGCCTGAACTATCTAATTAATTGGTTTAAGTGGGATCCCACTGGCTTTAATTGCCGGCGGGAGTCCCGCATACGGGGACTGCGCGCGCATCTAAGCGCGTCACTGGGGAACCCGGAAGTGGGCAGGTTGGAGCCGAGCTCCGGACCCGCCCCGGGAATCCCTGATTTTCGGAGCCCCCCCACCACGAACCCGCCTACTCGGACGTCCGAAAATCGAGCCCCTTGTTTTAATGATCACATTTTATGTTGAGAATTATCTTTGTTGTTTTGACATTTCAAGGACAATGGTAAATGTTGTAATTACCATAAATATACTATTTGTACTCAGTAAAATCAATTATCTGTTTAATGGTAAATAAATTACTGATATATTCTAATATGTCAGACCACAATGGTAAGGGATCTCTTTTCAATCTCTGCATCTCACTTCATTTATGTGGATAATGGGCAGATATAGACACACTATGATTCGTAGGGGACACAAGATTTATTACGTGAGTGACCCAAGTAAAATGTCTGGCATAAAGTTCCAAAAATGTAACAGTGTTGGAAGGTTTGTGGAATCAATAAATATCACTCAGACCTAAAATGCTATTTAAACATTTTGAATTTAAAGTAAATGGAACAGTATCAAAGAGCAGCACTTATAAATGACTACAAGGGCTCTGAAAGATTTACATGGAAAGTAGGTTAACTTTTTTGGCCACAGGGGAACAAGACAGAGAGTGGTCGTACCAGTTACAAGTGCAGAAACTCTGAAGGAACAACATGAGGCAGATGAGAGATAATGCCAGTGCAAACTAAAGGCTGATGAGTAGGATTGCCAGCATAGATTTGAAGCTGGTGAGAGACAGCAACATGTAGAGGCTTTATGTAAATTTGGGGTGGAGAAAAAGGAGGATCACTGGCATGCACTTCAGCTGGCGGAGAAAGGCATATTGACAGAGAATCCAGTAACTGAGGGTATAGTTAATCCACCCATAACCTAATACAGGATAATGGTGTTAAATCTAATCTGACATCTAATTTTAAAGAGGGAAGTTGAATATATGGACTTGTACCAATGAGTTATTGGTGAACCACCGTAGTGGATCAAAGGAGTTTGGGCAGAATGGCTTGTCTCATTATTTAATGATAAAGTGCTCATGGCATTTTCTTGTGTGAATCCAATGGAGAGAACAGACCATTAAATTGTAAAGCGTGCTATTCTTACTGCATATGGTTTAATGCCTGAAGCGAATAGGGAAAAAATAATTAAGCAACTATGAAAGACTTGGAGGAGATCTGGAAATGGTGGTTAGCTGGAGAAAATTTAACTGATTATAAGGGACTATGTCAACGAATGTTAAGAGATCGGTTTCTGAAAGCAATTCCAGGTGATTTGAGAGTGTGTTCTTTTGATCAGGAATGCAAGATACTCCAGCAATCGGGCGAATGTGCTGACCTTTTTGCGCCTCATGAGTGTCGGTAAACCATCTCGTAGGTGGGAAGTCTGAAGACTGATGCTGTCCAAATGATGCGCAGCGAACTGAGACAATATTGTTCAGCTATGAACTTGCTTTGGCACAGCTCGACAGAACACAGAAGGACAGGGACAGAGAGATTAGAGGGCCACATTTCCTCTTAAACTACACAGTAAATCAACAGAATCTGAGAGGCCTAACGAGAAAAATCAGGAGGGAAGCCATTCCCTGGGATTTCTGCCACCCAACACCACTTCTGCAATTATCCGCATAAGTGACATTACGTGTACAATACATTCATGTATTGTAATTAGATGCAAATAACAGAATAGGTCATATGACACATTTTCAGTCCTTTGTACATTAGCAACAGTGGACGCCAGGAATATCATGTGTTCTTGGTGTTAGACAGCACTACCCCTCCTCATCCTTGTTAACCTGTCTGCAGCCTTTAACACGTAGAAACATAGAAAATAGGAGCAAGAGTAAGACATGACATTAGGTTCCACATATACGTTGAATGTACCCAGCTCTACCTCACCACCACCTCTCTCGACCCCTCCACTGCCTCTGTGTTGTCAGATTGTTTGTTCGGTATCCAGTACTGGATGGGCTACAATTTCCACCAATTAAAGCCACTGATCTAGAAATTGGGCCGTGTAGCAGTCGGGGAAATCAACCCTCGAGAACAACCACAACAAAAAAAAAATCTTTGGATGTGGAGCTGGGAAGAGCAGGAGTGCTCCTCCTGACGCCACATTAAAGGACCCTCCTGATCGCCGCCGCTCTGGCCCCGAGATTCCTGACCCCCGACCTCCAAACTCCCTGGCTCTGATCCCTGATCTCCCTCTCCCTCCGGCACAGAGATCCCCGATTCCCAACCTTCAGCCTCCTCGGTTCCGAGTTCCTTGATCTCCAGGCACAACGGTCCCGACCTCTGATCTCCCTAACCCTGGCCTGGAGTTCACCAACCTCACTCCCTCCACCCCACCCCATCACCCACCACCCCCAGCCCTGATATCCCAACCTCCAGGCTCCAATTCTTGTGCCGCTTCTGGCTGCTGCTACCCGCCACTCGGCTGCATATCACTCCCGGTCACCCATCACTCCCCCTCCCCGAGACCCATGACTCCCCCCCGAAGCCTGTGATCGCCCAAACCCCCCAACTCACCACAAGCCCCGTGATCCCCCAAGGCTTGCACTCCTCCTGAAGGTCCACGAGTGCTTGCCCTCACCCACCCCCCCTCCCCCCCCTCCCCCCCCCCCCCCCCCCCCCGCCAAGGCCATCACTTACCCGTGGGCCACTGCGGTGATAGCAGTGGCCCGATGTTCTTGCACTTGTCTTCTCCTGCAGCGCCATTCATATTCGAGGGAGTCCGAGGCCCAATATCTGGGGCTCCTTAGACCTCTCTATTCATTCGCAGGGTACGTTTCCTATCTTGAATTTCTAGGCCATAGTCTTCAACCCCCATCACAAACTCCGCTCACTTGTCACCGATTCCGTCCCTCTCCTCAGACACTGCCTCAGGCTGAACAAGTCTGTTTTGCAACCTTGGTGTCCTGTTTAACCCTGAGCAGTACTTCTGACCCCATATTTTTTCCATTAAAAAGAACACCTGCTTCCACCTCCGCAACATCACCTGTCTCCACCCCTGCCTCATCTTATCTGCTGATGAAACCCTCAACCATGCTTTTATTACCTCCATACTTGGCTATTCCAATCATCTCCTGGGTGCCCTCCCATCTTCCCCCCTCCATAAACTTGAGCTCATCTAAAACTCTGCTGCCCATATCCTAACTCGCACCAAGTCCCGCTCACCCATCATCTCTGTGCTCTCTAACCTACATTGGCTACCGGTCCACCAACACCTTGATTTTAAAATTCTCATCCTCATCTTCAAATCCCTCCATGGCCTCGCCCCTCCCTATCTCTGTAACCTCCTCCAACCGTACTACCCTCCAAGATCTCTGCGCTCCTCCCACTCTGGCCTCTTGTACATCCCTCACTCCCTTTGCCCCACCATTGGCGGTTGTGCCTTCAGCCGCCTCGGCCATCAGCTCTGGAATTCCCTCCCTAAACCTCTCCGCCTCTCTACCTCTCTCTATTCCCATAAGACCCTCCATAAAACCTATTCTTTAATCAAGCTTTTTGGTTACGCATCCGAATATCACCCTAATATTCTTTAGTCCTCTGTGTCAACATTTGACTGATTACATTCCTGTGAAGCACCTTAGGACATTTTTCCACATTAAAGGTGCTATATAAATGCAAGTTGTTGTTGTAAGGTGATGCTGAATGAGAACTCTCCTAAACAGGACACTAATGGAGTAATTATCTGCCAGCAAGGAGCGATACCCACCAACGACACAAATTGGAAACTCAGGCACATGGTATGCCTGAATTTCTGATGTGTGCTGCCGATCAGAGAGGCTCCCTCCTGGCAATGTGAAGTCAGAAGGTTACTTCTTAAATGAGCACAGACTCAGCAGGTTTTCCTCTCTGCTTAGCATGGGTCCATAAGAGAAAGATTTATAGTCCTGAATGGTTATAGTTATGGAGCAAGCATACATGGCACATAATGCACACATTTCTAAATAGACTTTTTATTCAGGAAAATAAAAATGCAAGAGTTCCTTCTTTTAGTTAAAGGGGAAGTGTATTCTTCCGAAGTGTCACATAACTCATTAAAGGCAGCCTGGGTAGGGTTCTATTAGATGTAGCATCACAAAGTTTCACTCTAATGATTTAACAAATGATAAGGAAAGGCTGTGGGGAGAGAGCTGGGCAGTGGGATTAGTTTTTGGATTGCTCTAGCAATGAGCCAGCACTGACAGAGTTGTTGAATGGCCCCCTTCTGCACTATAAACCTTTAGGTTTCACCAGTCATGAACCAGAATTTTACTCTGCAGTGCGATCGTTGCCAAAAGTGTGGTGGGGCTGAAATTCCACCCGTCTGTTAGCATTAATGCTTTCCCCCGCTCCAGGTGCTGTCAAAGCCTCTAATATGGAGTTTGCCTGTTTAGGGAAGAAAATAGCATGCTGCTGGAGGATTAAAAGTTCCATTTCCCAGTGTAACTATGGCAGGTGGGGGGCAAAAGTTTGAGCAAGGACTCATTTTGTTAGCTCTCCAGAGCCTACCAGCACTTCCAAGATATTCTTCCAGATGTGGTGGACAACATTGAATATGTCTGTCCTAATAGAATGGTTACAGCACAGAAGGAGGCCATTCGGCCTGTCGAGCCCTTGCCAGCTCTCTGCAAGAGCAATCCTGCTAGTCCCACATAGAATCATAGAATGGTTATGTGGGCAGGCCTATGCAAATAACATATTAAGGAAAAAAGAATTGCATTTATATAGTGCCTTTCACAATCTCAGGACATCCCAATTCATTTATAGCCAATGAAGTACTACTAAGCAGGGTTCATCTCCTGTAGCACTCATGTGGCCAGTTTTAATGGACAAGGCTAACACTGATTGTGGAGCTAATCCCAAGTTAGTGAAATTTGCCATGGCACCAGAGAAAATACCTTAAATATTGAAGAGGCCTTCTCATGCCTCATGTGAACAGGCTGGAGCTCTTTTCTCTATAAAAGAGAAGGCTGAGGGGTGAACTAATGGAGGTTTTTAAAATGATGAAGGGGTTTGATAGGGTAGACATAGAGAGAATATTTCCACTTGTGGGGGAGTTCAAAACCAGGGACCATAAATATAAGATAGTCACCAATAAATCCAATATGGAATTCAGGAGAAACTTCTTTACCCAAAGAATGGTAAGAATGTGGAACTTGCTAACACAAGGAGTAGCTGAGTCAAATAGCATAGATGCATTTAACGGTAAGCTAGATAAGCACATGTGGGAGAAAGGAATAGAGGGAAATGCTGAAAGGGTGAGATGAAGAGGGGTGGGAGGAGGCTTGTATGGAGCATAAACACTGGCATAGACCAGTTGGGCTGAATAGCCTGTTTCTGTGCTGCAGACTATATGGGTGCTAAATTAGGCCATGTCGCACCTGTTGTTTCGGCACTACACGGCCTCTCCGACATCCAAGAGGCGTCTTGGATGCATACGCATGTTTCCAGCGTGACGTGCGCCAGACGCCATCTTGGTATGGGAGTGAGCACAGGTGCAGATAACGAACGCTGGAATCATGTAAAGTAGGGAGAAAATGGTTTCAGTCAGTGTGCAATGCTGATTTAAAGTGATAAGTCCCAAAATGGTGTCTAACGCACAATTCAACGCACAATCTTAACCCTGACCATCTGAACGTGTCTAAGAGTGTCTGGAGGACCCCCAACCAGCGCTATTTAAAGGGACCATGCAGGATTTACAGGTTAGTGGCTGGATTATTGCTTCTGGCTGCTGAGACATTTGTAACTGTATTTGGAGGTCTCCTACACTTGAATACCAGGACACGGGGACATAGCCTAACATTTAAAGCTAGGACATACACGAGTGAAGTTAGGAAATGCTTCTACACGCAAAGGGTGGAAGACGTTTGGAACGCTCTTCTGCAGATGGCAGTTGATGCTAGCTCACTTGTGAATGTTAAATCTGAGATTGATAGATTTCTGTGAACCAAGGGTATTAAGGGATATGGGGCTAAGGCGGGTATATGGAATTAGGTCAAAGGTCCACCATGATCTCATTGAATGGTGGAACAGGCTTGAGGGGTTAAATGCCACTGCCACTTGCTGCCTCCTGATATGCGCCACCCTATCTGGGTGATGTGCCTGTCATGGTTTAATAGCTGCCAGTGTGTGTGGCCTGTGAGTTGTGGGTGGGCAGCTTGAAACATTGGTAATGTGTAAGGGTGAGAGGAAGCATCTAATTGGAAGAGTTGAGTACTGATGGAAAGAGTGAGTTTGTTGGTATGTGGGTGATGGGGGGTGTTGTGCATGGTGCAGTTGGTAGGAGAGGCCACTTGACAGTTGACCTCACTCACCTTGACCACTCGTGTCAAAGCATTGAACTTCATCCTGCACTGCATCCATGTTCATGATGCTGTGCGCCTGGCATTGACTTCATCCCCCGCTGCCTCCCACTGCCTTTTGGATATATGTCTGGAGGGCCTCTTTCCCCCACCCCTCCTGTGGATATAGGATGTCCCTCCTTCTGTCCACCTCTTGCACCATGGTCTCAAGTGCATCAGCAGAGAACCTTGGTGCACGCACTCTCGCAGGCCTGGTACCAACTCAGATTGGCAGATTGGTGAGGTCTGGGGTGCAGATTGGAGGATGTGGGATTTAGTAGTGCGCAACCTTTATTCAATGTTTTAACAAAACTCATCAGTGTGTAAACATAGGGATGGGACCTGCATCTGTGTTTTACGTGTGCAATGTCTGATCTCCGTTCAGACTCTGTGCAGAGAATAGACTGTTATTTTCAGCAAATAACAGGTACCAGCTACCTTTAAGAGATTTCTAAGAAACATCCTCTCTTTAAGAGATTGGGCTCCCCCTTGTGGTGGAAAGTGCAAATTACATTGATTCCAAGTGCAAGGCCCGGAATGGAATGCTGATTGCAGGTAAGTCCTCGGGTGGGCTGAAACTTGGGTCCTGCCGGCGCGGGGTAATATCAGACCACGCTACCAACGCCCAAAAAGGGCCCCTATCCAATTTTCCCCCTGTGTATTTCAATGTAAAAATCAGGCATATGTGATCTTGTGACCTCTGCTCGCAGCACAAGACCTCACAAATTTTATCTGATGATCTAATGATATGAAAATTGTAAACTTCCTTAAATTCTGATATCTTTAACATCAAGAATAGAAAACATGACCATACTGAAACAGATAATTTGCTTCTGAAACAGAACGCATTGTTATTTTGCTAGCACACTACATGTCTTAATATGTGTCAGCATACATTCCCAGTAGGGGCTACAGTACCTTTTTCCATTATTGTTGCAGATAATGTATCACTTCTAATAGAAATAAAGAACTAAAAATTAAAAACTCATATTCAGAAAATTTGTTTTGCAGTAGACATGGCGTCAATATAGAGGTTCAACTGCAGGATTTTTGGAACTGCTTCTTCCAGGAAATAATGGCCCAGATTTTGCTGCCAAAATAACGGCGAGTTTTACAGTGCTCGCCGTTATTAATGTATAAATTGTCCAGCAACTTATGGCTGGGAACAGATACCCTGTGAATTGCGAATCACCACAAGTTGCTGAATGATCTGTACCGCTCCGTCGTTAGCCTCATGGAAACGACATCCTGCCAGTGAGTTTCATGAAGTTGCTGCATTTGTGCATTCATTGCCAATTAAACTCGCTGCAGACAGTTAGGTACTTAACAGCGTAAGTACTTTTTTAATGAGGAGAATTATGTTTCTGCAATGCCACTCAACTTCTCCAGCCCAGAAAGGCAACAATTTAAACTGTAGAATCTCATTCCTACGGTAGTAAATTGTTCTTAGAGATTTTTAAAATTTAAAATTTAAAATTTAATTTTGGTTACTTTTTTCTCTCTCAATCCAATTTGTCTTTCCCTCTCTTTATTCCTCTTTCTGTAGCTGATTTAAGTCTAATTCACCCTGTTTCCTTCTCTGTCATTCCTCTGGTTCTTTCTCAAGCTTTAAATCTCATTGGTTAAGGAGAAACACTGTTGGTCCCATCGTTCACCAAGGTCCCAGATGTCCTGTTGTCCTCACTGTGCCGTTATCAGCTCACACTTCCAGCAATTTGCAGGGGAAATATTTTTCGAGTTAAAAGGTGAGGGGAGAAGTCTAACTAAAGGGGCATGCGCGAGACGCCCTGCTCCAGCAAAATCTGGGCCAACACTTCCCAAAAATTCCCTACTGAAACAAAACCACCTCTTTAATTGAGGAACCATATCACTGAAAATTAATACTGTGATAAAGAACAGGGCCAGGGTGTACTCATTGTGTTGATTGCAAAGTTCCTTTTCAGAGGAATTTAAAACTTGATGGGGTTCAATGAGTGTTCTCACTGTCAAATCCAGTTGACAGCACCGATGGTTGCCAGGAGCCCGGTAATGTGTTTCGGTTTTCTGAATAGACCTCAGTAACAAGTACAATATTTTTTTAAAAAATCATTACAATGATTAAGAAAGAATCTATTTCTTTGTCAAAATGGTGAGAGCTTTATGCTATGAAAAATGTTCAAAACAAAGTGCCAAAAAATATAATTACATTGCAAAGTTCCTTTGGGGCTAATTCTAAAATATAAACAGAAATGTATCCCACCAGTGACATGGCAGATAATACGTTTGTAACTTTGTTACATTTGTTTTATGGTTCAGTTGTACTTGTGCATCTCTTCAAAGTAACAAAGACAGCAGTAAAATATTCAAACTTCAATTACTGAAAGGGAGTGGGGAGGAGGGAGGGAAATGAAACTGCAGAGACTATAACCCACCTGGTGTGGAAAGGGCAAAGGTTATGAAAAAAGAATTCATACTTCATGCTCCATGACCAAAAATATTTAACTTGAAAATGTCAAGTAAATGAATGTATTATGTCATTTATTTGACAATTATCATACGTGCTACATATTGAGTACACTACTGCTTGTGAAATAAACATGCACTGTATGATGTACAACTTCCTTTTCCTGCTGGAATCCAGCTGCAGTTATCCCTGTATCCTGGATGCTGTAAATTAGCCCTTTGTAGTCCAGGAGGATTCAATCAACCACAGGTGTGAGCCTGCTGAGACCGGACTGGGATTAGGTAGCAACATTTGATATAAGATCCAAAAAAGCACCAGTAATCTCCAGACCACATGCAGTTGGTCTTTGGAGAGAGCAAAGGAAAACCCTGATGAAATGTGGCAAAAACCAAGGAATGCGATTTTAAACTTCGACATCTGCAAGAAAGAAGAAACCAGGTCTTCATTTTACAATGGTGATGTCAATGAGAATGTAAGACAATGAAAATAATGTGCCTGAATCACGTAAAAAACTTAACCCTCCATTGTAAGCTGTTACTTAATACCACCATAGACATCCAGATTTCACCATTCATTTTCTCTATACTTTTGGTTATTTTGTTGCTGAAAATTAAAAATTATATTTTTGAATCCCTGGCCTCGATATATACGGGAGGCGGGGAGGGTGCGGGTGAGGCTAAAAATAGCCGAAGAACCTGGCAAGGCCGGGAATGCCGATCTTAACGTAAGAACATAAGAAATAAGAGCAGGAGTAGTCCATACGGCCCCTCGAGCCTGCTCTGCCATTCAATCAGTTCATGGCAGGACCTTATTAACATTGTTCAGCTCCGTTTCCCACCTGGCAGCCAGCCAAATGGACAGCCTGGCCGGCGGGCGGGAGGGGATACCAGTGGCAGGAGACCACAGCTGGGGACCCTTGGGGACAGTTCCCAGCAATCAGGAGGGGAGTGAGGTCCACGATCGGGAGGTCGGAGAGGCCCGCGATCAGGAGGGCTGGGGGGAGGTCGGCAATCGGGGTTGGGGGAGGGGAGGCTGGCGATCGGGGCTCGGTGGGGGGGGGGGATGCTGGTGATTGGGCTTGTGGCGGGGGGACGCTGGCGATCGGGGCTTGGGGGAGGTCGGCAATCTGAGCTGGGGAGGGGGGTGGAGGCTGGCGATCAGGGCCTGGGGAGACTGACGGCTTCCTTGAGGGTCCGGGAGTTGTGGGGAGGAGTAGGAACTCTGCTGAGTTTCCCGACTCATGGGAAACCCATGCAGCAGTAGTGAATTTTAAATTGGGCTCCCAATTGCAAAGTGGGAGCCCAATTTAAATATGTCAATTAAGTGTCCCGCCTCTCCTTGGCGGATACTCGGAAGCCCCCATATCCGCTGCCGTAAAAATGGCAGTGGGCGCATGCGCAGCGGGTTGGGATCGCGTTCCCCGTGTTTCATTTTTTAAACCACGACCCTGATCCGCCTGTCGTGGGGGGGTTAATATCGAGGCCCATATATCTAAACGAAACTTTTTCACTTTTAGCAGCTCCCTGAAGCTACAGTGGGCTTAATGCACTGCATGGTGTGGTACTAGGCCACACTGACTAGGAAGGTCCCGGCTTTGATTCCCAATCTGTGCTGAGTTAACTGACGTCAACTGAGGTGCATTGGAGAAAGTATAATTTGTCTTATTGGGAAGGAGAAAATTCAGCCAGAGTTCCTACTCATTGTCTATGCTGGAAACCACAATGGTGAGGATAAGATCAGTCTCCACTAAGATGGCTTCCAGGGTCAACTAGCCTTCAAACATCCATTGTCTAAACTCACAGCTGTCTGCAATCATAGAAAATTTTTTCCTAACTTTCCTCTTCATTCTTCTAGTGATAATCCTGAGCCTATATGGCCAATTATCTGAACATTCACTTCTGGGGCAGAGCTTTGCCATCAGCGATGCATGTTGGAAAATCTGCAGTTGCCCAACATGTGCTCCAGTGAGTAAAACTCCATGCCAGGAGCACACATTTGGGAAAATTGGCCCTGATGCATCTTGTTAGCAACCAGTGGAAACAATCTTTCACTACTAGCAAAGGAAAAGTAATATAAAATAGCCACTTGGGCAAGGTACTGGAGGGTTGCCGGTGCTGGAGAAACTATACTCCTGCATGAGTCACCACTGTCCGGAGAGCAGGAGAAGTAAAGGGAGCAAAATTAAGAGAAAACATTCAATTGGACAGACTATGGACATTCTGACAGTCCAGTTGCCAGGAAAAATAAGAGAATCGTTTAATTCACTTTCCCCGACAAATATTTCACTTGTTTGAAAAGTCTAACAAAAATTCACATTGCCGCATACTTCGTAATATGAATGATCCTAAAATATCATCACATAATTTTTTACAGGCCTGTTCTACTACAGCTTGCATCAATGCATAATGATTTTGGCTTTGTATCAGTGCAAAGTGTATAGTATGATTTGGATGCAAAGCTGCTTAAAACCTAATTTGGGTAAGCAGTATGAAGCTCATCCAATGGTTCAGTGACTTAAGACAGTGAGCAGCTTGGCCATATGGACCAGGAAAGTCCTAGATTTGACTCTCAGAATGTATTGAGTTAGTTCATCTCAGGCAAGTGGCAATGGGGACACTAAATTGGTCTTATAATGATGGATCAGGTGCCGGTGATTTGCCCTAACTATGCGAAAACCAGCCCCTTGCTGCACTTGTGCTGGCAGAGCGGACTGATCGGAATTTTGCCACGTGGTCATAAAGGGACAGGTCAAGTTAAGCACAGCTCCACCTTTGCAGTAGACAGCTTTCTTCAAGACGGTCCCATTATGTCTATTGAGAATGGGCTTTTAAGATGTAAACACACCCCCTGTTATATATTAATACATTATGCATTGCATGGTTTAATACCCCTGTCATGATAAAACAGTGTACCCTCCAATTTGCTGTGCCAACACTAGGGGTGTAATTTTGACTTTGTGAAATAGTGCAAAATGGATGATAGCAAATTATCAGCCCGTTTTACATCTCTGTGATTTTTATTTCTATTGATTTCAATGGAAATAAAAAATCGGGAGAGATGTAAAAGGGGCCGCCAATTCGCTATCATCCATTTTGCAAGATCTCACAAAGTCAAAATGATCCCTTTGTAGTGATCCATAAATAAATCTAAACAGAAAGGCAAGCAGTGTGGTTCCACCTGTAGGTTTGACAGAGCGACAGGATAACAGCATAACTCAGCCAGTACAAAATGGAGTTTAAAAATGAAATTAAGAGATTTCTGGTGATGACATGGCACACATGGCAAGGTGAAGAAGTGTCTTAGCTGATCAATTATTGATTTTTGGAATAAATCTCCCCCATAGAGACAGCAGAATGAACAGGAAGCAAGTTACAGTTTAACCTCACTGTGACATCCAGGTAAATGCAAAAACAAAATCAGGTTACAATATGTCCAAAATATCCCACCCCCTAGCTACCCTACCCAAGGATAAGCCTCCAGCCTCAACACTGATGAAGAAAGAATCAAATTGGACCCCTCCGGAGGGTCGCTGCCCTCAGCTTGACATGTATGCTTAAGCTGTCAGGAGATGCGTCAATGCCAGATTCATCAGCCGCACTCAGAAGACAGTCCAGAATGTCACCCGAGCACAACGCAACGCCATCGACGCTCTCAAGACAAACCGCAACATCGTCATCAAACCAGCGGACAAAGGAGGAGCCATCGTCATACAGAACAGAACGGACTATTGCAAAGAAGCATACCGACAACTGGACAACCAGGAACACTACAGGCGGTTACCCGCAGATCCGACCAAAGAACACACCCACCAGCTCAACAAACTGATCAAGACCTTCGATCCAGACCTTCAAAGCATCCTACGTGCTCTCATCCCACGTACTCCCCGTGTGGGAGACTTCTACTGCCTCCCAAAGATACACTAAGGCAACACACCCGGACGTCCTATCGTATCAGGCAACGGAGCCTTCTGTGAGAACCTCTCTGGATACGTCGAGGGCATCCTGAAACCATCGTACAGGGAACCCCCAGCTTCTGTCGCGACACTACAGACTTCCAACAAAAACTCAGCACCCACGGACCAGTTGAACCAGGAACACTCCTCACCACGATGGACGTCTCGGCACTATACACCAGTATCCCCCACGATGACGGCATCGCTGCAACAGCCTCAGTACTCAACACCAACAACAGCCAATCTCCAGACGCCATCCTACAACTCATCCGCTTCATCCTGGATCACAATGTCTTCACCTTCGACAACCAGTTCTTTACCCAAACACACGGAACAGCCATGGGGACCAAATTCGCACCCCAATACGCCAACATTTTCATGCACAAGTTCGAGCGCGACTTCTTCGCTGCACAGGACCTCCAACCAACGCTATACACCAGATACATCAACGACATTTTCCTCCTATGGACCCACGGCGAAGAATCACTGAAGAGACTACACGATAACATCAACAAGTTCCATCCCACCATCAAACTCACCATGGACTACTCCTCAGAATCGGTTTCATTCTTGGAATCTCCATCAAAGACGGGCACCTCAGCACCTCACTCTACCGCAAGCCCACGGACAACCTCACGATGCTCCACTTCTCCAGCTTCCACCCTAACCACGTCAAAGAGGCCATCCCCTATGGACAGGCCCTGCGAATACACAGGATCTGCTCAGACGAGGAGGAACGCGATGGACACCTACGGACGCTGAAAGACGCCCTCGTAAGAACGGGATATGATGCTCGACTCGTCGATCGACAGATCCGATGGGCCACAGCGAAGAATCGCATAGACCTCCTCAGAAGACAAACACGTCGTCCAGTACTTCCCCGGAGCGGAGAAACTACGCCATGTTCTTCGCAGCCTTCAACATGTCATCGATGACACGTACACCTCGCTAAGGCCATCCCCACGCCTCCACTACTCGCCTTCAAACAGCCACCTAACCTCAAACAGACCATCGTTCGCAGCAAATTACCCAGCTTTCAGGAGAACAGCGTCCACGACACCACACAACCCTGCCACGGCAACTTCTGCAAGACATGCCAGATCATTGACACAGATACCACCATCACACGAGAAGACACCACCCACCAGGTACATGGTTCATACTCCTGTGACTCGGCCAACGTTGTCTACCTCATACGTTGCAGGAAAGGATGTCCATTGGCGAGACCATGCAGACACTGCGACAACGGATGAACGGACACCGCACAACAATTGCCAGGCAGGAGGGTTCCCTCCCAGTCGGGGAACACTTCAGCAGTCAAGGACATTCAGCCTCCGATCTTCGGGTAAGCGTTCTCTAAGGCGGCTTTCGAGACACACGACAACGCAAAATCGTCGAGCAGAAATTGATAGCCAAGTTCTGCACCCATGAGGACGGCCTCAACCGGGATCTTGGGTTCATATCACGCAACATGTAACCCCACCTGACGTAGAGTCATCCAGACTCAAGTCGTAGCTGGCTTGTTCTTCATACACAGATGCGGCCGGACCTGCTGCGATTTCCAGCAAAAAAATAAGTTATCAGTTTTCAATACAAACCCCAGCATCTGCTACATTTGACCCCTTGTGACCCCACCTCAGTATTCTTGGATGTAATGTTTCCCTGACTAACCTGTTTGAACACCATTCACTCCTTTGATTGCTGTGATTATCTCTCTGCCGAGGTGTGATAAAGGGCAGTTAGAAAGATTATCTGTAATCGCCAGGCATTGTTCTCTGACTATATATGCTGTGCCTATATGCATCTCTTCACTTCACCTGACGAAGGAGCAAAGCTCTGAAAGCTTGTGATTTCAAATAAAGCTGTTGGACTATAACCTGGTGTTGTGCGACTCCTTACATTTGTCCACCCCAGTCCATCACCGGCATCTCCACATCCTGATGATCTTGGTACCTGTGGGAACCCCTATTCTAGCTTTCCATCCTGCTTCACAGGGTAGGCCCTTTCCCTACTCACGTTTGCTGCCAGCAAGGGAGAACATTCCCTCCACCTCCAGGTCCAGATCCCCAATTGATTATTTCAAACAAGAAGTGCTCAACATTAAAACATTAAAAATGCAATGTTGGAGAAAACAGCTGATCCTCCATTTGGGGGATGTGTCAAGCTAATCTTGGATTGCACATCAGTATTGTTCCCACTCAAACTCCTAAGGGTGGATCATGTCCACTCCGAATAGTGGGGACACAGCCACAGGCCCTCCTTATTCTGCAGAATCATATTTTGAACTTTACAACAGCCAGTCTTGATCAGGAATTGTGATACATTAATCAAATTTTGGACAAAGTCTGATTACTTATGAATTATGAATGATTATTGTGATCTTAACTGTCATCAGTTCTCGGATGTATCTCCTAACTAAGATATAAAAGAGTGAATGACCGTGTTAATGCCATTTTTCCTTGGTTTCCACGCTCTTCTGCCATAGTTACAGCAGACAAGTGGGAGAATCCCTATGTAAATGCAACCTCCAAGACCCAAAAGCCGGCATTTTCTAGTCCCACCACTTATTGTAGTAAATGGCAATGAGTTCCATTCTGCCAGAACTCTGCACTCTTCAACACCTGCCCCATTTTCAAATGTCATATCTGTTGGCCAGGGGAAACCGCCTTGTTTCTGATATTAAAATCAACTGGTGTTCAGATGCTGTAGAACAAAGCTCTGTGCATGCTTAATTGCATACATGCGCAGATATCTGCTTTCCATGGACAGATAGTGATGGGGAGCCAGCAGTATAACTTAGGTCTACTGGCCTGCACTGCTCTCACCAGGTACCAGTTTGAAAGTTAAGCCTGGAGAACAACATAGCCTTTACTTATTTCTGAAACATTTGATTAAAATTTGACATTTAATTGTATAGCCACAGGAATTCTACTTATGAACGTCACTGAGGGATCAAATACCAGGCTGGAGCATTTATCAAAGCCCACACTGTCTTTCATGTTTGTAAACAATATCAAGGAGATTGCCAAAGAAGGCATCAATGGATTACAGCAAAAATTAGAGTAATTAAGTTTGCTTTAATCAAAGTACAGATTTTTACAGGTTGGCATTTTCAGAATTTACATTACAGTTTGGGCTAACTTCATCCATTTGCCTAAATAGCAAAGGTTGGACAGAATCCAGTTGCCTGAATTGTTCTTTTAATAGCCAGGCAACTAGGCAATGATTTATATTGAGTCGAAGCCCTGAAGGGGCCCATCATATAGTGATGGGAAATATTTTTGGCGTGACCATCTGTTGCCTGGCCTTTCCAGTCTGCTTCTTATTACTGAGCAAAAATATCAAAACTGTTCGAAACAATGATTCAGTACAACTAAATCATACTTTTAGACAAGAAATAATGTATTTTTTAACATCAGCATTTGTATAAATGCACTGTGACTCATCATGTAATTTTTGCTTAAAATATTTAGCAATAGGTCAAACTCATTAAAAGAGGCCAATGAACTGTGAGGTTATTTTACATTTTGAAATGTTTCATCACCAGACAAAATGTTATGTTTATCCTAATACCACCCACTGCTTGTGCCTGACCTGCTTGCAAACCTCCTTCAAATCCAGTCATAGAGGGACGCATGGGTGACCAAAAGATGACTTGGTTCTGCTTCTCCCCCAGGTGGTGATGTGCTCAGGCCCCAATTCTGTGCCTCCCATCGTTGCAGGACCCTGACTGCAATTTTGAAGCACAAATGGTTGGAGTGAGCACTGCACAGGCTTTGTCCATTTGTACTAGGCGGTGAACAACTTATCAGGGGGTCCTTAAATGGATCGATGGTGGCAGCTCCACAAATAGGCCCTAAACCTTCTTATCTTTTATTTTTGTGGGGCCAGGAAGAGCAGGATTCCTGTTCCTGGCTCCACAAAAACACATCGTTTGTCCGCTGAAACTGGTTGGGCCTGGGATTGTCTCTCCCCCATCCCTCTTCAAAACCGCCCCCCCCCCCCCCCGCCCCCATCTCAGGACCCACCTGCCGGCTGTCTCAATGTAGAAACCAACGAATTCCCAGCTCTTTCCACAACCAGCAAGCTGCAGTGGAGCCCCCATTTGACACCCGCAGCTCACCAGCTGCATTCAAAAAAAGCCCAAACCTGAAAATGGTTCAGGCCTCCTGAAGTGGCTTCAGGCTGGTTGAGCTGATGCTGTGCCCACTTTGTTTCCCGTTTCGGGCAGAAGTTGAAGATTCCACCCCTGATGTTGAGGTTTGCATGGTGTTTGGGTTAATGAGCAGGCATCTATGTTCATGATCCAAATGTGCGTCAGGCAGACAATTCATTTTTGGCAGGCAACAGGATAATGGCAAGTGGACACAATTGAAGTCACACTTGCAAGGAAGTGAGAGCACAGGACTGCGATCCAAGCTGAATTCTAGAGAGAAATTATAGAGACCCACAATGTGTATATGTGATGTGAGAGATAGACAGGGAGAGAGAAAGAAATGTAAACAGGACCCACAGAGATACAACTCACAATGGATTGGCACTAGTCCAGCTTGTCAAAGTAGTTTGAAAATCAATATGAAAAATATGATGCTGTATGCTTAACCATTTCCACAGCAGGTGTCACAGACATAAGGAATGTTCATTTTTCCAGTAGAAAATATGTTTTATTTGCAATGCAAAATGAAATTCCATGAATTCACCTATGTTTATATCTCAGTTCCATCATATAGAAGAAATAATTCAAACTATGATTAATAACTGGGACCTTAAATCATACACACATGCTTAGAAAGAAAACATTTTTAGGTTCTGTGCAGCATGGCAGGGATGTTTTCTGTTACACCAATGGTGCCAGTGACATAAATTTTTACCAAGTTATTTTAGAGACTTTTAAAATATTGCTAACGCATTCAAGAAGTGCTTGTGTATTAATATAATACACCTATGAACAGGAACATCCTGACTGGCAACATTTATTGACAGACAAAAAGTCTGGATGTGGCAACATTTCAACCACCAACCAAACACTTTTAACTGTTTGCTGAGAAACAGATTATTGGCATCTCAAAGATGAAGCCAAAATTCCTGTCGTCTCTTAACTGCCAATTTTCTCAGTGGGACCAATTTTAACTCTACCCCCCCCACCCACCTCCGTCACAGAAATCGGCCGGGGGTGGACAGTTAAAAATGAGCAGGTTACTTACCCACTCAGAACTCAACCATTTCCGATTTTAGCCAACATGGTTCTGCAGGTGGGTGAGGTGGCTGCTTATAAGAGACGGGGGCCTCATGACTTTACCCAAATCAGGGTCCCATTACCTCAAGGGGCCCCAACTGCATTTTATCTGGGGCCTGAGAGGGGAAGCCACTGAAGCAGATCTGCAGCATGGTCTGCATACAGAAGAGGCCCTCCAAGGTAAGTGTAAACATCTCCTTTGTGGGGTCAGCAGGACTTCTCCTCCAGGCTCCACAGGGAAAGTTACGGCCTCCCCACCCTGGACTCCTCCCTTTTGCCTCTTCCAGACCCACCCAAAATCCTCTCCACACCACTTACCTGCAAGCGGATGGGAGGCCGAGTGCCGCCTGATGATTCGTTGCCGACAGCCGCTCTACACTCTCTGTAAGTGAAGCAGTAGCATTTGATGATTCAAAATACCCCGGGCCTGAAATCAAAGGCCAGCGAGTACATTTCACACTAGCCCCGCCTCCTGCTCACCCCAAACCCTCTTGGGGTTAAAATTGACCCCAGTGTCTTTGAAGTCAATTTACTGCAATGATTTAGAAAATGCTAATGCTCCACCTCAGTGCACTCTACCAATGGAAAACTCCATTCCAAAGAAGGAACTGTATTTGTAAAAGTTTAGAAGACTAACACCTATAATTTGTATTGACTACTCGTTCTGCTCCTTCAAAATTAGCTGGTCAAGAGATCAGATCCCCTCCTCTTTCCCGATAGGTCAGCGAGATTATCCAATGTGTACATGAGCTGTACTGACCTGTCCAGCCCCAGGTTCGATCCAGAGGCTGTGCTGTATTAGCTGACCTCAGTCAGGGCTTCATTAATGGTGATACCATTGGCCTCAATATCTCTGGGTTAAAAAATCAGACAGGTTCCTGCTCCTGATCACTGTCCAATAGCCTCTTTTGGAAAGTGTTTGTGTGTATGCATCAGATAAGAAGAAAACCAGGCTCGACTGTGAGAACCACTCGAGTCCCGCTTGCCCTCAAGGCTCACACTTGAGTAAACCACTTTGGCAAGATTCAAGATGGCAACTAGTGTCCATGAAATTGCACCCTAGTCAGGAGTAAACACCTTCAGGAGCGGAGCAGTGTGCAGAAAATTATTGAGTTTAAAAAAAGAATTAACTGGGAATTACCAAACTGGGTTTCTCCAAGTATTTGAATGTGTTTTTTTTAAATTTGTGCCAAGATTTAACCATAAGTAATACGAGTCTGAATGACAGTGGAAATAGTCATTAAAGAGGGATTTCAATTATTGTAGTCTAGAATAAATATCTGCTAAATCTCTATTATGTTTGCAACATTCAATAATTAAATAGCTCAAGGTTTAATATTCCAGCATAGACCTTGTATTATCCTATTCTGCAGCCATACATCCTAAATGCACAAGGCACCTCTTCAAAATCCATGGCCCAGAATTTGGCCCTGCAGCAACCGTTTTTCGGCCACTAAACGGCCTCCTAAATCTTCAATATGGCGGGCAAGAAATGCGGGGACATTTTCGGCCGGAAGTGCACCACCCACCATATTGGATAAGGTGGATGCTCTGGCATCAGGTGTGCATATCAGGAACATTCAAAGGGCAAAATAATTTATGTAAATTAGGGTCCTATGCATCTTGTAGGACCCATCCTTGATTTTCGAAAACCCCAGCGCTTCACTTGTTACGTGCTGAACTTGCACAGCACAACTTAGTGCTAACTACCATACTTACCTGAATGTGGATCTGAGGGAAGTAGGAGTGCTCTTTCTGACCCTGTGTTAAAAGAACGCAGGCCACTCCCCCCACCCAGAGACCGCTACCGATCTCCCCAACCCTGCTTCCAATTGTTCACCACCAGCCCAAGAGTCAATCTCTCCCCCTTCCCCCACCCTGGCCCATATAGCCCAATCTCTTCATCCCCCAACGGCCCAAGGCCCAATCTCTACCTCCCGCCGCCCAAGGCCCAATCTTTTCTCTCCCCCCCAAACTGGGCCAAGGCCAATCTCTCCCCCTCCACACAAGGCCCAATCCCTCCACCCACCTCATCCAAGGCCCAATCCCTCCACCCCGCCCCCGGCCCGAGAACCGATTGCACTCTCCAGTTACCGATCGCCCACTTCCCGGCCAACGATCACTCCCCCTGGCTAGTGACCTCTCCCCAGCCCCAGCTAGGGGTCACCCTCCCTGGTTACCCCCTTCCTCACTTCAGCCATGCTGTGCGGGCCGAGCTGCAGTGAGTAAGAGGCAGCTCGACCACTTCTTGGAAATGCGGCCCGAGACCAAATATCGTGGGCACTTCAGGCTTCATCATAGAGGCGCAGAGATTGTACCCTGCTCCCCCCTTGCACCTAAAAATGACGCACCTGAACTTCTAGGCCCATATGCTCCGAGAAGATAGCATTTTACTGAGAATTAATGCATTACTGTTAACCAATCATTTCCATTAATTGTGTACTAATCAAACCTGTGTTCCCTTCCATCATAGTGTGACACACGGATGAGTCATAGAGTCATAGAGTTACACAGCACGGATAGAGGCCCTTCGGCCCATCGTGTCCGCGCCGGCCATCAGCCCTGTCTACTCTAATCCCATATTCCAGCATTTGGTCCGTAGCCTTGTATGCTATGGCATTTCAAGTGCTCATCCAAATGCTTCTTGAATGTTGTGAGGGTTCCTGCCTCCACAACCCTTTCAGGCAGTGAGTTCCAGACTCCAACCACCCTCTGGGTGAAAAAGTTCTTTCTCAAATCCCCTCTAAACCTCTCGCCTTTTACCTTGAATCTATGTCCCCTTGTTATAGAACCCTCAACGAAGGGAAAAAGCTCCTTAGTATCCATCCTATCTCTGCCCCTCATAATTTTGTACACCTCAATCATGTCCCCCCTCAGCCTCCTCTGCTCCAAGGAAAACAAACCCAATCTTCCCAGTCTCTCTTCATAGCTGAAGCGCTCCAGCCCTGGTAACATCCTGGTGAATCTCCTCTGCACCCTCTCCAAAGCGATCACATCCTTCCTGTAGTGTGGGGACCAGAACTGCACACAGTACTCCAGCTGTGGCCTAACCAGTGTTTTATACAGCTCCATCATAACCTCCTTGCTCTTATATTCTATGCCTCGGCTAATAAAGGCAAGTATCCCATATGCCTTCTTTACCACCTTATCTACCTGTTCCACCGCCTTCAGGGATCTGTAAACTTGCACACCAAGATCCCTCTGACCCTCTGTCTTGCCTAGGGCCCTCCCATTCATTGTGTATTCCCTAGCCTTGTTAGCCCCTCCAAAGTGCATCACCTCGCACTTTTCCGGGTTAAATTCCATTTGCCACTGTTCCGCCCATCTGACCAACCCATCTATATCGTACTGCAGACTGAGGCTATCCTCCTCGCTATTTACCACCCTACCAATTTTTGTATCATCAGCGAACTTACTGATCATACCTTTTACATTCATATCCAAGTCATTAATGTAGACCACAAACAGCAAGGGACCCAGCACCGATCCCTGTGGTACCCCACTGGCCACAGGCTTCCAGTCACAAAAACAACCTTCGACCATCACCCTCTGCCTTCTGCCACTAAGCCAGTTTTGTATCCAAAGTGCCAAGGCACCCTGGATTCCATGGGCTCGTACCTTCTTGACCAGTCTCCTGTGGGGGACTTTATCGAAGGCCTTACTGAAATCCATGTATACCACATCCACTGCGTTACCCTCATCCACACGCCTAGAACCCCCTCAAAAAATTCAATCAAATTAGTCAGACATGATCTTCCCTTGACAAAGCCATGTTGACTATCCCTGATTAATCCTTGCTTCTCCAAGTGGAGACTAATTTTGTCCTTCAGAATTTTTTCCAATAATTTTCCTACCACTGATGTTAGGCTCACTGGCCTGTAGTTCCCCGGTTTTTCCCTACTCCCCTTCTTGAATAATGGTATTTTTTTTTCAAAAAATATACTTTATTCATAAAATTTGCAGCAGTACATACAAAACAGTTGTCATATCACTTTCCAAACGTACACAATACAGATTATACAATTTGCAGGTTACGTCAAGTACAGTTCAATGAACACATTGGACATAATTACAGTTCATGACACTCTGGGGTGTCTCATTGCATCATACTCAACACAGATTATTGCTTACAGATTCATTTCAGATTCATTACAGGTACATTACAGCAATTTGAATTTTACATTCTGCCCGAGGGGGTTTTTCCCTGATTGCAGCCCCTCGGTTTACAATGGCGGGAAGGCTCTAAACGGTTGCCTTTCCCCACAGGGCCTTTGCGGCGGCCGCACCCATCCTCAGTGCATCCCTCAGCACGTAGTCCTGGACCTTGGAATGTGCCAGTCTGCAACACTCGGTCGAGGACAGCTCCTTGTGCTGGAAGACCAGCAAGTTTCGGGCAGACCAAAGGGCGTCTTTCACCGAGTTGATGGTCTTCCAGCAGCAGCTGATGTCCGTCTCAGTGTGCGTCCCCGGGAACAGCCCGTAGAGCACAGAAACCTGTGTTACGGAACTGCTCGGGACGAACCTGGACAGATACCACTGCATCTCTCTCCAGACCTTCTTTGCAAAGGCACATTCCATAAGGAGATGGGTGACGGTCTCGTCTCCACCGCAGCCTCCTCTGGGACAGCGCGCGGTGGCGCTGAGAGTCCGGGAGTGCATGAAGGATCTGACGGGAAGGGCCCTTCTCACCACCAGCCAAGCAAGGTCTTGGTGCTTGTTTGAAAGCTCTGGCGATGAGGCGTTCTGCCAAATGACATTGACAGTCTGCTCGGGGAACCAACCGACAGGATCCACCATCTCCTTTTCCCGCAGGGTCTCGAGGACGTTACGTGCGGACCACTTGCTGATCGCCTTGTGGTCAAATGTGTTTTCCTGCACAAACCTTTCCACGAAGGACAGGTGGGGCGGAACGGTCCAACTGGACGGAGCGTTCCGTGGCAGCGTGGCCAGGCCCATCCTTCTCAACACCGGGGACAGGTAGAACCTCAGCACGTAGTGACACTTTGTGTTTGCGTACTTCTTGTACATTAGCGGTTCTCCAGTCCTCTGGCATGCTCTGAGACAAAAGAAAGAAAGTCTTGCATTTATACAGTGCCTTTCACAACCTCAGGATGTTCCAAAGCATTTTACAGCCAATCAAGTACTTTTGAAATGTAGTCACTGTTGTAATGTAGGGATCACAGCAACAGATTTGCAGATAACAAGCTCCCACCTACAACAATATGATATTGACCAGATAATCTGTTTGTAATAGTGATGGTAATTGAGGGATAAATATTGGCCAGCACGCTGGGGAGAACTCCCCTGTTCTTCTTTGAAATAGTAAACAATTTTACAACACCAAGTTATAGTCCAACGATTTTATTTGAAATCTACAAGCTTTCGAAGGCTTCCTCCTTCCTCAGGTAAATGTAACCGTTTACCTGAGGAAGGAGGAAGCCTCCGAAAGCTTGTAGATTTCAAATAAAATCGTTGGACTATAACTTGGTGTTGTAAAATTGTTTACAATTGTCAACCCCAGTCCATCACCGGCATCTCCACATCTTTGAAATAGTGGCATGGGATCTTTTACATTCACCTGAGATTCACATTCATCAAAGGGTCTCGGTTTAACATCCCATCCGAAAGACGGCACCTCTGACAGTGCAGCATTCCCTCATTATTGCACTGGAGTGCTGGCCTAGATTTTGTGTTCCAGTCTCTGGAGCTGGGGCTTGAACCCTCAAACTTCTAACTCATAGAGCAAGAGTGCTAAGCACGGAGCCACGGCTAACATTCAACCAAGAAATAAAAGCTACAGAGCTGGACAAATTAAACCACAGAACTCCCGACTGGTTCTTGTAAAATAAAATCTCACAAACTCTGCCAGTGTGTCACTTTGTTGAGTAATTGGGATAATAACAAATTAGATTGAAAATTTACCTGAGTATTGAGAATTCTAAGTCCAGTCCAGTTTTCATTCTGACAGCTCTGTCAATATAAAAAAAATATTGTAACCAATATTTGCACTGGGTTTTATAAAATTACTCAATATCTTCTACCATATTTATAACCATAAACTGTGTGACAGTGTTGCTGTATACGACCAGCCACCATGTTCCCAGGTTGGTAAAACTGTGGAATGCCTATGCCAGCACTGATTAAACCAGACATTCCCTTCGTTTAGATTTCTATCTCAATGGATCAGTATTTTATTTCCTGGAATGATCCCTTGTCCACTGTGAAATGTCATGGGCCACGATTTTAAAAGAAATCTGCGGGTGCGATGGGGGTGGAGCACAAATAAAATCGTGCTTTTGAGGAGCGGGCAGAAATCCCAGCTCCAAGACAGCGAAGAACGAGCGGGACCCAGAGCCAGCTGGGTGCATGCGCCATTCCCGAACCCGGAAGTCCCGCTGGCAGCCATTTGGACATTTAAATCCCTGTTTGACAGATGGGGATAAAATTTGAGTTATTGCAGCAGGGCATTCAGTTCTCTCAGACAAACTTTTGGCTGGGAGATCTTTGTGTTTAGACTGAAAATTCTTGGTTTCCAGTCAGAATTGTTTTGTTTACACATATTTACTAACTTTTCAGACCCCCTCAAACTAACACCATCAGAATGGGGGTGGGGGTGGGGGGGCGCGTTGCCTGCATTCACCACTACATCCGAGGACGAGCAGCATCGCTATCCTCGCCAGGCACGGCGTGCACTTCCACCACTTGGAGCTCCACAACACACAGTGCTGCGTCACAGGCACTGCACAAGAGCACAGAGCGGAACAACAGAGCTTTGGGTGGCGTCCCCACTTCCATGTCCCCTTTTGCCATCATCCCTCTCCTGGACCAGACCCACATCACTCCTACCACCCTGCTAGAGAACAGTTTGGAGGACATGTGGGATGCCTTGGAAGCCCAGTTGTAAAGTATCTGTCTGCCTGTTTAAGGCGGCAGAATGTTGTTCACCGTGAGTCCAAACGGCCATTGTCAGGGCCTGAATGGACTCCTTTGTGAGCCGTGCTTGAAGCTCAATGGAGGCTAGCCTTCTCTCCATTGCAGATATTCCCACACTTACCTGCGACACTATCTCAAACACTTCCGCAGTTACCTGCGACACTATCTCAGACATTTCAGCAATTCTCTGCGACACTATCTCAGAGATTCCCTCCCATACCTGTGCCACCATTCCACGAATGCAGGAATGGGACTCCTCCATCCTCTGTGCTATTGTGGAGAGTGTGCGTGGCACCTGTTCCAGTACCTCGCAAATGTGCTGTTGTCCCTCAATCATTCTCCTTTTAAAGGATGGCCCCCAGGGTTCAGCATCTGCATCCAGCTGAGCAGAGCCTGGAGAGGAGTGCTCCCACTGACACAGACTCTCCACAGCTGCCCCTGCCACCAGTGTCTGCTCATGTTCCCTTGTGTGTGGTGAATCACCAGGTGCCAATCCAAACAACTGACTACTAGGACCCATCGAGGTGTGAGTATCTGCGCTGGTGGATGGCTCACTAAGATGTGACATTGCGCCCTCAGAGGCT
The DNA here is from genome assembly GCF_035084215.1 of Heptranchias perlo. NCBI lineage: Eukaryota > Metazoa > Chordata > Chondrichthyes > Hexanchiformes > Hexanchidae > Heptranchias > Heptranchias perlo. The sequence goes on from NC_090329.1 coordinate 53,390,716, forward strand.
GGGAGCTCCTCTGAGGAATCGCCCTCCCGTCACCGAGGTCGTTGAAGGGCCTGTAAGAGAACAGAAGGCAATATTAAGCTTCATCGCAGATGTGTCATGTTGCGATGAGCATACCGAGGTGTTGCCTTTTTCCTCTCAAATTTTATAACTTATGTTGAAATGAAATCATTTGAACGCATCCAAACATCGTTTAAGTTTTTGCTAACTTTTTTGCCCCATATTTGATGTACTTTCCCCCTCTTTAGATTATCCCACTCTATGAGTTATTCCCCTGGATGAGGGAGTGTATTGATAACCTAGATGTCTGTCCTTTCTACTCCTGAGCCAGTCACTGGAGTTACATGAGACTATCCCAGGGTAACGTCAGTTCAAATGGGTTTCCTACTTGTAGCTACCCGGGACCTTCTCCTCTCCCTCCTCCAGGCATCATACAGTAAATTATAGGTGTGTATCCATGTCCTACCACTCTGCACATAACAACAACAACTTACATTTATATAGCACCTTTACCACAGTGAAACTTCCCAAGGCATTTCACAGGGGCGTTATCAAACAAAATATGACACATAAGGAGATATTAGAAATAAAAACAGAAAATGCTGGAAAAGCTCAGCAAGTCAGGCAGCATCTGTGGAGAAAGAAACAGAGTTAACTTTTTCAGGTCGAAGACCTTTTGTCAGAACTGGAAGATGTTAAAAGAGTTAAAGTTTTTGAGCAAGTACAGAGCCAGGGAAAGGAGGGGAGGGGAGGGAAGGAAAGAACAAAAGGGAAGGTCTATGAAAGGGTTGAGGGCACGAGTGATTAAATGACAAAAGGGATGATGGTGCAAGGCAAGGAAGGTGGTAATGGGACAGGTTAAGAAACAAAAGATTGATCAGGAGTAGCTGTAAATGGCAGCAGCAGAACCATTACCAGCACTAGCTGACCGAAAAAATGGGAGCAGTGGTTATGATCCAAAGTTATTGAAATCAATGAGTCCGGAAGGTTGTAAAGTGCCTCAACGAAAGATGAAGTGCTGTTCCTGGAGCTTCCGTTGAGCTTCATTGGGACAGCGTAAGAGGCCGAGGACAGAGAGGTCAGAGTGGGAGTGGGAAGGAGAATTAAAATGGTAAGCGACTGGCAGATCAGGGTCACGCTTGCGGACAGAACAGAGGTGTTCAGCAAAGCGATCACCCAAACTGCGGTTGGTCTCCCCTTTGTAGAGGAGACCACATCGTGTGCAGTGAATACAGTATACTAAATTGAAAGAAGTACAAGTCAACCACTGTTTCACCTGGAAGGAATGTTTGGGGCCCTGGATGGTGGGAAGGGAGGAGGTGAAGGGGCAGGTGTTGTATCTCCTGCACTCGCACGGGAAGGTGCCGTGGGGAGGAGAGCGGGTGATGGAAGAGTGGACCAGGGTGTCGTGGAGGGAGCGGTCCCTTCGGAATGATGGGGGGGGGGGGAGAAGTGTTTGGTGGTGGCATCGCACTGGAGGTGGCGGAAATTATGGAGAATGATACGTTGAATGTGGAGGCTGGTGGGGTGCAAGGTGAGGACAAGGGGGACCCTATCATGGTTCTGGGAAGGAAGGGAAGGTGTGAGAGCAGAAGTGCAGAAAATAGGACAGATGCGGTCAAGGGCGCTGTCAACTACAGTGGAGGGGAATCCTCGGTTGAGGAAAAAGGAAGACACATTCAGAAGCACTGGTGCGGAAGGTGGTATCATCAGAACAGATGCGACAGAGACGGAGAAACTGGGAGAAGGGAATAGAGTCCTTCCAGGAAGTGGGGTGGGAGTCGGTGGGCTTGTAATAGATACTGGTTGACAGCCTTTCCCCAGAAATGGAGATAGAGAAGTCGAGGAAGGGAAGGGAAGAGTCAGATATGGATCATGTGAAAGCAAGGGAAGGGTGGAAATTGGAAGCAAAGTTGATGAAATTTTCCAGTTCGGGATGAGAGCAGGAAATGGCCCCGATACAGTCATCAATGTACTAGAAAAAGAGGTGAGGAAGGGGACCTGAGTAGGACTGAAACAAGGAATATTCCACGTATTCCATAAAAAGGAGATATCAGGACAGGTTACCAAAAACTTGGTCAAAGAGGTAGGTTTTAAGGAACATTTTAAAGGAGGAGAATGAGGTAGAGAAGTGGAACGGTTTAGGGAGGGAATTCCAGAGCTTATGGCCTAGGTAGCTGAAGGCACGGCCGCCAATGGCAGAGCGATGAAAATCGGGGATGCAGAAGAGGCCAGAATTGGAGGAGTGTAGAGATCTTGGAAGGTTGTAGGGCTGGAGGATGTTACCGAGACAGGAAGGGACAAATATAATCCACATAACAACAAATATGATCCACTTATCACATCACAACACCTCTTTAATGGTAAGTCTTCAAAATAAAAAATGTGGATAAAATAATAGGAGCTGCCTCAGACAAAACAATGGATCAGACATCTTTGGGAGGCTCTTCCAACAATACCTGCTTATTACTTTATATAAAAATGCTCATTCTATTTTCATAGCCTGCTGTTCTAGTTATGTTTCGTACGTGGAGGGATATTTAGTCTTCATGATGAAAATTTTAACCTTCTGCAGTGAACAATGTAATGATGGCAGGAGGGAGGCTTGCATTTACTTCAGCACAGCTGAAGACGATCAGCTTCACTGGTTTGATGTTTCCGATACTTCTGATTCTGGTAATAGTAGATGAGATCCCAAAAGCAATTTCTGGTAAAGGCACCAGATAAAATATATTTTATAAAGAAAACAAATGTTGGATTATGCATGAAGCATAAGTGACAAGGTTGGCTGGATCTTCTTTGGCTTTAATTTCTGTTCTGGGGCAGCTTCCAAATTGAAATTGTGCCAACTTTTCTAGTCTTTCTAAGCCTGGAGTACATGTAAAGGTTTTACAGTAACTGCTCAGGACTTCATCAAGCTTGAGATATCTGGGACGAGATTCGAGAAATAGTCATTAGCGTTCCCTGGAGTTGCTCTGTGATCATTTTTCGTGACTTTATTTAATGACCCTATTCTAAAATATTTTCCACAATAGCAATTAAGTATGTTTCAAGGGGCTCATTCTTATTCATTATAAAATGATCAATCTGCCTAACTGCTAGAAGAAAACAATTGCAAGGGAGTTTGCATTTTCTAATTCGCTCAACTTTTGGGAAGAAATAACACTGCTGGTAACATTTATTTTTGGCCAATAAGTATACAGTTGGTGTAATTTCTGCCAGTTCAGATTTTCCACTTTATATTAATAATTAGCAGTAATGTTTATTGTCACGGTGATTAATAGCCAGTCAATCTCCTAAGAAGAGATTGAACAGTAGGGAAAAAGCCCTGATTCCATTTTAAATGTTGCATTCTAGTGTTAAATACTAATATTATTTACTTTGTGTTGGAGCTACATACAGAGAAGTATAAGCCATTTAAATCATTCAATCGGCAGGAGCTTGCACAAATAAGGATAGGATAATGATGAATCTAGGACAAGGCTCATAGAATACTACAACTTACAGCACAGAAAGAGGTTACTCAGCCTATTGTGCCTGTGACAGTGCAGGAAGAAGCACCTATATAAAAGGCTTCTGTATAAATAATGATACCTCAACATTCTCGGTAACTAAGCTGTCTAACATCTCATCAACTGCCTGACTAACAATATTTGAGTTAAAATGAGAGGGATTGGCTCAGACTGACCATTGAACCAACCTGCTCGGGTACTTGTTCCCAGCCAGTTTATTTGGCTATTTGAATTTTGCATTGCATTATCCATCTAGAGCAGCCAACCTGCGTACCATTCATACTTCACCCATGGCCTCACTCAACTAGGTCTCTAGGTCTTCCCTGTATCGTGCCAGCTCAAAAAATCCTTAAAAACCTTAACAACGATGGATAAATTACATCATTTAGGCGCCCCCATGATGTACGCCTGATATTTGCAATCTGGTTCGTCCTATTAAGAGTCCCAGTGCCGATTCCTCCTGTTGATTGATAGCTACAATTGACTCGTCTTGTTCAAGAGTCTGTTTGGGAGCCATTTTCCTCGAATGAAAAGTAGCAATCTCAGTTTCGTGTTTTTCTTATCTGAAACCACAGCAATGTGTTCTTACGTACCTAAAGGTTTAGGTGCATGTACCACCTCAACGAAGCCACCGTCATCTGTATGGATTAAAAAAGACAACTGATCATTTCCACGGGGATTCTCCTAGTTGTCTGCTGTAATTCCGGCGGAAGATCTGTGGAAACACCGTTTAGGCTGTTTTTTCCAGGTTTCCACGGCTCTTCCACCAAAATAATAGTGGACAATTGGGAGAACCCCACCCAGGTTCACCCCCACCCCCCCCCCCCCCCCCCAAAATCTCTGTGGATGCTTGCTTTCTGGACACAAAAAAAAATACTAATTATTATTTAATTTCAATAATTTTAGTAGTGCTTAAACATATTAGACGTTAATGACTTAATGGCACTTATGTTAATATAAATATTTTACAAACTACACTTTTTACACTAACTGGTGTCAATTTTAAAATGCACCTGCCTTTATTGTCAACAAACTACCTGTCAAATCTAAAATGATTTTTGCCTGTGTCAGCCTTCTGTTTGGAAGCATTTGTCTTCTTTTCCCTCAGTGAGCTACTTCTGTTACTTCAAATCTTGAACATTTCAAATGATTGATTTGTTCCTGAGATCCTCAGTGCCTTAAACTTCAGAAACATGGTAGATTTTCTTTACAATTCTGCACCATGCTTTTTGACAGTGCTCTGTTTTAGACAATTTGTTCTGGATGTCAATTTGGCTCATTTAGTAGCACTCTCCCCTCTGAGTCAGAAGTAGGGTTGCCAACTCTGGTTGGATGTATTCCTGGAGGTTTCTTCACATGACCTCCCACCTCCAACCACCCCGCTCTATCAAAAAGCCTTTTTCTCCCCCATCTTTAATATTTTTAGGACTAATAAATTAAAGTGTTTAAAGAAAATAAAGCAACACACAATTTCTTTTATGCCCCAATGATTTTTCTCCCAGATTGCTCGCAGAATTGTCCAGGAGATTTATCTTTAATTCCTGGAGACTCCAAGACAATCCTGGAGGGTTTGGCAACATAGGTCAGAAGATGTGGGTTCGAGTTCCACTGTGGAGTTGAGCACATATTCTAGGCTGGCACTTCAGTGCATTACTGAGGGAGTGCTGCATTGTCGGAAGTGCTGTCTTTCGGATGAGATGTTAAAAACTGAGGCCTCATTTGCCTGTTCAGGTGGATGTAAAAAATCCCAGAACACTGTTTGAAGAAGAGCAGGGAGTCCTGCCGGTGTCCTGGTCAATACATATCCCTCAACTAACAACTGGTCATTTGTCTAATCTGCTGCTTGTGAGGCCTTGCTGTGTTCAAATTGGCTGCCATGTTTGCCTGCGTAATAACAATTGCACTTCAAACTTGGTTATGAAGCACTTTAGGATGTCCTGAAGATGTGAAAGGTGTTATATAAATGCAAGTCTTTTCCTTTCTTGATGCTCAAAAGAATCTTTTAACTTTATGTATCACTTCCCCAGTGCATTTCATTCTTGTTAAAATATAATCTGTACTGTAGCTTTACCTTTGACTATATTTTCCTCTCTTTACTGCCAGAGTGATAATTTACATAGAACAATGGTCTTATTTTCAGTTATGAGAGCGCTAATGGATTCAATGAACATTCCATTAGGTTACAACAAATGGTAAGTTAAGAAGCAGTGAATTGGCATAACACGCATTAGCTGTTTGATAGTAGTTGAAGTCTATTAATGCCAATTTACCACCCAAAAAGTGCTTTAAAGCTAGCAAATCCAAGTAAATGACCTCTTTCGCTTATACAATTGTTCTTTGTCCTTTTACCTACTGGGAAATTAGTTGCTTTATGACACAACCTTAAAAGCATGACAGCTTGATTGTGAGCTACAACAAGATGCGTGTAACACAACCTAACTGACAGTTTTACTTCTTTGTGCAATGTGCCATTTTGCACCTTCTTTATTATCCTGGTTGTTGGATCAGTTCCCTGAATGTGTGGTCATCCTTTGTCAGTTCTTCTTGCAAGGCTTTTATATCCTCTAATAGCCAAACAAGGACTCTGCCAAGATCCACATCATCTCTCCGTGCTGTTTGAATCTCTTGTGCAGAATAAGATGGAAACAACTGCTGTGCACTTTACTGGAGTCCTGCAGCTTGATGACTCCCAACAATCGCCATCAGCTGACTCAGCTTCACTCCTGGGATCCTTAAGAGTGCCTCCACATTGTTACAAATGTTGCCAGACCAGTACTAATTCTAACTCCTCATGTTTCAAAAGACAATGTGCAATATTGTCCTGAGGATTGGGATTTTTTCTGAAATGAGCACAAGGGATTATGGTTAGTTTGTAAGACTAACGTACATCGATAACAACAGAAGAATTTCACAGCCTGCACCGAAGCTAGAGTCTCCTCCCACATTGTGGCGTAATTGCTTCCTTTTTTATTTAAACTTTTGCTTGCAGAGTGTCTCCCAGATAGGCAGAGAGCCAAGGAAGGGCAAAGCCTATTCCCTAAGGTTGGAGGATAGCGAACTGCTGTGCAGGTTCTAAGTTTAAAGGTGAATGTACTGTTAAACAATTCCTAAGACTGAATGGCAAAGCTTTTGTGGAAAACATGAGGCTATGAGAAAAGTTCTTATTGTAAAATGTTAAAACATATTTACCAAAGTGTGGTGTGATGTAGTTAGGCCTAAGATTGTACCATTGAGATACCAAAACCAGTACAAGTAACACATAAAGTTGGCAAAAACTTGCCAATATGATTGCCTAGTATTCCAAAATATAATTCCTGCTTTTCCTTGTGGCTCTATTAGAATGATTTTACTTCTATCCAAATGTGTTATGCATTTCATTCAAATTTGTTAATAAAAAGGGTCATAGCTTCCCTGATTGCTCAGTATGTAGCTGAGCCATACAGATCAAGAATGTCCTAAGTTTGTTCTGAGTTAGCTGAACACAGCCACTGTGGCAATGGGGCACTAAAGTTTCCTGCTCCTGATCACGATCAGTGACTCCTGCCTATATAACCCAGCAAGGAGTCAGTGCCTTCAGAAGATACAAGAATTGGTCAGAGAAAATAAATGTAAAAATATAAAGGGAGGTCAGGCCTGCCACTGAGCAAGCCTGACTCTTGAGAGTCTCCACGTCTTTTGTATTGTCTTGGTTCAGCATAATTATGACAGTTCATTCATCCATCCCTTGTATAATTGGACAGTGCTGCCTGTATCTTGATAATAATTTTCCTATAGATCAGACATTCTTCCCACTACTTGCTAACTAATTCTTGCATGCACACAAATCCAAGCACATCAAAACAAAGTATGAAAATAGCTTACATGTTTCTACACTCTTCCTGTTCTTATTTATGTGGCTACTGGAAACAATTGTATCCAAATTATACTGTAATATTTATAACTTAATGTTTTCTCTCATGTTGATCCAATTTAGTGTCTTTATCTCAACTACTTATATTTTTTTATTAGTTTCCATCAGATTTTCTTCTGCTTGCTTTCTATGTTTCTTTTTTTTCTCTGCTTGTTTTTCCTTCCTCTTCCTCCTTGATACAAGCCCTATCATTTTTCTCTCCTAAGAAACTGATCTCATCACATCTATATTTTCAAATTTTTGCAGAACCTTAGCGGCCAATTTTTAGCTTGTGTGGAATAACCATCGATTGAAGATTGAGCGGCACAGAGAATTGGGACACTCTGGAGCCTGGTTCTTTCACACTTGGGATTTGGGCTTGAATTGAATTGGACTGATGGGTTTAATGTCCTCTGTGAGAAGCTTATGTGAAATGTATTTGGGCAATATAAATTTGGCACAAATTACAATCTCATTCAGAGAGGCTATATTGATAGCTGGTGTAGGAAATGAAAAATCACACCAGCATGGTAGGAGTGCTCTTGTTTCCTTTGCTTTCTATTTTATATAATACTTAGCTTATATAGTACAACTTGACTCAACTAGGTAGCAGTCTTGTTCTGAGTCAGTAGATTGTGGATTTGAGTCCTGCTCCAGTGCCTGAGAACATAATCTAGACTGATACTAAACTCAGCACCTTCGAGGACAAAGCAGCCCACTTGATCGGCACCCCATCCACCAGGCCTGGGTGTCTTACTTGTGCGGGAGTTGAGTCAAACTACCCCATGATAGGTGGTATAATAGCTTGGCCTGGGGATGCAACAATAATGCCCCTTGTGATTTGAACTGGATTTTCTTGTCTTTCTCATGCACACTTTTTCTTTGAAGTTGGACTTAGCGAACAATTGGTGAGATGAGGCTTGATACACATCATTAAACTGCTTTATTTCACAGCACATGGACATACAGAGCAAGCACATTCCTGTCTTTTCTCTGCTCTATTGCAGTGTCAGCTTTCAATCAAACAGCCACTGCCACCACCCCCCCCACCCCACTCCAGAGAGGAATGCACCTGCCTAACTTAGCAATGGTGACCCTAGCTGAATTCAAATGAATAGAGTTGTTGCAGCAGCAATAAGTGTGAACAGTCACTAGAATGCTAAACAATCTTTCATAGGGTAATTTTAACCTAACACGCGGTAGGGGAAATTAACCAGATGGGATTGGCCGCCTGTTTTATACCCTGTATGGGCGTAAAACACACGCAGAAAGTTCCAATTTAGGGGACCAATGACCTGCGTCCCATGAGCCCTCCCCTCCTATTTTGCGTCACCAGATTTAGTAGAGAGCTACTCATTTACATCTTTATGGACCATCAGCGAGCAGTTCCATAGGAATGAACTTAGTTTGCAATCCTCTCCTTTACTGGATGTTGATCAGAAGATGTCGAACCTGGGAAACTAATTCTAGATGATACTGGAATTTCCCAACTCGGATATGTGCTCATCAGTATCCAGAATGGGAATAGATGGCAATGCTCATTATTCCCTATGGGGTGCTTAATGACGGTTTTTATTAGTTGAGTGACTTCTTACTCAGTGGAGACCCAAAATGGACAGAGGGAGTTTACATTGGAGACAAAAAAGAAGTTAAACCTTTAAATATCTTCAAATAATTAGACATTTCTTTAACATTTTTTACTTTACCTTATGGGTAACTACTCTTCCCACTCTATCCTTCCTTTAATAAAGTTATTTAATAAAATAATCCCATTCATGGAAAAAAACATCAAGGCTATTCAGTATAATTCGCAAAATATAGGAACTCCCACATTGCATTCAATGAAGTGTCAGGAAATAGATTCTTGCCTATAAATACTGTTCTTAACCATACCATTGTACACAGATGCCAACTGTAAGCCAAATACTTCTCGTAGACAGGGATGGACAAGCAGAGGGAGAGTCACATCAGGATACTCTCATTCACTTTCTAGTAGTCCGTCATTAAGTAGGACAAATAGTGGCCTTGGAGCAGATCAGCTAATCACCATTTTGGTTAATGGATCGGACGGGCCATGATAAAGGAAATAATCACAAATGGAAAGGGAATGATGGAAAATTAATTAGCTTGATTGAATATTTTTTACATAAACATTGTTTTTAATCAGTATTATATATCAATTTTTAACTTCAGTTGCTCATCACCTTTATTCAACGTCTTCAGTTTTATTCTTGCTTTTGTTTTCTTTAATTATTACTTTTCATTCTTCAGGGAAAAAATTGGATAGGGCCTATTATTGGGCGGGATAGTGCAATCCGCTATTACCCTGTGCCCAATGGCCCCTGCGCAGGCAGGACGAGACTTGCGTAAAGCCTGAGGACTTATCTTCAAGCAGTGTTCTGAAGCAGCGTTGACACGAGGATTCCATGGAATTCGCACTTTCTATAAGCAGGGAGAGCCCCAATCTCTTACAGGCAGGCTGTCTCTTAAAAGCCTCTTAAAGGTAGCTGGTACCTGTTATTTGCTAAAAATAACAGTCTGCTGTCCGCACAGAGTCTGAACAGAGATCAGACATCGCACATACAAAACACAGATGCAGCTCCTGTCTCTATGTTTACAAACTGATGAGTTATGTTAAAACATTGAATAAAGGTTGTGAACCACTAAGTCGCACATCCTCCAATCTGCATGCCAGACCTCACCATCTGCAGATCTGAGTTTGTACCAGGCCTGTGAGAGTGCATGTACCAAAGTTCTCTGCTGATGCACTAGAGGCCTTAGAGATGGACAGAAGGAGGGACATCCTACATCCGCAGAGGGGTGGGGGCAAAAGGCCCTCCAGACATATATCCAAAAGGCACTGGGAGGCAGCGGGGGGACGAAGTCAATGCCAGGCGCACAGCATCATGAACATGGATGCAGTGCAGGAAGAAGTTCAGTGCTTGACTTGAGTGGTCAAGGTGAGTGAGGTCAACTGTCAAGTGGTGTCTCCTACCAACTACATGACTAGCCACATCCACTGCTCCACACACTACACCCCCATCACCCACATACCAACGAACTCTTTCCATCAGTACTCAACTCTTCCAATCAGATGCTTCCTCTCACCCTTACACATTATTACAGTTGCAAGTGGCCCACCCACAACTCACAGGCCACACACACTGGCAGCTATTCAACCATGACAGGGCACATGTCTCATTTTCTTGCAGGAGAAGGTGGCACATATCAGGAGGCAGCAAGTGGCAGTGGCATTTAGCCCCTCAAGCCTGTTCCAACATTCAATGAGATCATGGTGGACCTGTGATCTAACTCCATATACCTGCCTTAGCCCATATCCCTTAATACCCTTGGTATACAGAAACCTATCAATCTCAGATTTAGAATTCACAACTGTGCTATCATCAACTGCCGTTTGCAGAAGAGCGTTCCAAACTTCTACCACCCTTTGCGTGTCGAAGCAGTTCCTAACTTCACTCCTGCACGTCCTGGCTCTAAATGTTAGGCTATGTCCCTTAGTCCTAATATTCAAGTATAGGAGACCTCCAAAAATGGTTACATATGTCTCGGCAGCCAGAAGCAATAATCCAGCCACTAACCTGTAAATCCTGCATGGTCCCTTTAAATAGCACTGGTGGGGGTCCTCTGAGCACTCGAAGACACATTCAGATGGTTGGGATTAAGACTGTGCGTTAAGTTGAGCATCAAGTCCTAAAATGGTGTCTTTCGCTTAAAATCGTTGCACACTGATTGTATCCATTTTCTCCCTACTTTACTTGCTTCCATCGTTCGGTATTTGTGCCTGCGCTAACTCCTATGCCAAGATGGCGTCCGGTGCAGGTCACGCTGGAAATGTGCGTGCGCAGCCAAGCTACCATCTTGGATGTTGGAGAGGCTGTGTAGTGCCTAAACAACGGGCGCTACACGGCCCAATTTAGCGCCCTTTCTGTCTTAAAAATCATTTTCCTCTCTTTCTGTTCTTCATTATCTTTTAATTTCTTTATTTTTATTCTTTTTTTGTTTACCTCTTTATTACTGATGGGAGAAGAAGGACTGGTAATACAAGAGAGAAAATCAGGAAGAAAAGTCGGAGTTTTCTGTGTTAACTCCATTAATGCCTGTTTCCAATGCTTATTGAACTTGCAGAAATCTCACTGAAATTACTAAAGTCACAATGGGGCTGAAAATTCTCAGCCCTTCCAGCAAGCTCCCACCTCAACTCTGGTGGAAGTGGGACAGAAGAATCAGAAAATAGTCCCGGCCTTGCACAGAACATCCCATGGGGCCTTGGAAGGAGCAGCGCCTCCACCCGCCTGCCTCCTACAAAGTTACTGATGCAGGAGGGGATGTAGCCAAGGGTGGAGACTCCCAAGCTGGGAATTTCAGCTTTCCTGGCCTGGTGGAATATCAGTAGGCCAGTCCGCCAGTTGGGCCCAGGTGTGCTGGCCTATCCAATGGCAAAGTCGGGTCCACCCTGGCGGTTCAGGCCTGAGATGCAGCCTGAAGAAAGAATTTTCCAGATAAAGGTTGGTCCCCTTACAAAGTCAACCAAGGAGGCACTTATGGTTTTCTTCCAGGGGTTGGGGGGGCTGGAGTCCAGGTACCTCACTGCCTTAGACCCGGTACACTCAGCCATCTGGGATAGGCGATTGCCCAAAATGTCCCCCGAGTGGTCAGGCATCCACCCAAGATATTTAACTTGGGACATCCTCCTGACCCTGCAAACTTTGGCAGAGTGTGCGGCAAAAGTCACTAGCAGGCAGATCCCAGCACTTATACTGGAATTAAAGCTTTGTGAGTTTTCAACTCCAACATATATACTAGTTGTAGAGTTTAAACATATGTCAGAGTTCCAATGGTAACTCAAAGGCCCTGTGACATTGAAACATTAAATAGCAAGTCAAGTCCAGTGGCACTTCAGTTTAGATAGAAAGGTACAGTGGCATGGTGAGCTGTTGATTTATTTTGCTTAGGAAAAGCTCCAATACACAGACATTAGTGGAGTCATAAGCAGAAAATCACCACCGAGCTAAGTTTAGCCCTTCCATTTTCCATTTGGAACCCCCTGATTGCCTGATGCTGATTTTTATGAGTCAACTATGCTATTTAAAAAGCCATAACTCCCAAAGTACATGGCACTGCCCTGAATTATGTTTAGTTGTTGGAAAAGTTTGTGTTTACTATGACAGTCACTTAAAAGTGAGGAACTTTTATAATGGATTGTTTCTTTTCCACCCATGACATTTTTTCCCTCAAGCTTTAATCAGTTCCAGTTGAGCACTAGACCAAACAATGTGTACTACCATAGTTATCAGTAACAAATATGGAAAAGTTTAATATGCAAAAAAGCTGAAATGGCAGATCGAGTCGATCACCATAACTTCCTGCAGGAGGTTAAAAGGTTCATTACTGCTGTATGAGAATGAATTCCTTGTCTACCTATAAAATGTTAACATCAAACAAGTAGGATGCAATAGTAGGGATATTAAATATTAGGGATGAATGAACAGTAAAGTGATGGCCCCAATGTGTTCTATTCCAACTTCAGCCAAGATCATCAAATCCAAGACCTGGCCTAACTCCATTTTAAAAAAAAGCTATTTCATCCTTCAGCTCAATGGCAATAATCTTGGGTTGATGCCAGGTAAGATTTCCTTTCCTGTTTCCAGATAATCATTGAAAAAGAAATTAGTGCTTCAGCTCTAAGTGAGTGAAGTATGACTTTTACTCAATTTTGTAGCACCAGCCAAGTCCAAAGAAGATTAACCTTTTATCCCAGCACCATGTTCATCACTAATAAATACGTCATAGAAGGAGATAAATACAAGAAATACATTTCACCCATAAAGCTCAAACCCCTTTGGTCGATATCTTTATAAATTTATTTTCTTCATATGGTCAAAAATATTTTACTGGTTCCGAATTCTTCGACAGTCACTTTAAACAAATATTTGATTTTGAAAATTAGTGTATTAACTATATGCGTACAAAGCATATATGTGGTTTTGTCAGAGGTAAGGATGGAAATAAAATTATTTGTCTTGGCAAAATAAATGATTCTTATTTTTAAGCTTTATAATTGCTGCAAACCACAAGTGGAGTGAATCAATCATCTTAATAAGATGGGTGGATGGTTTGACTTGTTGTATGCTATTACTTTTTATGTTCCTTTCTTAAAATAACTGCAGTTCCAATGTCATACAAATTCAGTTGTTTGTCTTTGACGACAGGATTTGAATTCCATGCAACATCTGTTTTCTATTCTGTGTAATTTCTATTTTTAGAGTTATTGTCATACATTGTTGTGAGAGAGCCATAGTTTCAATTGCACTTAAGGTACTGCAAAACAATTAATCTCCTGTGAAGACTATAAGATCAAATTAATTCAAACAGGTGCATTCGGTATTTGCCTTGTGATGATATTCTTTGAACATTAGATTTTGCAAATGATTAAACAAAACCTTTACAATTAGTATTCAGCTAAGAATAAACATGTGCATGGTAAAAATCTTAATGAGGCAACAGCTTTATGTTTAAATTGTATGGAAATGAGTCCCTTATTAAAACCTGGGGCTTGAAATTACATTTTAGGATAATAGTGTATGAAGCTTAATGTGTTTATTTCACATTCTTTACTCCACTGTTTTAGCACAAGTGTTAATCCATTTATTTTAAGCAGATTTAAACCACTTCCAAAATAGCAGAGAGAGAGGAATTTCAGATGAATGTAACAAACATTTGCACATGGCTATCCCACAGGGTAATTTCAAGGACCTGAAGATGGTAATTTGAAAACAATGAGCCTACACCTACATTTTATTTATGGCCAAGTTAATGCTGTTAACTTGTTTTGTGTTAAATGTTGCATGAATAATCGTAGGAATTAGCCGGATTAAAATTCTCCAAATGCTAACAAATGTGTACAAGCACTTCCAGTAAAAAAACATTAACTATTTGTCTATTCATTGCTGCTCTGAGGTTTGCTCCTATCCAAAATTTAGCTTATGAAAATTAATGAGAAGTAAAAAGGTAGCTTATTATTTCTTAAGGCTCTGTAAAAGGACAATCATGGAAAGCTTGTGCAGAATTATACAGAATGGAAGAAATGGCAACAATGACTGCAGAGAACAAATTCATTGAAACACATGAGTAAGTTAGAGCCCTCACTGAGCAGATATTTGGGGTGCTAACATCAGGCTTCAGATGTTTGGACAATTCAGTAGGCCTTGCAATAGGTCCAGAAAAAGTTGGAATAATGGGTAACATTTTATGCTGCACAGTGCAAAATATTGCTATCAACTGAGGCCTCACCATGAACCTGAGTGATGAGCAGCTGCAAGTGTTGTGAGACTAGAAAGGTGATGGCATATCGCAGCTATGAGCACCAGACCAGCCACTGCAGGAGCCAAGCAGGTGTTTGAAGAGCTCATTGTCTAGTGCTTCCAGTTGGGCAGTATTACTTTCCATTGAACATACTTTCAATTGTGAAACTGCTATTTGCCTTATCCACATATCTGTTGCAGAGAACGGCATATGTTAGGACAACTGACATTTTATATTCTGCATAATGAAAGAACAATAGGCTGTAAGATATATTAAAGGTAGATTCATTTTATTTCACTGTTTCTGGTGTATGTGTTTATATTCTGAAGATGCTTTTTGCCCCTGTGTGCCATGAATTTCTGTGTGTTGGTTGCTGGTATGCCCCACGACCATGTGTGGCATCAGTTGAAACAGTAGTATTGGTGGATGATTGCCTAGACAACTGACCAGCTGCAGGAGACACAAAAGTCCCACCACCTATATCTGTGACTAACCCCAAATACTCAAAATAGTGCCAGAGGCTCCTTGCTGGAGTTTCTATGGGCTGTTTGCTTTCAGAGGTAACATCCACTGTCATTTGTACAAAGCTACATGATGACACGGAACTACCACTGACGCGAGTGCCAATCAGCTACTACACTTCACTGCTGGAGGACATCTCCTCGTGAAAGTCACTGACATAGGAACATAGGAACATAGGAACAGGAGTAGGCCATTCAGCCCCTCGTGCCTGCTCCGTCATTTGATAAGATCATGGCTGATCTGTGATCTAGCTCCATATACCTGCCTTTGGCCCATATCCCTTAATACCTTTGGTTGCCAAAAAGCTATCTATCTCAGATTTAAATTTAGCAATTGAGCTAGTATCAATTGCCGTTTGCGGAAGAGAGTTCCAAACTTCTACAACCCTTCGTGTGTCGAAATGTTTTCTAATCTCGCTCCTGAAAGGTCTGGCTCTAATTTTTAGACTGTGCCCCCTACTCCTAGAATCCCCAACCAGTGGAAATAGTTTCTCTCTATCCACCCTATCTGTTCCCCTTAATATCTTATAAACTTCGATCAGATCACCCCTTAACCTTCGAAACTCCAGAGAATACAATCTCAATTTGTGTAATCTCTCCTCATAACTTAATCCTTGAAGTCCGGGTATCATTCCAGTAAACCTACGCTGCACTCCCTCCAAGGCCAATATGTCCTTCCGAAGGTGCGGTGCCCAGAACTGCTTACAGTACTCCAGGTGCGGTCTAACCAGGGTTTTGTATAGCTGCAGCATAACTTCTGCCCCCTTGTACTCCAGTCCTCTAGATATAAAGGCCAGCATTCCATTAGCCTTATTGATTATTTTCTGCACCTGTTCATGACACTTCAATGATCTATGTACCTGAACCCCTAAGTCCCTTTGGACATCCACTGTTTTTAACTTTTTACCATTTAGAAAGTACCCTGTTCTATCCTTTTTTGATCCAAAGTGGATGACCTCACATTTGTCTACATTGAATTCCATCTGCCACAGTTTTGCCCATTCACCTAATCTATCAATATCGCTTTGTAATTTTATGTTTTCATCTACACTGCTTACAATGCCACCAATCTTTGTGTCATCGGCAAACTTAGATATGAGACTTTCTATGCCTTTCTAAGTCGTTAATAAACATTGTGAATAATTGAGGCCCCAAGACAGATTCCTGCGGGACTCCACTAGTCGCATCCTGCCAATGTGAGTACTTACCCATTATCCCTACTCTCTGTCGCCTTTCGCTCAGCCAACTTCCTAACCAAGTCTGTACTTTTCCCTAGATTCCATGGGCTTCTAACTTAGCTAACAGTCTCTTATGTGAGACTTTATCAAATGCCTTCTGGAAGTCCAAATAAATAACATCCATTGACATTCCCCTGTCCACTAATTTAGTCACCTCTTCAAAAAATTCAATCAATATGTGTGAGTACAGAATATAGGGTATCAATAAGGCTTGTCCCTATCCATTTAAACTGGAATCCTATACAAATTTCTACTTTCATCACTCGTATGCTAGTTTGTTTCCAGGCAGCCCTTCCAGATCTCGGGTTCAGTGGATTACTTGGTCCTGAGTACAGCCTACTGTGTTCATATATTTTCTCAACAATTAGCTCCACTTCACTGAACTAGTTTTCTAGATTGTTTTTGTAGGACCTTCTGATTTGCTGAGATTACCTCATGATTCAGTCAGAAAGATTAGGCGGCTCACTTCAGGCCTACAAAACAAATACATTTATTATTCAAATTTGGTTTCAACAGTAGAAAAAGCATTAAACAAAGAAAAAGTTATTAGTTTCTCAGAAAATGGTGGTTTTATCACTAAAACTTTTTAATGCCCCCCAACTCCATAGCATATTTTTACTGAGGTTATTTCAGCTCCTTCACATAACTGGGCTCAGTGACTCCTCATGGTTACTTCCTCCAATTATGTTGCAAGAACACATTAAACATTTCAGTTATTTGATATTTAGCATTTTCTTAAACAAACTGGTTACAATTACAATATCAATTTTGTTGACCTGCTCTTTCTCTCTCTAACATTGTCGGGACCATCCAGAACATCAAACATCATTTGGTTGGGGCATTACATTTGGGTGGTTGGGTGGGGGGGGGGGAGGGAGGCGGGGTCCTCATAAAAGATGTGCTTATACTTTGTTTTATTAGGATATTATTTTGAAGATTCTCTAACATCACAAGAAAGAATTGTCATTTCAAGTAAAATGGCATTCAGTTTTAAATTCAGGCAAAGAAAATATATTCTCTACTCTACCTTAGTTTTAACAACAACCAGAGACTCATTTCAACACTTAGATTAGCCGTATAATGGGAGCGGTTTCCAGCAGTGGATAATTTTGTTAATGGCCTGCTTGCATCCAGAAACAGCAATTCTGTGCACAGCAATAAAGATGGAGGGGTGGAAATTGGTTATAGCCTGTTTTCAGGTCCATAACCAGCAGCGCGCCATTAGTGGGAGGTCTGTGGCCCGCCTTCTTGAACCGCTGCACTCCGTGTGGTGAAGGTTCTCCCACAGTACTGTTAGGTAGGGAGTTCCAGGATTTTGACCCAGCGACAATGAAGGAACGGCGATATATTTCCAAGTCGAGATGGTGTGTGACTTGGAGGGGAACGTGCAGATGGTGGTGTTCCCATGTGCCTCCCTTATCCTTCTAGATGGTAGAGGTGCGGGTTTGGGAGGTGCTGTCGAAGAAGCCTTGGCGAGTTGCTGCACTGCATCCTGTGGATGGTACACACTGCAGCCACGGTTCGCCGGTGGTGAAGGGAGTGAATGTTTAGGGTAGTGGACGGACTACCAATCAAGCGGGCTGCTTTGTCCTGGATGGTGTTGAGCTTCTTGAGTGTTGTTGGAGCTGCACTCATCCAGGCAAGTGGAGAGTATTCCATCACACTCCTGACTTGTGTCTTGTAGATGGTGGAAAGGAGGTGAGTCACTCGCCACAGAATATCCAGCCTCTGACCTGCTCTCGTAGCCACAGTATTTATATGGCTGGTCCAGTTAAGTTTCTGGTCAATGGTGACCCCCAGGATGTTGATGGTGGGGGATTCAGTGATGGTAATGCTGTTGAATGTCAAGGGGAGGTGGTTAGACTCCAGTTGACATGGGAGGGAGAAGTTGATGGGCAATCCAGACCATGTCAAGCTGGAACAGAAGTGGGAATATTTGTCACAATTTTTTAGAAACACATACTTTGTAAAAGGTGAGATTTTAGTTGATACTACAATTTACACTTGTAAAGGATAACGGTATATTTTTCCTTGTTCCAGGAAAATTATTTTTATAGTGAGAGGGGATAATTCTATATAATGTTACATTGTGTATGTAAAAGAGTAAAGGTAACTGTATGTGCTATTTCCAAAATGTATCCTTTTACAGATGCTACTAGCTCTGCACTTTTAGGCTTACGCAATTTATTTTAAGTATGAGTGGTAAATTCTGTATCTGCTTTGAATACCTCTTACAGTGACGTTTACCTGTGTTTTATCTTTTATGTTTAGAATATCTCCTTTCCTATCTTGTGTATTTTAGGAATAGGCTTCTTCCCATTCTCTCCCTGTGGGAAGGCCACCTGAATAACATTCTTTGCACCGTGGTTTATGAGAGATTCTCTCTCCATGAGAAGATTGATTAGTAAAAGGATTCTCCAAGGATACACCGAAAAGGGCAAATTAATAGTTAATGGTGTTAAATGTAGCAAAGTGATTTATGTCACAAAGAAAAATATTTTCCTTTCACAGGGGGTCAAACGCAACAAAAGTAACTTTGATATGATCAAAAGCAAAATGGGTCCTAATAATCAGACTGAAACATGCCACCCAACCTTAATTTGACATTACAGACCATAAATAAATGTGGCAGCAGAGGCACCCATCACCTGATATTATGAATGAGGTTATTACAGATGCCCCCGTTAGTCACTAGGTAGCCTGCCTGCTGTTGTGCCTTCACTAAGTTTTCTTCTCCAAAACACTAGTGTGGCTGTCACCCTCTGAAGCCTCTTTGCTTGGTGTAATGTTATGTAGATTAGAACAAGAAGCAAAATTTGGCAGACTTTCTTATAACTACACAGTAGTCTAACCCATGTGAAACCTACAAAGTACAAATGTGTCTTTAATAACTCTGACTAATTGTGAAATGTGTTATGTGTGCATTGATGTTTGCAGATTTGACACTGTAGCCATGAGCTAGGGCCTCAAACTTGCAATCCTTAGTCACCTGTGAAGAAAGACTCCAGAAATGCACCTAGCAATATCACAAACCGCAGAACTTAGCAAAGATTACATAACCACCAGCCAAATACAAGAAAAAAAGCTTCATTTTCAAACCTTCAGCCTTATGATTGAGTGAGTATGAAGAAGTCATGGCAGAAGCTTTGGAAATCGGAAAATATGTCTATGGTGATATTTTGGGAATTGCATACCGCTGGGACCATTCTTTATGGATTCTTTTCTTGTTTCTGAAAACGACCTAATTGATTGAAGGTGCTACAAGGGTACAGTTGATAGCTCCCAGGATATTGGTGAAAGCATAGAATAGCAAAGAACTCCTGTTTAGCTCTCAGTTACCACAGCAGGGTCAAAGTAAAGCAGTTGGAGCAGTCATCTCTCCCAAGAGATACAGAAACACAGCACTGATCGGAGAAATTAAATTTAACATTGCACACTTGTTGATGCCACTGGTGAGATTAGCAGGGATCTAAAATGTATTTTTAGCACAACAGTTGAGTGAGGTTTTCATCTTTACTGACATCAGTAAAGCAGAACTCTTGGAGGCAATAACACATCAGATCTTCTATTAAGCACCTCGTAGATCATGTACCATCTGCTTGTTCAATGTAAATCGACAGTGGTACTGAGTATCATTTTAGTCTGTGAAACTGATTAATTGTCTATAGATCCTTTTGAAACATTATTGGAAGATTTCCCTTGGTTACTATGTGCCAGCATCGTGTAAACATAGTGGGAAGATTTCTTTTGATCACTGATTCCAGCTAAATCATAAATATCGAGCAGAACTTTCAACTTCAGTGGGCGTATGAAACGGGTGGTAGTGGATCGGCCACCAATTATACACCTTGCCTGATTTTCTTTTCCAATGGTGTAGGTTTGCAGATTTAAACAGCCTGCTGCTGGAAACAGGCAGGCAGGCTTCTCACCCATTTATAAGCCCACCTGAAAATTGCATCAGGTGGGCTTTGGGCAAAGCGCTCCACCCCCACTCCCTTTTCATCTGCTGGCTGACCATTTTCACATTGAGAAACGGTAGGCTGGCAGTTGGAAATCACATCTCATGTCTTAAATTGGTATAACAAATAGTCAAGTCATGTCTGACAAATTTGCTTGAGTTCTTCGAGGATATAACGTATAGGGTGGATAAAGGGGAACCAGTGGACGTAGTGTATTTGGACTTCCAGAAGGCATTCGACAAGGTGCCACATAAAAGATTATTACTTAAGATAAAAAATCACGGGATTGGGGGTAATATTCTGGCATGGGTGGAGGATTGGTTATCGAACAGGAAGCAGAGAGTTGGGATAAATGGTTCATTTTCAGACTGGCAACCAGTAACCAGTGGTGTTCCACAGGGGTCGGTGCTGGGTCCCCAACTCTTTACAATCTATATTAACGATTTGGAGGAGGGGACCGAGTGCAACATATCAAAATTTGCAGATGATACAAAGATGGGAGGGAAAGTAGAGAGTGAGGAGGACATAAAAAACCTGCAAGGGGATATAGACAGGCTAGGTGAGTGGGCGGAGATTTGGCAGATGCAATATAATATTGGAAAATGTGAGGTTATGCACTTTGGCAGGAAAAATCAGAGAGCAAGTTATTTTCTTAATGGCGAGAGACTGGAAAGTACTGCAGTACAAAGGGATCTGGGGGTCCTAGTGCAAGAAAATCAAAAAGTTGGTATGCAGGTGCAGCAGGTGATCAAGAAAGCCAACGGAATGTTGGCTTTTATTGCTAGGGGGATAGAATATAAAAACAAGGAGGTATTGCTGCAGTTATATAATTGTAAACAATTTTACAACACCAAGTTATAGTCCAGCAATTTTATTTTAAATTCACAAGCTTTCGGAGATTTTCTCCTTCCTCAGGCAAATGTTTCAAGAGCTCCTTGAAGCCTACGCATTTATACATATTGAACAATACATGGTGTTTACAGACTGCCCCTGCAACTGCCCGTTGCCAAGGCAATCACCGTGTTCAGACAGAGAGGTGTCACCTGCAGAACCCCCGAATACACATTCAACAAAAAAACAAACAGGGAAAAAAAACAGAGAAAAAAAAACACAGAGAGAGGCAGAAACATCCGGAAGGCAGAGAGAGCCAGCAAATGACCCATTATATTAAAAACAGATAACATTTGTTCGCTGGTGGGGTAACGTGTAGCGTGACATGAACCCAAGATCCCGGTTGAGGCCGTCCTCATGGGTGCGGAACTTGGCTATCAATTTCTGCTCGACGATTTTGCGTTGTCGTGTGTCTCGAAGGCCGCCTTGGAGTACGCTTACCCGAAGGTCGGTGGATGAATGTCCATGACTGCTGAAGTGTTCCCCGACTGGGAGGGAACCCTCCTGTTTGGCGATTGTTGCGCGGTGTCCGTTCATCCGTTGTCGCAGCGTCTGCATGGTCTCGCCAATGTACCATGCTCTGGGGCATCCTTTCCTGCAACGTATGAGGTAGACAACGTTGGCCGAGTCACAGGAGTATGAACCATGCACCTGGTGGGTGGTGTCATCTCGTGTGATGGTGGTATCTGTGTCGATGATCTGGCATGTCTTGCAGAGGTTACCGTGGCAGGGTTGTGTGGCGTCGTGGACGCTGTTCTCTTGAAAGCTAGGTAGTTTGCTGCGAACGATGGTCTGTTTGAGGTTGGGTGGCTGTTTAAAGGCGAGTAGTGGAGGTGTGGGGATGGCCATAGCGAGGTGTTTGTCCTCATTGATGACATGTTGAAGGCTGCGGAGAACATGGCGTAGTTTCTCCGCTCCGGGGAAGTACTGGACGACAAAGGGTACTCTGTTGGTTGCGTCCCGTGTTAGTCTCCTGAGGAGGTCTATGCGATTTTTTGCTGTGGCCCGTCGGAACTGTCGATCGATAAGTCGAGCGTCATATCCCGTTCTTACTAGGGCGTCTTTCAGCGTCTGTAGGTGTCCATCGCGTTCCTCCTCGTCTGAGCAGACCCTGTGTATTCGCAGGGCCTGTCCATAGGGGATGGCCTCTTTGACGTGGTTAGGGTGGAAGCTGGAAAAGTGGAGCATCGTGAGGTTGTCCGTGGGTTTGCGGTAGAGTGAGGTGCTGAGGTGCCCGTCTTTGATGGAGATTCGTGTGTCCAAGAAAGAAACTGATTCTGAGGAGTAGTCCATGGTGAGCTTGATGGTGGGATGGAACTTGTTGATGTTATCGTGTAGTCTCTTTAGTGATTCCTTGCCGTGGGTCCATAGAAAGAAAATGTCGTCGATGTATCTGGTGTATAGTGTTGGTTGGAGGTCTTGTGCAGTGAAGAAGTCCTGCTCGAACTTGTGCATGAAAATGTTGGCGTATTGGGGTGCGAATTTGGTCCCCATGGCTGTTCCGTGTGTTTGGGTAAAGAACTGGTTATCGAAGGTGAAGACATTGTGATCCAGGATGAAGCGGATGAGTTGTAGGATGGCTTCCGGAGATTGGCTGTTGTTGGTGTTGAGTATTGATGCTGTCGCAGCGATGCCGTCATCGTGGGGGATACTGGTGTATAGTGCCGAGACGTCCATCGTGGTGAGAAGTGTTCCTGGTTCAACTGGTCCGTGGGTACTGAGTTTTTGTAGGAAGTCTGTAGTGTCACGACAGAAGCTGGGGGTTCCCTGTACGATGGGTTTCAGGATGCCCTCGATGTATCCAGAGAGGTTCTCACACAGGGTTCCGTTGCCTGATACGATGGGACGTCCGGGTGTGTTGGCTTTGTGTATCTTTGGGAGGCAGTAGAAGTCTCCCACGCGGGGATTACGTGGGATGAGAATGCGTAGGATGCTTTGAAGGTCTGGATCGAAGGTCTTGATCAGTTTGTTGAGCTGGTGGGTGTGTTCTTTGGTCGGATCTGCGGGTAACCGTCTGTAGTGTTCCTGGTTGTCCAGTTGTCGGTATGCTTCTTTGCAATAGTCTGTTCTGTTCTGTATGACTATGGCTCCTCCTTTGTCCGCTGGTTTGATGACGATGTTGCGGTTGGTCTTGAGAGCGTTGATGGCGTTGCGTTGTGCTCGGGTGACATTCTGGACTGTCTTCTGAGTGCGGCTGATGAATCTGGCATTGACGCATTTCCTGACAGCTTGAGCATACATGTCCAGCTGAGGGCAGCGACCCTCCGGAGGAGTCCAGTTTGACTCTTTCCTCTTCGGTTGCTGTACCGCGGATCCCTCTGTCTGCTGTTCCGGATCGTCGATTGTCTCATTGGGTTCGCTGCTGAAATCTTGGGGTTTGTGGTAGAATTCCCGGAGCCTCATTCTCCTGATGAATTCCTCTGTGTCCGCCGCGAGACTAGTGGGGTCCATTTTGGTAGTGGGGCAGAAATTGAGCCCTCGGCTGAGAACTTCGATTTCGTCTGGTTGAAGGGTGTGGTCGGATAAATTGACAATAGACTTCCCTGTGGTTGCAACCGTGGTACCAGGGGAAGCTTGGTCGTTGCTGGTGGTGATGCCGAGTTTCTCAAGCTTCCTGCTCTTGGTTTTCATGTAGGCAGCGTAGTTCCGTTGCCTCGTCTGTTTGGCGGTATAACGTAGCTGGTCTGCTGTGTCCTGAGTACAGGTTGAGAGTATGGACTCTATCTTGGTTTCGAGGTTGTGGCGTCTGCTGTAGAGTTGGTGTATGAGATGGTTGCGGAGTGTGCGAGAGGTACGGCGGCAGAGTCTCTCAGCGTAATCCGAGTTGTATGTGGACTTGAGTGGGTTCGTGATCTGGAGTCCTTTCGGGATCTTGTCTGCTTTCTTGCAGCTCTGTAAGTTATATAAGGTATTGGTGAGACCGCACCTGGAATACTGCATACAGTTTTGGTCTCCATACTTAAGAAAAGACATACTTGCTCTCGAGGCAGTACAAAGAAGGTTCACTCGGTTAATCCCGGGGATGAGGGGGCGGACATATGAGGAGAGGTTGAGTAGATTGGGACTCTACTCATTGGAGTTCAGAAGAATGAGAGGCGATCTTATTGAAACATATAAGATTGTGAAGGGTCTTGATCGGGTGGATGCAGTAAGGATGTTCCCAAAGATGGGTGAAACTAGAACTAGGGGGCATAATCTTAGAATAAGGGGCTGCTCTTTCAAAACTGAGATGAGGAGAAACTTCTTCACTCAGAGGGTGGTAGGTCTGTGGAATTTGCTGCCCCAGGAAGCTGTGGAAGCTACATCATTAGATAAATTTAAAACAGAAATAGACAGTTTCCTAGAAGTAAAGGGAATTAGGGGTTATGGGGAGCGGGCAGGAAATTGGACATGAAGCTGAGTTCGGATCGGTCAATGCCCTGTGGGTGGCGGAGAGGGCCCAGGGGCTATGTGGCCGGGTCCTGCTCCGACTTCTTGTGTTCTTTAGATTTGTGGTTGGGATCAGATCAGCCATGATCTTATTGAATGGCGGAGCAGGCTCGAGGGGCCGATTGGCCTACTCCTGCTCCAATTTCTTATGTTCTTATGTTCTAATATGGAATCATAGAATGATACAGACAGAAGGAGGCCATTTGGCCCATCGTACCTGTGCCGATCTGATACAATAGATCTTTTATTTAGGCACTACACATGCTAGCCTTTCATGGTGCATTCAAACAGCTATATCAATTTGACATTGATAATTCAGAGAAAAAAACCATCTAACATATTGCTTTGTAGTAGGAACACAATAGCTACCATGTGCTGCACTTATATGACAGCACTTCTGCCAGAAACAGGCCCACTGCCAATAGGAGGGCTGTAATATAAATAAGCCAGCGCCATCACCTCTGGCACCACAGAATACCTCCCAGAAAACGTTTCTCCCCCACTGCCAACAATAAAAAAAGTCACCATTTTTTCTGCCTACAAGCTGCCTGGGCTCCCAGTCCACCAATTGGTACATGTCACCAATGCAGTTTTCACATTGTCTGTAGACTGTCCACTGACTTCAGCGAAGACTCACAGCCAGGAAGTTAGTCACAAATTGGTCTTTGGGAAAAAGTGCGAAACAGGTGATTGCGAATCGGCAGCCTGTTTTACACCGGAAAAGAAATTGCACACGGTGTAAAGGGACTGCAAATTCTTTATCGCCTGTTTAACTGAAGAAAAATTTCACCCCCTTTACTTTGAAGTCACCCAGAGAGAGCACAGATCTTTTCAGGTGGGACCACTTATTCAATGAATCAACATTGACTAAACATTCTAGGAGTGAAATTATTCTCATTAATGTCTCTTCTAAACTTTGGCCTGTGATAATCATTGAGTTTCAAAATGCTTAACTTTATGTAAATTCAATTCCTGTTTATTATGTTATTTCCCTTTTTATGGTATCAAGCTTTCAAAGAGCTCTTTTCCAAATGTAAAACTGCAGTCGCAAAAAGCAAGTCACAACTTGCTTGAAAATTGCATTTAAAATCTTGGAAGAAGAAAAGCTGAAGGAATAAAATTGTAGAAATAACTTATTCTGAAACTTGTACTATGATTAAAGCGAATGATCCACTAGGCTCCAGATTTTAAGCTAATTAAACTTTTCAACTCAATATTGAGTTTTATTGAGAATGTACTAGGTACAGTCTGTGGTTCTCTGGGAAGAGGAGTAATTAAAAAACTTGCCTCTTGCCCTGTGCTTGAACTAACTGTTTCCTGTTTCAACATAAAATTTGCTGCATCATTGAGTGTACCCTCATGAGGGATTATATCATGAATATTAATTGCTGTTTTTTCTCCACATTTTCTAAAGGTTTTTCTCATCTCTAAACTTCCCAATTCCACCTCAAAGCCGAGAAGGCAACCTATGCCTTTTCCAGTACTATTTTTGGACTGGTCATAAGATAAAGCAATGCGTTTCACTTCACTCCCGTGAAGCAATACCTCACCTGAACATGGTGGCTTCTCTGGAAGGCCTAGCTGATATTCAGAATGCACTGACTGATTCTCACGGAAAACATACAACCCTATTACTCTGCACAGTGCATTAATGCATCAATATGTGCCTCTGGTTTTATCATTAGACATTTAAAAGCAAAATAGAAAAATCTATTATGTAAATCATACAAGGGAATTGGCTTAGTTACCACAGTTTAATTTCATTCTAAGGATACCCCCTAAAAGGAAACTTAAGATGAATTGAGATTTTCCTGGAATCACTTGTGATTAAATTAATAGTTTTTGCCCTCCAATGGAGAGCATTTTACTCTGTTTTGTACTGCACACTCCAAAAATGTGGGAACTGCAGCATTCAAATATATTTTGTAAAGTAAATACACTGAAGCATTTTAGATGGCTGGAGTAAATTAAACATTAAGAAGATCTGATTTGTATTAGATTTGAATTACAGCCTACAAAGAGTTATTTTCCCTTCATTTAAGTTGTAATTGCTATTTTAATGATGCCAATTTGGAAAATACTTTTTCAGCTCTACTACATAATAAAGCAATTTCAACTTATTAAAAATAAATTAGGAGTAATATAGATTGCCAAAACCCCAGGGTAAAGACAGAGCTATATATGTAGTTTAATAGATACCTTGTTTTGCTGGCAAATGTTTGACAAACATTTTAAATGTTAACTTGATCACTTTTATTTGATCTTTTGAGAAATGGCTTTTTTTTCTAACACTTAGATCTGTACTCCACAAAAATTTAATTAAAAGTGACTTTGAATTTAACGTGTCTTTGTAAATAGTACTAGAGAAGGCTGCCAAGAAATAAATTGATAGGGAGGTGAGCCAAAATTAAGCTGGGAAAAGATGGACCACAAAACATTCTCGCAACTGAGTTCTGTAAGGCATAAATGTGACAGGAAATGATTTTGATCGTGATCTCAATTTAACCGCGATTGCTTACATCCTCATTGACCTCTGTCCCTGCACTTTATCGCAGGTGAATGATGTCAAATGGATCAGGCAAAAGGGCAATACCCGGAGGGATTTTTTTGCAGAATCTTAACTAAAACCAAAGTGTTTTCTTTTTCCCCTTCAATGTTACATCAGGTTACATCGAAACTACAGCACAGAAACAGGCCGTTCAACCCAACTGGTCTATGCCGGCATTTATGCTCCACATGAGTCTCCTCCCTCCCTACTTCATCTAACACTATCAGGATACCCTTCTATTCCTTGTGCTTATCGAGCTTCCCCTTAAATGTATCTATGCTATTTTGCCTCAACTACTCCTTGTGGTAGCGCATTCCACACTCTTATCACTCTCTGGATAAAGAAGTGTCTCCTGAATTCCTTATTGGATTTATTAGCGACTATTTTATATTTATTAGTTTTGGACTCCCCCACAAGTGAAAACATTTTCTCCATGTCTACCCTATCAAATCCTTTAATTATCTTAAAGACCTCAATCAGGTCACCCCTCAGCCTTCTCTTTTCTAGAGAAAACAGCCCTAGTCTGTTCAGCCCTTCCTGATAAGTTCTGTTATCATCCTTGTGAATCTTTTTTGCACTCTCCCCAATGCTTCTATATCTTTTCTATAATATGGAGACCAGAACTGTGCAAAATGTGCAGATGGCTAACACATTTGGTGCATCATTTTTTAATTAAGTACCTCTAAACCTATTTATCTAATCTAAAGAGATTAGTGGAACACAACTGCATTTTTATATAATTGTTACCATATCTGTTGGAGCAGTCATGAGAGCCTGAACAACAAACGGTTGCAAGGAAAACTGTGATCTTTCTCGGTTTTGTTATACTGCAGTACATTTCTGCAGCCAGTGTGAGATATCAGAGAGAACTGCTCTACAAAATGTTGCATCATTTAGACAAACCAAAATCAAATGATCGGTATATTTCACACTAGTCTCATCTGCCTCAGTTTAATTCCATTGTTCTTTTATTTTTATTGTTGCCTATGATGGACGCAACCTACTAGGGGGGGGGAGTGCTTAAAAAAATACAGTTATTTTCTAGTAATTTTGCATTTGTCTTTCACAATTTTTTTTAAATAGTCAATTTTGAAACAATTTTACCTTAATGATTGAGGGGTGTTTTTTGACATCCTGTTTGTTATGCATTAGCAAGAAATCAATCCATCTAACTACCACAGGGAGTTGTCATATAACAACCAAAATGTTATGGATTGGCTTCCAGAATCAGATTGAGGCACAAATAATTGTTGTTAATGACTGGGACGATGAATTAACAACAAAAAATGATCACAGATGCCTTTAGCAGAATCTCACCAATCGTATAACACCACCTAAGGGTTCTATTTTCAAAATGTTTGCAGTGGTGCAACATAATTTGTGAAGATGAGAGAAGTTGTTTGGTTTGGCCTTATAA
Source organism: Heptranchias perlo (assembly GCF_035084215.1). NCBI lineage: Eukaryota > Metazoa > Chordata > Chondrichthyes > Hexanchiformes > Hexanchidae > Heptranchias > Heptranchias perlo. The sequence continues at coordinate 53,419,440 of NC_090329.1, forward strand.
ACCATCAAACCCATCGCCACCTTCAGGAGAGGAGTGGAACTAAGAAAATTTGGAAATAAAAAGATTGAGTTTCACCTTAAAGAATGTTCTGTCAAATAATGTGCTGTGCCTTAGTTCCTACCCAAGCTTATAAAGAATACACATACACACAACACCTGTTGTAGACAGAGTCACCTGCAATGGCTTCTCTTCCCACTCTCGTACCATTGCCTCTGGAGTCCCCCAAGGATCTATCCTTGGCCCCCTCCTATTTCTCATCTACATGCTGCCCTGTCATGCAGAAAGCCTAGGAGAGTATAGAAAGTGCAGGGGTGAAATTAAAAAGGAAATTAGGAAAGCAAAGAGAAGGCATGAAAAAATATTGGCAAGTAAAATCAAAGAAAACCTAAAGATGTTTTATAAATACATTACGAGCAAGAGGATAAATAAGGAAGGAACAGGGCCTATTAGAGACCAAAAAGGTAATCTATGTGTGGAGGCGGAAGATGTTGGTATGGTTCTTAGTGAATACTTTGCGTCTGTTTTCACAAAAGAGAGGGACGATGCAGACATTGTAATTAAAGAGGAGAAGTGCGAAATATTGGATGGGATAAACTTAGTGAGAGGAAGTATTAAAGGGATTAGCATCTTTGAAAGTAGATAAATCACCAGAGCCAGGTGAAATGTATCCCAGGCTGTTAAAAGAAGCGAGGGAGGAAATAGTAGAGACTCTGAGCATCATTTTCCAATCCTCACTGGATACAGGCGTGGTGCCGGAGGATTGGAGGACTGCTAATGTTGTACCATTGTATAATAAAGGAGCGAGGGATAGACCGAGTAATTACAGGCCAGTCAGTCTAACCTCGATGGTGGTCAAATTATTGGAGTCAATTCTGAGGGACAGGATAAACCGTCACTTAGAAAGGCACAGAGTAATCAAGGTCAGTCAGCATGGATTTGTTAAGGGAAGGTCGTGTCTGACTAACTTGATTGAATATTTTGAGGAGGTAACAAGGAGGGTAGAGGAAGGTAGTGCATTTGATGTAATCTACATGGACTTTAGCAAGGCTTTTCATAAGGTCCCACATGGCAGACTGGTCAAAAAAGTACAAGCCCATGGGATCAAAGAGAAAATGGCAAGTTGGATCCAAAATTGGCTCAGTGGCAGGAAGCAAAGGGTAATGGTCAATGGGTGTTTTTGTGACTGGAAGGATGTTTCCAATGGGGTTCCACAGGACTCAGTAGTAGGTCCCTTCTTTTTGTGGTATATATTAATGATTTGGACTTAAATGTAGGGAGCATGATTAAGAAGTTTGCAGATGATACAAAAATTGACCGAGTGGTTGATAGTGAGGAGGAAAGCTGTAGACTTCAGGAAGATATCAATGGACTAGTCAGGAGGGCAGAAAGGTGGCAAATGGAATTCAATCCAGAGAAATGTGAGGTAATGCATTTGGGGAGGTCAAACAAGGCAAGGGAATACACAATAAATGGGAGGATATTGAGGTGTGGAGGAAGTGAGGGACCTTGGAGTGCATGTCCACAGATCTCTGAAGACAGCAGGACAGGTAGATAAGGTGGTTAAGAAAGCATATGGAATACTTTCCTTTATTGGCCGAGGTTATGCTGGAACTGTATAAAACATTGGTTAAGCCACAGCTTGAGTACTGTGTACAGTTCTGGTCACCACATTACAGGAAAGAAGTGATTGCACTAGAGAGGGTACAGAGGAGATTTACGAGGATGTTGCCAGGATTGGAGAATTTTAGCCATGAGGAAAGATTGGATAGGCTGGGGTTGTTTTCCATGGAACAGAGGAGGCTGAGGGGTGATTTAATTGAGGTGTACAAAATTATGAAGGGCCTAGATAGAGTGGATAGGGAGGACCTATTTCCCTTAGCAGGCAGGTCAATAACCAGGAGGCATAGAATTAAAGTAATTGGTAGAAGGATTAGAGGGGAGCTGAAGAAAAGTCTTTCACCCAGAGGGTGGTGGGATCTGGAACTCACTGCCTGAAAGGGTGGTACAGGCAGAAACCCTCAACTCATTTACAAAGTACCTGGATGTGCACCTGAAATGCCATAACCTACATGGCTACGGACCAAGTGCTGGAAAGTTGGATTAGGCTGGGTGGCTCATTTTTGGCTAAATGGCCTCCTTCTGTGCTGTAAATATTCTATGATTCTATGTCCCTCAGCGACATCAAACGAAAATCCTGGAACTCCCTTTCTAACAGCACTGTGGAAGAACCGTCACCACACGGACTGCAGCGGTTCAAGAAGGCGGCTCACCACCACCTTCTCGAGGGCAATTAGGGATGGGCAATAAATGCTGGCCTTGCCAGCGACGCCCACATCCCGTGAACGAATATATAAAAAAAAAATATGTCAAGTTCCGCATGTATGCTGACGATACCCAGCTCTAGCTCACCACCGCCTCTCTCGATCCCACCACTGCCTTTAACTTGTCACGCTGCTTGTCCAACATCCAATACTGGATGAGCAGAAATTTCCTCCATCTAAATATTGGGAAGACCAAAGCCATTGCCTTTGGTCCCCACCACAAACTCCGTTCCCTAGCCACCGACTCCATCCCTCTCTGGCCACTGTCTGAGGCTGCACCAGACCTTTCACAACCTTGGCGTCCTATTTTACCGAGATGAGCTTCCGACCCATATCTGCTCCATCATCAAGACTACCTTGTTCCACCTCTCTGCCCCTGCCTCAGCTTATCTGTGCTGAAGCCTTTGTTACCTCTAGACTTGAATACTCCAATTCTTTCCTGGCCAGCCTCCCATCTTCCACCCTCCATAAACATTGGCTTATCCAAAACCTTGCTGCCCGTATCTTAACTAGCATCGTCCCGTTCACCCATCACCCCTGTGCTCACTGACCTACACTGGCTCCCGGTATGGCAATGTCTTGATCTTAAAATTCTCATCCTTGTTTTCAAATCCCTCCATGGCCTCACCCTTCCCTACCTCTGTAACCTCCTTCAGCCCTACAACCCTCCGAGATCTCTGCTCTCCTCCAATTCTTGCCTCTTGTGCATCCCTGGTTTTAATTGCTCCACCGTTGGCAGCCGTGCCTTCAGCTGCATAGACCCTAAGCTTTGGAATTCTCTCCCTAAACCTCTCCGGCTCTCCACCTCTTTCTCCTCCTTTAAGACGCTACTTATAACCTACCTTTTTAACCAAGATTTTGGTCCCTGTCCTAATATCTTGTTATGTGGCTCGGTGTGAAATTTTGTTTGATAAAGTTCTTGTGAAATGCTTTGGGATGTTTTACTATGTTAAAGGCGCTATATAAATGCAAGTTGTTGTTGCTGTGAACTGCAATTCGTTTTGCTTTAAACAGAAATGTTAATTTTTATCAGTGTTCTTCACAAGTTAGGAAAATAATTTACTTGCTGTATTCAGCGCATTAGCAGTGCATAAACAGTGTAGGAATTAGTTTTGGCAAAGAAATTCAGGTGGAAATTGTTTCTGTCACTTGTGTACGTGTAAAATGCTTCCTCTTAGTTTCCTTGTGCTTTTTGAGCCTTCTCGCATTCTGTCCATCGAGTCCCTACTGGCCTCATTTGCATATGACAGAGTGAGAGCCAATGGCGTAGCAGCTGAGAGTTTCATGGTTTTGCGCTACTATTGCATTCTGGTCTGAGATTTATGAAGCACGGTGGCCGTCTGGATCACCTGAGGCAGGTGCAAGTGAGGAGTGCCTGACACAGAGTTGGAGATTTTGAATACAGATTTCTGCAGCTGGGAAACACTTTTTAAAAGTAGTTTTTTGTGCCATTCTGCCCACAAACCTCAACTGGCTTCTCACTGCTTCACATAGGGTCAGACCACCAGCAGATTTTCAGACCTCCTCCCCAACACCACCCCCCCGCCCCCCCCGCATCCCCTACCCACAGTGAGGACTTCTCAGGAGTAAGTATGACATTCCTTATGGGCATACTTGTATGTCATTATCATGAAGGATTATCACAAGATGGAGTAAAGGGGACTCAGGCAGCAGTTACTGCAAGAGGCATCACAGCACATGTCATCACTGATGTATTTCTTCTGAGGAACAAAGTTTGATATCACAAACTGACCTCCTCCCACTCCTGCACTTTCAAATTAAAGAACCTTCCTTTAACACACTACACATCCTTCCATATGAAATCCTTCCACGTGACAACACATCAGCCCTCTTTGCCCCACGTGACTGTGCCAATCACCATCACGCAAGTGAAAACATCAGCACCACATAAGTGTGTCCTTTCCTGTATGAATCTCAGCTCTATCAACAACGAATCACCCTGTCAGTACACATGCTTTTTTATTTCAGTAAATTCCAAAGTACACACAATCAACTTACTCTTTCTTAACACTATGCTCCCCCTGGGAGTCTACATTTGATTGCAAGAGATGGCTCGCTCGTGAGACTGAGGTGGCCCTCGTTTCATGGCAGCTTGCTTCTGGCAGGGATTAAGGAGACAGAGAAAAGGGGTGGAACGTTCTGCCCGTGTGGCACTTCAGAGGGATGCCAGGGCAACGGTGTAGGTGCTGAGTTATTAAGATGCCGCCTACCTCACCATTTCACACATCAGGAGCTGAGTGAGTGCCCATGAATGTGATTAGAATTATTTGCTGAATGAGTTCTTCTCTGTTTGTTGCCATGTCCTCTGGGTTCAGATGGTCCTTGATTGTTCACAATTCTGTGCAAGTATAATAAAAATATTGCTAGGACATGCAATGAAATTATTTGAGAGTTAAATGAAAGAGTCAAGTGCTGTTCCTCTCTAAACTGTTTACCACCCAGTCTGCTGCTGAAGACTGTAAGTTATGATTATGTGCCCAAGTTTCTGGAGCGGGACTTGAACAAACCACCTTCTGACTCAGAAGCGAGAGTACGACCACTGAGCCATGGCTGACACCTAAATGCAGCATCCACTTCAGGGATGCTCCTCCGCTGCTCACAACGCCACTATATAAGTTGGGGGTTGGTTGGTTTAGGAGTTCCAATTGGGAAAATCATGGGGATAGTGTAGTCACACCCACCTGCCTCATTTACATGCAATGGGATGGGCTCAATACAAGTGGTAATGAGGACTGACGATTTTCTTAAAGGAAAATTTTATTGGCCATTTTCTTGAGGCACACCACCTGATGTATATCCGCTCAGTGCCTCAAAACTGCCCAGCAATAGGGGTTTTTCAAAAGAAAATCTAGGCCCAGGTAACAGACCTTTGATTTATCAGAAAGATTAAAGAAGTTGAACTTGTTTTCAAGAATATAAAGAACTGATAAGATTGATTCAAGCAAACTGTTCACAGTGAACTGTTCAAATAACAGGGAGCAAAGTTCAAAATTCGAATGGTAATAAGGGAAGTCAAGTGGAACTTATCTATCCAAATGAGAAGAGAGCTGTGGAATGAAGTAGCAGCGAAGGTCTTTAAAATGGACAGTATAAATGGAGACAATTGGACATGTTTCTGGAGAGAGAAGGTATTGATCTGTGAAGAAGAGACCAGCTTGTTGGATTTTCCCTGCTTCCTGAAAATTCTTATGTTCTGGAAAGGGTTAGGGAATTAAAACCTGGGTCTTATTATTGGTTTTAAAATAATTGTATGAATTTCACAATCCAGGAAAATTGCATATTGGCTTGAAATTGAGCTAATTGTGAAGCTGTTAATGCTGTTTATATGGTGCCTGATTGGTCAGACATGAGAGTATGTAATTAATAAAATATTGGACACATTTTTCAGTTATATAGTATAAAGTTGTTTTAAAATGGTGCCTTTGAAAATAGCTCCCTTTATCTTGATCTTTAGAATTTCATGGGTACAGGAATAAGAAGGCAATTTGTGCCAGTCCAAATCTATTTTGGTGCAGTTTTTGGCACCAGCTATGTTTATGTTGCACTGTATTTTCCACCCTCAATTTTGCCTTTGTTCTGTGTTCAATCATCATCTCATAAGCCATGAGGTATTTTGTTGATGTAAAAATGTGCTGTATGTACCATTTTCTTCCTTTTTGTCTGGTGCAAATGCATTCTACAATTAAAGGAGCTTTGCCTTTCAGGAAAGACTGTTTGGCAAACCTTCTTCTGTTTGGGGAACCAGAAGAGCCACAGGTCATTTTTCTCATGACGATATTGCACATTAGTGATGTCATGGTATGCTTTGATGTGATTTACATCATAACATTGCATATTTGTAAACAGATGAAGAGGGTTTTCCAAGCACTTTTTCATGAAGAGGTTGGTCCTTTAACAGATAAAAGGAATGGGTATTCAAAGGCACTAAAGACAAAGATAGCCTTAGAGTTTAGTATTATGTTACCTAGTGGAGACAAAGGGCAATTGAGGGTTTACGTGAAAAAAGTTTGTTATTTCTGAAGCTTGTTGATAGCATCATAGAATCATAGAAATTTAAGGCACAGAAGGAGGTCATTTGGCCCATTGTGGCTGTTCCAGCCGAAAAAGAGTTATCCAGCCTGATCCTACTTTCCAGTTCTTGGTCCGTAGCCTTGTAGATTACAGCACTTCAAGTGCATATCCAGGTACTTTTTAAATACGATGAGGGTTTCTGCCTCTACCACCCTTTCAAGCAGCGAGTTCCAGACCCCCACCACCCTCTGGGTGAAAACATTTCTCCTCAACTCCCCTCTAATCCTCCTACCAATTACTTTCAATCTATGCCTCCTGGTCACTGACCCCTCTGCTCAGGGATATAGGTCCTTCTATCCACTCTATCTAGGCCCCTCATAATTTTATACACCTCAATTAAATCTCCCCTCAGCCTCCTTTGTTCCAAAGAAAACAATCCCAGCCAATCCAATCTTTCCTCTTAGCTAAAATTCTCCAGTCCTGGCAACATTCTCGTAAATCTCCTCTGTACCCTCTCTAGTGCAATCACATCTTTCCTGTAATATGGAGACCAGAACTGTACGCAGTATTCTAGCTGTGGCCTAACTAATGTTTTATACAGATCTAGCATAACCTCTCTTGTTGACCCTGGTGAATCAACAACATAGACACCAGAAGATATCTTAACCTATATGCAGAGCTGCTAATAGATCTAGAGTGTCAGTCCATTGCTAGTGCTGTCTTGCTAATGATACCGAAGATTCTGCCTTTCTATGCTGTTATCTTATTCCCATCTTTTGTGGACATTAGCCAATTTGTGACATGTAACATCATTGGACATATCAGAACAATATTATTTGATTAAGACGCTCATTCTAACTGCTTCTATATGAACCCTGAACAGCAACAGCAAAACAAAACCAACAAAAGCACTATAACTTAATAGATTTCCCCCAAAATCCTGGAACAGTTGATATGAATCTGCAAGCGTAGTGTGTCCACTCATTTTGTCAGTTTGGGCATCATTTGGAATTTAGCATCTGTCTTCTGGTCCTTAACAGATCTCTTGCCAGTTTTTAAAAGGACTTGTATTGAATAATCACAAAAATGTCAGTAATGCAAACAAGGTAGGGGGAGATTATAGCAAGGCTGAGGTGCTGAGAACGATAATTCTAGAGCCCAAGGGTGATGGCTGAAAGCTTTGTCAATAATGAAGGAATATAGGAGGAGGGGAGTGGATTCATAATAAACCAGCAGGATAGCATGGGAGGGGTGACAGATTTGTGAACAAGTTGGAGTTTGTATAGGATGGAGCTTGGGAGCCCAGCAAGAATAGCATTAGAGAAGGCAAGCCCGGAGGAGACAAAGGTGTAGATGAGAATCTCCACAATGGTGGGGGAAAAGTATGATGTGAAAAGGCAAACTTCAGCAATAATTTAATTGCTTTGCAAACTAAATGCAGAAAATGAACAAGCAAAAAAAATAACAAACTGGGTTTGGGAGAATGGATCACTTTGAGGGCACCAGTTCATGGAGATCAAGCAAAGCAAACAACTAGAGAGAGGAGGTGAAACTAAGGACCATATCAGGTTTTAGGATAAAGAGTTCAAAGTTTCCTTTTGAGGCAGATTTGATTCTGCCAGGTTGACTTGGTCAAGTCATACTGGGGATGGAGTGAAACATTGGATCATAATTCCCTTCTCTATCTCCTGCTGAGGTTAAACATATCATTGAGGATTATCAGAGCACATGTAGTATCACTGTATCTGTTTATTTATTTGAGTAGTTTTTGTTGTGCTCATTGAAGCTCAGTGCTGAGGAATGGAACACTTCCATTTTTTTGCACTCTCTGCCAGCAACGTGCAGCGTAAACAGGCACAGGGCCTCATCTGCCTGGAATGTATAACAGGAAATCCATCTATTATCGTGTACCTGTTATCATATACCTTAAAAGTTGTCCATTTTCTTTGCTGAGTCACAGGTATGTCACATATAGATAGACCAGTGTTCATTTACTCCTCCTCTGAATTTTACAAGCTCCATTGATTCATTGATCACGCTTCCCTGACGAACCGCAGGTAAAGTGGAACCTGATGGAATTAAGGACACAAGAAACACATCACCATGATTTTCAACTCAAGCAAACAGATGTTTTTTACCTGAAATCTTGAGAGTAACAATTCTTTAAAATCATGAGGGAAAAATAGATTTTAAAATTCTGTGGGAAAATAAACAAACATCTATCATTTATAGCATACACAAATTCTCTACATGTACCAGCAACATCCTAGTGTCTGGTTTGCCCCATGTAGTTCTAACAGTACAGTCTGGGTTTAGTTCTACCCCAACTTATACTGCTTGATACAACTATTGCAACCCAGTCAGGAGAGCCACACACTAGCCTGGATTGCCCAAAGGCTCAGGTGGAAACTAGTCTGATTTATTCTACTCCAATCTGCTTTATGGAGTTGCATCAGTCAAGTTGGAGTGCAATTTACAGGCTTCAAAAGCCCCAATAACAGTTAAAAATTCCTGCGTGTGGATAACTATGAACATCTGGGAGTGATCTTCCAATCCTGCACTGACCTCCCTCTTTGTTTTCTTCTGGAGCCAAAACACAACAGAGAAAAATGAGATTTGGAAGGAGTGATCTGGATAGAAAGCTCACGATCCATTCTGGCTTTTACCTGGATGCCTCAATCATTCTAATTTCCATAAAGGCTTCACCTACACTGTACAAGGACTGACTACGCTGTTCTAGAACCAATGACCAGTCTGTACTTCTGAGATTTACTGGTTTCAGAAGTATTTACCATACCATGGCAAATATTATAACAAAACAATTATTTATCCACAGTGTCTTCTAACCACATCTGTGTACAATTCTTAGATTAATTTGACTACTAGTTTACATTTCGTATAAACAAATGCAGTTTCAAACCAAACCTTGCTTAAAGATTTTGTCAACATGTGTTTAAGGAATATCTCTGAGATATAAGCAACTGATTTCTGTAGGTACCATTTGGTATGCATTGCTTATGGTCTCCTTGCAGACACTTATTAGCATTGTCAGATTTGGTCCTTTGCCACCTTTGTTCCTACACCTGTGATAGTTACTTCATAGCCAGATACTCACTGCTAATCTATCATCATGCTCCCTTTCTATTTGCAAGTTTCTCTCTCACACATTATTGATGCACCCTGTTTATATGTCCAATTCTCTTTGTGAGTGTAGCATTAACTGTTCTGTTGTACTAGTTTTATTCTAGGGTTTTTTTCCTCACAGTGGAAGGGGAGGGGAGGCCAATGTCTTTATATACTGGTATAAATGTGCTGGATTATTTTCCAGTGCCTCATCTACACAGGAGCAATTAGTATTGTTTGAGGCAAAGTTAGCATTTCTGCTAACTTAGCCCAAAATTCCATAACTTGTAACAAAAATTTTGTGAAGAGAAAAATATCTTTTGCATTGGCAATATATTGTCAGATAATATGTGATTATTGTGCTTCTTCGACACTCTTTGAAACCTATCTCATTGACCAGGTTTTTGGCCACCTGTCTTAATGATTTCTTCTTTGGCTCGGTGTCAATTTTTGTCTGATTACACTCCTGTGAAGCATCTTGGGACGTTTTACCAACTTAAAGGCACTATATAAATGCAAGTTGTTGTTGTTGTTTATGGTTTGACAGCCCAACAAAACCTGTCTGGCAATAACGAAGGAAAGAGAACAGTTTAAGAATACCATTTCAGCAAGATATTAGAACTGGAATTACTTAGAAAAGTAAATGCAATGGTAGTTCATTGTAATATTTTTTGACATCTAATGAGTATCTCACATCTGAATCTGAAACATTACATTGAAAAAGGGAGTTCCCATTCCATTCCCTGAATACCACTGCTGAACTCCACGGGCTTCAAAGAAGGCGTTGTAAGATTTACTGATTAATGAATTACATCTGTAACCATCTAGGATGTTGAAGGCTAATTATTATTTATTCAGATGCCATTTGGGGTATTTTTTGTGATTACATCATTTTCCTTACAGTCCATACAAGTCCCATATCAATTACATTGAACCATGGATGAAATCATAAATGGTTGGGCTATTACATCTTAACTGGCAAAAAGTGAGACCAGAAAGAGACAGCAGAGCAGAACGGATAATTGTTTTACTTGACATGGAATGCAACTTCTTTGTATCTTTATTGATCACTGAAAGAAATTAAATAGAACTTCTTCAATTAATTTTATGACGTTATTTAACTGAGAAAAAAACAGATCAAACAATGCGCCTGAGGTTGTAGCATGTGTAAACATAAAACAATAAGCATTGAATGACAGCTGGCACCTTATTTTCTCAAAACATCCTATTTATTCAGAATATTTTTGGTAGGATTTTTCCATGTTTCTAATAATATGAAAGGAAAATTCTATTTTTTTCCTGCAAAATGTCAATAGCTGGGAAATATTCAGAATAGGTAGCTTGATAAACTTCCTTGTGTGTGGAATGTTTCATTTTATTTGACATTGTCATTTGAACCTGACCCAGAAAAAGCTGGATTATGACGTGTATTATCATTGCAAGGTGCTGTCAATACAATGATGTGTAGACAATAATCCTGTCTATAACAGGCAGCATTAAACTTAGTTGGTCAACTTGAAGCCGGGTAGAACTTAATAAAAGCTCTGTGCATCTTTCAAAAGTGGTAGGAGGCAATCACTCCTGCTGGGACGTACTTCTCTCAGGAAGCCATTCTATATGTATTAACCGAGACAGTGAATGTTGGCAGTCTATTCGAGCATGAGACAAACATACTTGCCAACAGCCTGCTTTTCACACAGTCATCTTTGCTAGCCTCGTTCGTACTGTTAACATGGAGGCTGATAAAATGGCTGATTTGGGGCAGGTTGAGTAATCCCATAATGCACCATGCTCACCATTTCTGTGCATGTGTGATATGTGCAGAAAAGGTGAGTTGAAGTGCATCGTGGGAGAATTTCAACCGGCCCATAGCAGCTATTTTTCTGGCTTCAGCAGCATGCTGACCGTAACCCAACTGATCTCGTTCTCCTCCTGCTCTCAGGTCCAGTCTGGGTTGAAGATGATTCCAAATGGGTGAAACTGTCCAATATCCCTGAGGGATTGAGCTCCACTTCTCTAGACTCTTGACAGCTGCACTTGTTCCACACAAACACCTGGCCCCTGTCGTACCATTCTGTTTTCAGACAGTACCACATTGCTCATTAATTAGCGATTCTTGCTATTAATAAAGAAAATAGTTTGTTACATAGCATATTTTGCTATTTATTTTTTAAAAATCGACCACGAGGGATCTGTTTTATATCGATTTTCAAACTGCTCGACATTAGGGCTAATTCTGCTCTCTGACCTTTGACTGTTAGTAGTATGAGTCACAGTTTGCTTTGGTTACTGTGCCTGTGTCAGAGCCGGAAGCACTGTACACTGGAATCAGTGTGGTTCCAGTGTTTATATGCTGTATAGTTTCGTATCAACCATTCTGGTTCCAAGTTGTCATGTTTTTTTGGATTCATTGTTGGGCAGCACAGTGTTAAACAGTGGGTGACTGAAAAAAAAGGAACTATTTATTCTGGCAGCAGTCTTAAGGTTTCAGTAGTACTGCAGACACTGCTGCTTTCTGTATCTCTGGAAAGCCAAATGTGGATAGTACCAACAGAAACCAGAGAATCCTTGGGTCTGTTGCATGGCAAAAGCTCAGCAATCAAGGTATGCAACAGTAACCTGTCAGGTCATGTATGATATATGTAAAGATGATTGAAGAATATTGGAATTGTATCATGGGAAGGTGATGGCCTACAGAGGACAATGTGCTTGCATTGTTCATCTCTTTTGGTTCCTATGCCTGTGGCCTTTACTCCATTGAAAGAAATGGGAAAGAGCTTTGTTCAGCATGAGTGTGGACCATTTAAGCAAAACTTACTTCAGCCTCCTCTTACACATAGCCCAATGCATTTACTGATCTCTGCTGACAGGATACTGTAAATGACAAAGATCCGAGAAAAATTATTAGTTTTTTGTTTATTTTCATGTGTTTGTATTCACATTTTATGAAGTCATCAAACAGTTTGCACAGCGTTGTGGGGTTCACGTGGACTAGGGGAGAAACGAAGGCTCCTGCCTTCTTTGAAGACAATGTTAGATTATTACACACAACAATTGGCCAAGCAACCCAGGTGAGAAGGGGTGCTATTGGAACCGATATAAAGTAACAATCAAGAGATGGTAGAGCAGTGACCATAATATGTTAGAGTTTTGGGTTAGGCTTATGATGGAAAAGAGAAAGTTTAAACATTCAACTTTAGAAAGGTAGAATTTTAGGGGATAAGGGGGGAGCATAGTAAACTGGACTAGGGGAAAAGCATGGAAGAAAAGTGGATCATGTTTAGAAATCCTAAACATAGAGTACGGCACAGCTGCATACCACTAGGGAAGAAGGGTAACTGGGGGAAGAGACCAACGTGGTCAATAATGGAAGTTAGGGGTGCTAAATTGGGCCGTCTAGCACCCATTGTTTCAGCGCTACACGGCCTCCCGGAGATCCAAGATGGCGCCTTGGCTGCGCAAGCTCGTTTCCAGCGTGACATCTTGGCATAGGTATTAGCGCATGCGCAAATACCAAATGCCGGCAGCATGTAAAGTAGGGAGAAAATGCGTACAATCAGTGTGCAATGCTGATTTAAAGGGATAGGCACCATTTTGGACCTTAACGCTCAACTCAACGCACAGTCTTAACCAGGCACACCTGAACGTGTCTTGGAGTGCCTGAAGGACCCCCCCCCCACCAGCGCTATTTGAAGGGACCATACAAGTGTTGCAAGTCAGTTGCTGGATTATTGCTTCTGGCTGCTGGTGGAATAGTAAGGGTTTTATGAAGCTCCCTATATTTACTGAGAGTTCTGAGAGTACATTTGAGAGTGCTTTGTCAGGCACTGCCTTACGGTTTGGAAAGTTACAACCGTGGTTGAACAACATTCCTGGCAACCATGGGTGGTCTGCTAGGGCTCCCGCTGGGCATTGAGCATGACTGGAAGCATGCAGAGAGGCAAGCACACCAGGTCAAGCTGCGAGGAGAGGGAGGAGGAGGAGGCGCAGGGCACTGAGCAGGAGGCCATATCCAATGAGGGCCTACCGGGACCAATTCTCTTACCTCAATATGACCGAGGAGGATTGCATTCGATGCCTGAGGTTCAGCAAGGAAGCCGTGACCGAGATCTGACAACTGGTGCGGTCACAACTGCAGCCTCAGAGCAGGGCAAGGACAGCATTGCCTGTGGCTGTGAAGGTAACAATGGCACTGAATTTCTACAGCTCAGGATCATTTCAGGCGTCTGCTGGTGACATGTGCAACATCTCGCGGTATGCAGTGCACTGCTGCATAAGGGAAGTCACAGACGCACTATACGAGGTGCAGAACAGGTTCATCTCCTTCCCTCTTGACAGAGACAAGCAGAACGGGCAAGCACAGGAGTTTGCTCGCATTGCTGGCTTCCCCATGATGCAGAGTGCCATTGATTGCACGCACATTGCTCTGTGTGCCCCGCATATCAACTTGGCCATCGATGACAACCAAATGGGCTTCCACTCCCTGAATACGCAGCTGGTGTGCGACCATACGCATTGAATCATGGAGGTCGATGCCCACTACCCTGGGAGCAGTCACAACGCCTTTGTTATGCCGCAGTCCAACGTGCCAGCTATCTTTCATCTGGCTCGGCAAGTCAAAGGCTGGCTACTGGGCGACAAGGGCTATCCCCTCACGCCATGGCTCATGACTCCAGTCAGGAACCCATGCACAGGTGCACAGCAGGCCTATAATGAGAACCATGCTGCCACGCACAACATCGTGGAGCACACCATAGGCCTCCTCAAACAACACTTCCGCTGTCTGGACCGGTCTGGAGGAGCCCTCCAGTACTCCGCTAAGCAGGTGGGCAGGTTCGTGGTGGTATGCTGCATGCTGCACAAGCTCGCCATCATGACCGACCAGCCCTCGCCACCGATGATCGGAGAAGTCCCTGAGCCAGAGGTGGAGGAGGACAAGGCTGAAGAGGAGGAGGAGGAGGAGGAGGGGGAATAGCCGGAGGAGGAAATGGAGGAAGATGCAAGAGTGCAACAGGGAACACACGCCTTGTCTGCAAGGACTCTGCGTGCTCACCTGATCCATGCCCGCTATCAATAATGTCAAATACATCCCCCAACTCACCAACAGTCCTACACTCCTCACCTGTCCGCTCCCACATGACCATCAAATTGCCCTCCAATTGATTACACATTGGTTTCCCTCTCAGCTCATCGCACAAATGAAAACCGCCACCAAATGCAAATTCAAAGTCACATTTATCAATTAACAAATAAAATTATGGAAGCAGATCAGAACTTTTCACCCTTGTGCATTCCCTTACTGCCTGTCATTCATGTGCCTTTACCTATCTTAGTGCTCCTACGAGATGCTTCCCCAGTGGCTGGAGCATTGGTGGTGGAAGGCTGCTGGCCTTCAATGGAGGAGCATGCAGATGACCTTGGAGGACGACCTCAAGCAGCTCAGGGCCAGGAGGGCCCGGCTTTGGACTGCACCATCTCGGCAAGGGCTGCAGCAGTCTGGCCTGGCTGGCTGACAGGCAACAACAGGGGCACTGGCGGAATGGCGGGGTTGGGAGCTGGAATGCTGTCATCCTAAGAGAGGACAGCAAGTCCAATTGCCATGGCATTACTGCCACTCTCCTGTGGCGGCGCCTCAGCACTCTTGGTGATCGGCTGGAGAACGGATTGCTGGAGTGTTGTGACGCTTTGGAGCCCTGTTCCACAGTGGTCCCCAGACTCATGATAGCAGCAGTCTGAGCTTCCATTGCAGTAGTCTGAGCAATAGAAGCGGCGACATCGGCCATCAGGCGCTGTGTTATGGTGGGTTCCACAGGTGTGCTGATGGAGGTGACCACCTGTTCCATTTTGGAAAGGATGGGCTCCAAGCTCTGCGCAAAGCCCTGTGCCAAGTTGGAGCTGGACTCCTCCATTCCCCCTTGTCATTGTGCACATGCTTTCTGGCATGCTTTCCAGTGCCCCAAGCATTCGGTTGTGTACGCCCATCAGCCGTCTTCTGTAGCCTGGACCATCGAAGTCCTCATCTGACTCCTTTGCAGCAGAACTAGTGAGTGACCTCGCCCTCCGGCGAGCTGGCATCTGTGGTATCCATTCCCCCCCGCCCCGGCTCCTGCACACTCGTGCTCGGTGTCTCACCACGTGCAGACCCCTCCTCTATCCTAGCCTCAGTAGGACGCGCAGTGTCAGTCTCTGAACTGGTGGAAGCAAGTGTCAGATCGAGTGACGGTGTGGCTTCATTGTCCCCCTCCTCCTCCTCCACTGATGGTGCCGTCATGTGTTCTTGGGTATCTGCAATGACAAAGGGAAACAGGTTGAGTTGTGGAGTGGGGAGAGGAGCAAGTAAGACATGCATGTTGACAGCATCTGCAGCATCTGAGTCAGAAAAGATTATGGGAGGATGGAGATGTGGAAAAGGAGAAGGAGCATTAGATATGCAGAGACCCCCTTCATCGGGACCTCCAGTGTGGCATGTTGTCATGGCTACAGTGATGGCCCGCCTGCTTTCTTTAGGGAGATGAGGACGTGTAAGCGTGCCCATCCACCCTCAGGCCCCTCCTGCTGCCGGCTGCTATACGCCACCTTCTCCTGCGAGACAGAGGACATTGTGTCAGTGAGTATCCTACAAGGTGTGTGAGTGATGTGCCTGTCATGGTTGAATAGCTGCCAGTGTGTGTGACCTGTGAGTGGTGGTTGTGTGGCCTGTAAGTGTGGTACTATGTGCGGGTCAGATGCAGCATGCCAACTGCAGCATTGCATATGGATGGGCAGCGTTTGTTGCTGGGTGGGACAGGGGGTGTGATGTGTGGAGCAGTGGTGCAGTTGGTAGGATGTGACACTTGACACTTACATTCACTCACCTGACCACTCGTGTCAAATTATTGAACGTCTTTCCTGAACTCCTGCCGTTGACTTCCTGGACCACAGCCTGCCAATGCCTGGGGAGGGTTTCATGCCACCCTGTGGGCACATGTTGGCCCTCCTTTCATCCACCCCGTCCACCAGGGCCTCCAGTGCATCATCGGAGAAGCATGGAGCCCTCTCTCGTGCCGATCCTGCCATCCTTGCGGCCATCTTTCCCTCCTCCGAGTGGACTGTGCATATCCCATTTAAAATGTGCACCTGCACCTTTAAGAGGTGCAGGCTGCTGATGACGTGCGCTGTGCACGCCCCATTTCCGACTTCCTCGTTATCCGTGCAGGTTCTCAACGACACGGGTAGTGCTGGCTGCATGGAGATATCATGGTAAGTAGCAGGCAGCTCGAAATTCACATGCTGCCTGCATAGGGGCCATCGGGCGGAGGGTAATAGCGGATTATGCTACCCATGCCCGAAAATGGGCCTTATTGAATTTTTCCCCCAAAGTGTTAGCTTGATGCCATTGGTAACATTATAAGCTCTTAGTCAGAAGGTTGTGGGCTGAAGTTTCTTATGGATTTGAGCACATAATCTAGGCTGAGACTTCGGTGTAGTACTGAGGGAGTGCTACATTGATGACGGTGCTGTCTTTCAGATGAGACATTAAACAAAGTTCCCGTCTGCCACTTTTTATGTGGACAGAAGTGTTTGAGGCCCCTGTTCGTGTGGTTCATGCTTGTGGTCCAAAATCAGAGGAATTTGAGCTCTCTTGCCCTCTCCGTGCCCTGTCCCACACCCCTCGAATCCTTTTGGACTTTTGAAAATCATGCTTTTGGTAAAATTGCACAATCCTATAATGCTGCTGCTGATTGTCTATGAGGAAGGAAATTAAATTACTTGCTCAAGGAAACATTTGCTTTTTACATAGTAGAGGTGAAAACCTTAGACACATTTAGAGTCACTTAGATGATGTAATGGGGGAGCATAGGTCTTTGGTCTGGATGGATGAGCTCAGATGGGCTGACTGGCCTCCTTCATCTGTATCTATTTTGTGATCTATGTACTAGAGATTGACTAATGTGACAGATATTGCCAATGACACCTTGGAATGATCTCGAGGCAGAGAATTGAAGGTTGTTGTGACGTTGGCAGCTACTGGCAGTGGATCAGTTTGGCTGGAGGTTACTTTGTAGCCTATGACGCAGCTCAGTTACATAGAAAAACATAGAAACATGGAAAATAGGAGCAAGAGTAGGACATTCGACCCTTCAGGCCTGCTCCACCATTCAAAATGATCATGGCTGATCGTCTAACTCAATACCCTGTTCCCGCTTTTTCCCCATATCCCTTGATCCCTTTAGCATTAAGAAATATATCTATCGCCTTCTTGACTACATCTAATGATTGGCCTCCACTGCCTTCTGTGGTAGAGAATTCCACAGGTTCACCACCCTCTGAATGAAGAAATTTCTCCTCATCTCGGTTCTAAATGGCATATCCTGTATCCTGAGACTATGACCCCTGGTTCTGGACTCCCCAGCCATCGGGAACATCCTCCCTGCATCTAGTCTGTCTAGTCCTGTTAGAATTTTATATGTTTCGAGGAGATCACCTCTCATTCTTCTAAGCTCTAGTGACTATAGGCCTAGTCAACCCAATCTCTCCTCATACGTCAGTCCTGCCATCCCAGGAATCAGTCTGGTAAACCTTCGTTGCACTCCCTCCATGGCAAGGACATCCTTCCTCAGATAAGGAGACCAAAACTGCACACAATACACCAGATGTGGTCTCACCAAGGCCCCGTATAACTGCAGTAAGACATCCCTGCTCCTGTACTGAAATCCTCTTGCAATGAACACCAACTTACCATTCGCCTTCCTAACTGCTTGCTGCACCTGAATGCTCGCTTTCAGCGACTGGTGTAAAAGGACACCCAGGTCTCGTTGCACCTCCCCTTTTCCCAATCTATCACCATTCAGATGATAATCTGCCTTTCTGTTTTTACAACCAAAGTGGATAACCTCACATTTATCCACATTATACAGCATCTGCCATGTTCTCGCCCACTCACCCAGCTTGTCTAAATCACATTGGAGCCTCTTTGCATCCTCCTCACAGCTCACATTCCACCCCAGCTTTGTGTCGTCTGCAAACTTGGAAATATTGCATTTAGTTCCCTCATCCAAATCATTGACATATATTGTGAAATCATTGATATATATTGTGAATAGCTGGGGCCCAAGCACTGATCCCTGCGGTACCCCACTAGACACTGCCTGCCACCCGGAAAAAGACCCATTTATTCCTACTCTCTGTTTCCTGTCTGTCAACCAATTCTCAATCCATGCCAGTATATTCCCCCCAATCCCATGTGCTTTAATTTTGTACTCTAACCTCTTGTGTGGGACCTTATCAAAAGCCTTCGGAAAATCGAAGTACACCACATCCACTGGTTCTCCCCTATCTATTCCACTAGTTACATCCTCAAAAAACTCCAGTAGATTTGTTAAGCATGACTTCCCTTTCATAAACCCATGCTGACTTTGTCCAATCCCGTTAATGCCTTCCAATTGTTCTGTTATCACATCTTTTATAATAGACTCGAGCATTTTCCCCACTACTGATGTTAGGCTAACTGGTCTGTAATTCCATGTTTCTTCTCTCCCTTTTTTAAACTGTGGGGTTACATTTGCCACCCTCCAATCTGTAGGAACTCTTCCGGAGTCTATAGAATTTTGGAAGATGATCATCAATGCATCCACTATTTCCAGGGCCACTTCCTTTAATACTCTGGGATATAGATTATCAGGCCCTGGGGATTTGTCAGCCTTTAGCCCCATTAATTTTCCTAGCACCATTTTTTTACTAATACTGATTTCCTTCAGTTCCTCCCTCTCACTAGACCCTTGGTTCCCTAACATTTCTGGGAGGTTATTTGTGTCCTCCTTTGTGAAGACAGAACCAAAGTATGTGTTTAATTGTTCTGCCATTTCTTTGTTCCCCATTATAATTTCCCCCATTTCTGACTGTGGGGGACCTACATTTGTCTTCACTAATCTTTTTCTCTTGACATATTTATAGAAGCTTTTACAGTCAGTTTTTATGTTCCCTGCTAGTTTACTCTCATACTCTATGTTTCCCCTCTTAATCAATCTCTTTGTCCTCCTTTGCTGAATTCTGAACTGCTCCCAATCCTCAGGCTTGCCGCTTTTTCTGGCAATTTTACAATTTTTGGATCTAATACTATCCCTAATTTCTTTTATAAGCCATGGTTGAGCCACCTTTCCTGTTTTATTTTTGTGCCAGACAGGAATGAATAATTGTTGTAATTCCTGCACACGTTCTTTAAATATTAGCCATTGCCTATCCACCGTCATCCCTTTTAGTAAAGTTCCCTAATCTATCATAGCCAACTCGCACCTCATACTTTCGTAATTTCCTTTATTTAGATTTACATCCTCCTATGTGAATTGCAGCCTGCACAACCACAGTTTCACAGTTCTAGAGATGTGCATCTCACTCTGTAAATACAGATGCAAGGGTACTGTCAGGTGAATGCAGTGTGTCTCTGGTGAAGCCTCACCTGCCTTGCATCTCTGCTTCCTCGTAAAAAAAAACAAGTATGGGGGATTTCAATGAGGAAACCTATTGTGTCATTATTGTTGTCAGCAATAAATGGCTGTGCCACAATAATTGTCAAAATGGCTTCTTACCAAGAAGCTTCCAGGTCTATGTGGTCCAGTATCAAACCATGGAGTGCATTTACCTATTGAGCCATCTGGACTGGATGCAGTTAATCAGTTCTAAATTTATTTCTGTTAAGCGTTCCAATTTTTTTTTTGCTTTTTCCGTTTTTTGCAGTTATGAGCTATTTTGCAGTAGAGAGCATAATTGAATGTAATCTGAAGTGAAACCTTACATTTGCTAGATAATTAAGAAGTAGTCTCCAAAACTCGGAGGGTCTAATGAAAATAGAAAGATCTGAACACAGCAGAGTAAACTGTAGATTCATGAACAATATTTTTCCAGGCATCAATAGCCAACATTTAAGTCAGTTGCATATGTTATTAATAATTTCTTGATGAGACTACAGTTGCATGTGGATCCAGTGTGTTGGACCTTTTATTGCAGCCACTATACAGAGTTGGATAGCAGCTGATCTTTGTAGGATTGGAGTTGATGAGCCATATAAACCACATCACAGTTTTGAAGGCTCTTCTAAGAGTTTTTGAATGAGAGCAGTTAATTTTGACAGTGTTCGCCTTCGTTACAACACTTCTTATATATTTAAGGCTTTTGCTACCATATTGACAGATGTGCTACTGCATGTTCTTCATGTCACTTGTACAGTGCACTTGGTAAAGCTGGCGTTAGAAGTGTGACGCTATGTGTTGGTTCATCTCAACAGTATGGTGGAGCTGGGGGCAAAAAAATTCTTCCAAAGCTGCATGCCGCACCGTCAGTTATGAGCTTTCATGGAGAGCAAGGAAGAAGTTACTTCCAGGACCAACCTAGGCTGGGCAGACCTGGCAGCGCTCCTGGGTAAAGGCAATGGATTACCCCGCACATTGTCTTCCTGTCAGGGCAGGTGTTGTTACCCAGATAAAAGAAAAATGATGCGCCATTCCTTTACAGAAAGTAAATTCTCTTCTGAACTGCAAATTGGAAAAAGCTTGTGACTGAAGCTACGTTTCTGGCTGACCTTCATGAAACTACAAAACAAAACAACACATTTTCTGGCTTCTGTCCTGCAGCAGGTTCTGTGTACTTCAAAGAACAGATCGTTCAGAAATTGCAGTACTCTTCAGAAAGCATCACGCCTGAGTGTATGGATGATTTCCAAGAAGTCTTCATCCGAACTTTGGCATGGGCGGGTAAGATTCAACAACGGCCCACCCCGCTGTGGAAATCTTGCAGGCTGTCTGTGTTCTGCGCTCCATGTAAACCCAGACAATGGAAAGAAAAATAACAGTAGCTGATTGTAATACCTGGACTGATATCTACCGTTAGTTGAACACACGTTAAAAGCTGCTTCCAACTCTCTCCGCACTAGTGAAAAGATGCATTTGGCTCCAATTTCAATCATCAATGTTGGGAGATTACTTGTCAGTCCACTCAATACATGCTGCACTCTAACCAAGGACAATGTGACGTACCTATTGATGCTGAAAGTTTAACAAACTCCTGCAACAAAGTAACAGATGTTTTTATATATAATTTCTTGCGCTTACCTTTTTTAGGAAAATATCATTTAAAAAAAACATTCTTGCAGTGAGATTCCAGCATTGCCTCCAGCATTGTTGCAGCTCTGAGGATTTGAAAGCAAAATTTCCAAGGATTTTTCTTAACGTTTCTGATGACCGTCATTATTGCTCACTCGATAAAATAATCTGCATTACCTCATGTTTGAGGAAAAGCAATCAGAACAAACATTATAATCAATGCTGTATTTGTCTCACCTTTTGCACTGTTTCAAGCCATGTTTTATAATTTTACTGTTCTCTTACTTGACTACCATTCTCTATTTACAGACTACCAATTTGTGTAATGATGCAGTGTTAAATGATGTTGAATGTAATAGCAATTTAAACTTTGGGTTGTATTCTTGTAGGACACTGCAGCTGAGATTCCTAATCAGAAGGCAAATGGAGGATGGACCAGTAACTTGGTCTTAAATTTCAGTCATCTTATTTCTGTGATACAGATTTGAATTCAGCCCAGATGAATGGGATGAAATTCTCTTCTCTTTGCCAACCATAATGGTCTTAATAGAGCTTGGTTTGGTCAGTCTCCATCCAGTAGCTGGTCTACAAAGCAAAATCGACCAAAATTCAAAAAAATGTGGCAATTTCACTCATAAGGATTGCTGGTGTGTGAACTGGAGCTCACTTCTAAATCAACAGTTATAGCCTCCCACAGTATTGTTGTTATTGCTGGCTGAATCTAAAATTTGCAAAGTCCTAAAATGTGTCATAGCGGTGCAATTTTGTGCCCACCTCTCTGACCACTCCCTCTTTGCAACCGTGTAATCTGGTTTTCACCTCAGCCACAACACAAGAGATTGCTCTTGTCAAAGTCTCTCACAACGTCCTTCGTGACTATAACCATAGGTCACTTCTCACCTCATCCGTGTCAGACAGCAAGTACCCGGTCTTAAACTGAAGCGGCCTTATTAGGTAAGTCTAAAACTTTCCTTTTTGGGACCAGGAAAAGCAGGAGTGCTCCTCCGGATCCACAAGGTAAGTGTAAACCTCCCCTGCCTTGGACTCCACTCTCTCCCCTTCGTAAACCACTGACCACCCCGGAACCCTTGCTCCTCCCCACCCCCCCCCACCTTTCCTGTTTAGTTTGTGGTTTAGCCTTTATGGTTTAATTATCATTAGCCATTTACTTTCTTCGCATTCAGTCTGGCTACTGACATCATGTTGAGGGCACATTTAAGGCAATTCTTCGGTCATTTTTCCAACAACAATGCAGGAAGTTTGCCATGTCATGCAGGAGAGTGTGGCAGTTCAGAAGATATCTGCAGGTATCAGGAGCTAGGAGGAAGCACTGAGGATATTGGTAGCTTCTAAACTGGCAGCTAACATTGCCCTTGGGGGGTAACCTTAACAAGACACTTTCACAGAGCTTCCATGACTTAATTGGACTATTCTGTCTGTTCTCACATTGACTCGCAGCACCTCTGAGCATGTGCCCAGAAACAGTGAGCTGCAAAGAGTGGTAGCAAATGTTGCTGACTCTCATGAGCATGACAGTGAGTCTACTTTCTTAAGGCCCTCTCCAATCAGAGGGAACATCAAACCTGGCCTGTTATTAATATAGCAAGAGAAAGGATAGTGAAAGTGGAATCCTCAGGTACAGAAGTTTTTCTGAAAGAAGAGTCACCTCAGTCCTCAAAAGCTCCAGGATAATCTTCCCAGCCACCCACCTCTCAACCTACCACCATTTCTACAGTGGCAGTATTTCCACGTGGTCAAGTTAGGGATGCTAGTTGAGAGAAATTCTGGGACAATTCTGTCACATCCATCCTCCCCCAATTTCATGTGACAAGTGGGTTCACGGCGGATGGTAATGGAGACGGTCAAGTTTTTATGAGGACATTTTGGTGGCCATTTTCGGTGTGTGTGTGGGGGGGGGGTGACGGTAGGGGGTGCCATCTCATTTTACCATTTATATTGCCACAAAATTGCCCATTTTCTCATTAAAATTTAACTCTAAGTTATGGAGACATTGGGCCAAA